>NC_142516.1:130573333-130897500 GCF_057876585.1 Rhinolophus sinicus
ATGGAAGCCTGCAAACATGAGCAGCATTGCTTTGGGAAACACGTTTGTCATATGACATGATCATGAATTGGACCAGTTGTTTATGACTGAGTAGAGCTCTAGTAATGTGCTAGTATCTTCTGATTCTTGTTTTCCAGGTTATATTTACCGCAAAGGATGTCATCTGGGAAGGAATTTCCAGAAAGTACTCCCCATCGACCATCAGACTGTGTAGCATACAACTCCCGGCAGACTGACAGCTATAAGTATAAACCTTGATGATCAAATGCTTAGAAAGGTCCCTGGTTATAACAGAAAAACTATAGCAGCAGCATGTATAACTGCTGTTAACAAAAACATAGCACCCTCATAGATGAAAAGCTATTAAACATAAATGAAAGGAATGATGGGTTCCCAACGCGAATAAAGCAGTAGGCTTACCATATTGAGTATGAATTCCCGACAGGAACTTCTCCACTCTGGGATGAGAAAGGCTATGGGAGGCCTGATGGCATATCCAACTACATTATATCTAGGCATGACTACCACTCATCTAGTGTGACGGATTCAACATTTTTAGGTACAGAACATGAATCCAAACTGTACTTAGACCATTAGTACATAATGGCAATGACATTTATGATAAATTAAATAACACTGGCCCACAAGACAGAAAAAGTTTAGGAGAGATAGGCGCAGTCTAGGCATCATGGGACAAGCTGAATTCACTTTTAATGAGGAGTGGCGTTCAGGGAAAATAATTATTAACTAGAATAAGCTGATTAGAAGGAATTCTCCTTTAAGAGGAAGGAAAGGTTCGTAATACACCATTGTATTGTTAGTTCTGCTTCAAGCAACTTATCCTAAGAAAATATTTTAACATACGCATAAAATTTATGTACAGAGGTTTTTATTTTTAAAATTTGAATAAAATTCCCTAAAAGATGAAAAAAAAAAAAAAAAGAAGAAGGAAAGGAAGGGAATAAACCTGGAAAGTTGATGAAGCTTCCGTGAAGTGGATTAGACAGATTCAAGAACTAATGTTGTATAATGTTAGGTGCAGTGTGGGACAAAGGATTGTATCCTGACCCAATAGGACCTTTTGATTATGTTAATAAAGATGGAGGACAAAGTAGCTGTGTGGTAATGCTTTTCCTGTTTGGCTGCTGAGGCCCAAAGGGCACACTTGTAAAAATCTTATGGACCTTCATACTTTGGGAAAACCTCTAAGGGTACTTGTAATTTACACTGATGCACTATGGCTACACTCACTCCAAGAATATACCAGAATAAGACATATCCAAAGGTACAACGAGCAGAGATAGAAACAATTCTGAATAACACTTATGTCTTACTGCTGGGAGGGAAGTGAGTCCTGGTATATAAGAGCAAACAATTGATACCAGTCTAATTACAAGCCAGTGAACTGAGACAGGGCGACTGGCTTTGTCCCCAACTGATTTAGAACTCAGAAATAACTGAATCATGGGTCAGTTGTAAAAACAATTGTTCATAGCAACATCTGACATAAGGGCAAAGGCTGATTCTGTTGGGAAGGGATGGCAAATACCTCAGTAATTCCTACTGATTTATTCTTATTAAAACTGAATTGTACCATAACCATATTGTGATAGGGTGTAACACTTGCATTTTGGTAAGATTCAACTTGTGTACATAAGCTATATGATAATATTGACATTGATGAGAGATTGAGATAAAGCATCCTCAGGATATAATGCTAATGGAAAATAAATAGTCTGAAAAATGGGATTTAGTTAACCATCAATTAGCACAAATTTATTGCAAGATACAAATAACAGTAAATCAATGGAGAGTTAGGTAATCAAATTAGTACAGGGACATAAAAATGTGTATAATGGCTTTACAGAATGGGTTATTTGTTTCCTTAAGTCTATCTCCACACTGTCTCCTCTAAATGTTAAACATATTTATGCAGATACCACTGCTGTATCAGATATACAAATACTATATCAAATATGACCATTTTTCTATAAAAGAGTCTATGCCAAATGCCAGGGGTGTGTGGATTGTGTAGGAAACGGTTCACTTAGCTACCATGGATCAAACCCTATATATTCCCAGTCGGTTTTGTCGCCAACTGACTTCGAATTCAGAAATAACTGAATCATGGGTCAGTTATAAAAACAATTATTCATAGCAACAGAACTATCTTCAGGACTGGCCCTTGGCTAACAAATGTGATTTACAGTGAATATTTGCTTCTACATGGCTGAGGCCTTGGGCCATGTGGTACCAGTTTGGTGAGATAATCTATGCTAATGAATGGAATTTATGGCGAATTCCTGTTCTTCTCTGAGGGGCTGGAGCCTGAGTAGCTGTAATCAGTCGTGTAGGTACCACATGCCTTTGTGAATGGCTCCCCAATAAAAATCTTAGATACCAAGGCTTGGTTGAGCTTCCCTGGTTGGCAACACTTTGCATCATTGTTGGAGAATTAAGCATGCCCATGAAATACTACAGGGCAAGGACAAATGGAAGCTTGCACCTTTTTCCTTTTTTCTGGAGGTTGCCTATTCACTTATTCCCTTGGTTGGTTTTTAATCTGTATCCTTCTGATCAATAAACCACAACTCTGAGTATAACAGCTTCTGAGTCTTGTTTGTCCTCCTAGTGAATCATCAAGTCCGACAGTAATCTTGGCAATCCCTGACACAGAGAGGAAATTCCTCAACCTAATAATAGGTCTCTGAAAACCCCAGCGCTAACACCATAATTAATGATGAAAGACTGAAAGCTTTCCCCCTAAGATCAGGAATAAGACAAGGATGTCTGCTCTTGCCACCTCCATTCAACATATCAGAAGTTCTAGCCAGGGCAATTAGACAAGAATCGTAAACAAATGCATACAGATGGGAAAGAAAGATATGCAACTATTTTTAATTGCAGATGATATAATCTCATGTTAGAAAATCCTAAAGAACCCTCCTACCCACCCCCCACACAACTATGAGAGATAAATTAATTCAGCAAAGTTTTAGGCTACAAAACCAATATACAAAAATATTTGTACTTCTATGCAATATCAACGACCAATCTGAATGGAAACTAAGAAAACAATTTCATTTATAATTGCATAAAATGAATACATACTTAGCAATAAATTCACACAAGAAAGTGCAAGACTTGTGTTCTACAAATTAAACAAACAAACAAACAATATTGAAATAAAAGAGACATGAACAAATGAAAAAACATTCTGGATTCATATATGGGAAGACTTAAAATGGTAATACTATTAAAATGGCAATACTCCCCAAATTAATTTACAGATTAAATATAGTCCTTATTAAAATTCCAATAGACTTTTCTTTTTTTCTTTTTTTTTCAAAAATGGACAAGCTGATGTTAAAATTGTTTTGGAATTGCAAGGGACTACAAATAGCCGGAACAATCTTGAAAAAGAACAAGAAAGTTGAAGGACTCACATTTGTTGATTTTAAATTTACTAAAAGCTATCAAAACAGTATGATACTGGCATAAGGCAAGATATTTAAATCAACAGAATAGAATTAAAAATCCAGAAATAAACCAAAAGGTCTATGGTCAATAAACTTTTTTGCCAAAGGTGTCATGGACATCCGATAGGGTAAGAATGGTCTTTTCAACAAATGATTCTGGAAGTACTAGATATTCACTGGCTATGTAAAATATGAAGTTGGACCTATACCTCACACCATATACAAAAATGAACTAAAAATGAGTCAAAGATCTAAATGTAAGAGCTAAAAGTATAAAACTCTTAGAAAGAAATATAGGAGTAAATCTTCATGAACTTGCATTAGACAATATGACAACCAAAGCATGGTAACAAGAAAAAAAATACATTGGACTTCACCAAAATTAAAAACTTGTGTATCAAAGGACACTATCAAGAGAGTAAAAAGACAACCCTTAAAATGGGTAAAATATTTGCAAATCGTGTATCTAATAAGGGCTTCATAACCAGAATATTAGAAAAAAAAATCTTGCATTTTTTACAACAAAAAGACAAACAACTCAATTAAAAAACAAAGGACTTCAATAGATAGTTCTCCAAAGAAAATGTACAAATGGCCAATAATCACTTAAAAATAAGTTCGCCATCACTATTAGAGAAATGCAAACCATAATTAAATACCACTTCACACCCATTAAGATAGCTACAGCAATAAAACCAATAACAATAATAATAATAATGAAAATAAAAAGTATTGGCAGAAATGTGGAAAAATTGGAACTCTTGTACATTGTTAGTAAGAATGTGAAATGGCACAGCTGTGGAAATCGGTTTGATGATTCCTCAAAGTGTTAAACATAGAATTATCATATGACCCAACAATTTCCCTTTAAGGTATATACCCAAAAGACCTGAAAATAGAGACACAGATATTTTTATTCTAATGTTCATAGCACCATTATTCACAGTAGTCAAAAAGTAGAAACAACCCCACTGCTCATCCACAGATGAATGAATTAAACAAATGTGTTATATACATACAAAGGAGTATTATTCAGCTCTAAAATGGAATGAATAACTGGCAACATGGATAAACCTTAAAAACATTATGCTAAATGAGACAAGCCACACACACAAAGTCACATATTATATAATACCATTCGGAGGAAATGTCCAGAATAGGAAACTTGTTGACACAGAAAGTAGATTAGTGGTTGCTGGAGCTTGGAGGAAGGGAGACTAAGGAGTCACTGGATAATGGGTATATAGTTTCTTGTTGGAGAGATCAGAATATTCTGGAATTAGATAGTGGTGACAGTTTTACCACACTGTGGAAATACTAAAAATCCACTGAGTTGTATACTTTAAAATGGTGAATTTTACATTATGTGAATTTTATCTCAATTAATATAAAAGGAAAAACAAGAAATCTGGCCTCCTGTAAGTTAAGTGTTCTGGTCAAGTTAAAATAAGAATCCTGAAGTATCAGGTGGTGTTTTTGATGTTGTTATAAGGACTACGGTTAAATTATTTAGAAGATAACTTAAAGAACATAAGACCATATCAGTAATTCCCATAAAATCAACAACAATGCAAGAATGTATATCCCAACAGCAATAAAAATAACAAAACACTGTAGTGGATATAATTTATTTTGGTATTACCTTATATCTGAATCCCATTCTATGTTTGAGGTTATGACCTAGCCTCAGCATACTGGTCACATCTGCTCTGGGTTTTGAACCAAGATTCATGACAGGAGAGATGCTTCCTGGCAGCACTGGCAGTGATGTCATCAGGCCCTGGTGACGGCAACCATGGGGGTATGAGTCATGGCCTAGTGTTCAGCCACTGAGAACACCTCCCCAGGGGACGATTTCTGTAGTGTTATCTTGGCTACAGTCTAGCCAGATATTCTCACTTTATTTCTGCTCATTTTCAGTGCCTATTTTTTCAGAATTACCAGCAAATCTGTGAGCTACCTGATATCCTTTCAAAATATCCCTTTTCTGCTTATATTAGCCAGTATTAATTTCAGGAGTTTTTGACAAGTAAGTCTGGCTGTGACAAAAATCTTTATTCAAGCCATCTGATAAAACTAGATGGACTCCTTGAACCTTCCTGGGGTTAATTAACTTCCTAAATCTATGAGGCCATTGGCCTGGCACCCAGTGTCCCAGTCAACTTCTTTCACCCCCAGAATTTTTCCCATAGTCATTTCTCACTGACATCTTCATAGCTTATCATTTTTAACCAAATAATTTGGCCCTATGGATCCCACATATAATTTACTTTTTTCTAGTATTTACTTTCCCCTTCCATTGCTACCTTCTTATATCCCTCAAAACCCAAACATAATTCTACTTCTTTCGAAAACTCTGTTTAACCACTCTAAACTTGTACTTGTCTAGATGTTATCTCAATGCTTGTTATAAATGCTGAATCGTGGCGCAGTCTGAACTGACATTTCTTTTTTTTGTCCCTTCTTCCGCCTCACCTCCCCATTCTAGTTCAAGCCGTTGTTTCTCAGTCTAGTTGTATAGTACACAGCTCCCTGGCCCAATGCACAGCTGGCCGCTCACAATGGCTGCTGGCCACTCACGGGTTGGGAGCATGGCGCTCCAACCACCTGAGCCACCGGGCTGGCCCCTGAATTCACATTTCTAAAGAGCTGCTCTTATGTCTCTTTATCATTCCAGCTACCCTATTAACTCTGTTCTAACCTTCTTAGCAAATTCTTCTCTTAACACTTTGGTGTATAGCTAGACCTGCTTCCCTACATTTGATATTTTTAACTCCGTGTAGCAAAGACAATTGTTTTTATATGAGTAAAACTGTGTGCTTTACCTAAACTGAAATCTAATCATGTCAGTTAGCAACTCCCTATTACCCATGAGATAAATAGAAACTCCTTGGTGGTGCTTGAATGTCTCTCCATCTCTAGCCCCAAAGACTTCTGCAGTCTCTCATGGCTATTCTTTCATGCACTCTGTGTTTCACCTTACGGGCTACTTGCTGAGTTCTCAGAAAGCCATCTTTTAGCACATATCTGCCTTTGCGTATATGGTTTTAGTTTTTCAGAGTTTCCTTTTCCTAACACATAGATATTTACTCTCAAGACCTAGCTCAAAGTTCTCCTCTGTGAAGTATTTTCTTAACTCAAATGAAATTGGTCAAAGGGAGAGCAGGAAGCATGTGTTCTGATCCCAGCTTGGACACTAACTGTGTGTACCGAGGAAGACCACCTAACTTCCTTGAGTCCCTGTCTCTCTCCTCAGTATTTTGCTTCTTCAGATGATTCTGAGGACAGTCACAGTGGGGAGACGTTAAGATGACCAAGAGCTCAGAAGGCCATTGGTTTGCAATTTATTTATTTATTTTTAAGATTTTTATTAAAATACAGTTAACATACAATATTATGTTAGTTTCAGGTATACACCATAGTTATTCAACATTCATATATCTAATGAAGTGATCCCCTGACTAGTCTAGTACCCACCTGGCACTATACATAGTTATTACCATATTATTGGCTATACTCTGTGCTTTTCACCCCCCTGACTATTTTGTCACTACTAATTTGTACTTCTTAATCCCTTCATCTTTTTCACCCTGCCCTTAACCCCCTCCCTTCTATCACCCTGATAAATCCAGTACCCATCTGACACCATACATAGTTATTACAATATCACTGACTTTGTTCCTTATGCTATGCCCTATGGGATGTGGGCATAAATTAAGGATCTTGGCGGTTGCACAGTAGTCACGATCCCCATGACTACTGTGCAACAGCCAAGATCCTTAATTTTTTTCGTATTTAGAACCACTGACTAGCATATGACTTTGTGGGCACTGAGGTGCCATTTACTTCTTAAACCACGGGGAATTAGTCCCATAATATCCCCCCTCGGGAAAGTGAACATTCACAAGACTACAATGATCATGGACTCCAGAGACTGGAAAAAAAGCTTATGTGTTATGTCCCTGGCCAGGGAGGATAGGAATTTGGCAAAAGCAGAATAGAAAGATGACAGATTTGGAAGCTGAGTGCAGGAGTGTTAAGTGCCGGTGGGGAATACACAGTAGCATATTGCCTGTGTACTCTTCTGGAGCAGTTGCTGCCAGCACAGGCAGACAAAGCCTATTTATTGAAGAGCATTGTTTCAGCATCCCTACAGCTGCGTCAGACACTGCAACGAGTTTTCTGAGTCCACGTAAAGCTATCAACTCAGGAAGAATGGTCTGCAACCTTCAATGCACACTCTTTTCAGAATATGGAAAGACAAAACACAAAAGACGCTTAGAGAATAATGTCTGGTAAAATGTGACTAAATTCTGCTTTAAGTAATTGAATGTAGCCTTTCTTACTGCAGGTTATATGGATGCTGGGTATATGAAAAGGAGGGTAGGGAAGATGGGAGAGGTAAAATTTTGTGATGAGGCAAACCTCTATATTTAGCTTGGCAGGGGGTAATATTAAAACACCTTGTGAATTTTACAAAGCATGCTGCAATATTTTTCATTAACACTCCCTTTAGCTTTAATGGCAGGTAATAGCTGCTAACAGATGACAGCCATTGTGGTTGCCTGCTAGTGCGGCTTATTCCATGGAAGACAGAGTAAATGTGCGAATTCATTCCACTTAAAGTGGATACCTGGGGAGAATCAATTTGGTGGGCAAAACATGAGCTCTAGAGGCTGGTCATTCAGTGCTCCCTTATGTTTTATTTTTGATAACCTAAGTAATTTAATGACCTTAATAATTAAATGAAATCTGTTTTGGGGACTAGAACTCCTTCAATAGTGTAGCATCCTATTTGATCCCTAAGGGAAAAGTGAAGACAGAAACTCTTTGACTTACAGCACCTCTTAAAGCTTTATAACATCATGATTCATGCTGGCACTTGAAATCAGAGTAACTGACTGCTTAACCAGCCCCCATAAATATAGTCCCAGAAATTAGTATAACTCGTATTCCCTTCCATATGACAGCAGCATTCTTATTGCTCTCCCAGGTCACTTCTCCCTTCTGCCATTATAATAACCAAGAAAATTAGGATGTAAGAGCCAAGAGAGCAGGAACCTTGCCTGCTTTGCTTTCCCTTTACCTACTGGCAAGTGGAGTCTTTAGCACATTAAAGCTACTCCATAAATACTGGGTGGATATAAGAGTACCCCCTAATAAACAATGTGACACTATAAATGGACATGGGAAATCCAGTGTGATCTTCCCCAAAATTGAAGGTGTTTGATTTAAATCTCCCCTCCAGAGATGAAGTCTTTCTCTTCTGGCCTCTAGTCTATCAGATCCGTATTTTCACAAGAGATAATTATCAGAATCATACGTGTCCTCCTCAACATTATTTTCATATGTTCAATGCAGTGAACATAAGCTTATAAAAAAACCTACAAGAAGAATTTTGAAAACGTCTGCATTTGTTAACTAGATCTTATTTCCCTTTGGGAAGAAGGTTCTGAGATATCTCCAGAAGAACCATATGAGTTTGACCCAATTTTCAGCCATGCAGCTCCTTCATATCCTATTTCAGCTCTATGCCTTTTAGCTTTGGGGAACAAACTAAAAACAAAGAAAACAACATCAAAAATCTTTTGATTTAAAATAAAAACATGTACCAGACAAAGAAAAGCTATCAGAAGAATGAAATATCTGGAAATGAAATAAAATCGGGAAATCAGAAAGACTTGGTATGTAGGTATTGCTCGGTTTGGGTGGGAGTGGGTAGACTGTCAAACTTTAAAACCATTGCAGCACTCTGAGCTTCAGCAATCAGATTATAGACTAGACATCAATTAATTCCATACCCTCAGTGTGATTAGAACAAGAGCAACTGACACATTATTTCACCTTACTTTTCTTTGTTTGTTTTGGTTTGGGGGTAATAGGTAAAACGTCTGAATCCCTGTGGGAGTAGGCAGCAGGCTAGGCAACGGCTAGGGAGGGCAGAATTCAGCCTCCTCCAGGTTCCTGGGCGAGTCTTTGCTACTTGACGTTTGTCGAGGCCTGACATAAGTATACAGTATGCTAGCCTAGATCTCACAGTGAGAGAGAGAATTTTGCACATTCTTAAACCATACTATTTTTCATTGTGAAAATTTCACAATGGACAGAGTGTACTAGAGCCCCGAGACAAATGAAGCAAAATCACGTCTGCCTACCTGGGAGATTACATTAACAACAGACAGCAAAATGACTCCATTTACAGTTCTCTTTCTACTCAAAATTTAGCCCTAATGGTCTGTGCTTTTTGGAGCTGCTCTTTACATTAGAAAGAACAGGAAATAATCTACTGAGCACACTTTCTTTTTCTTTCTTGCTTTCTGCCTGCCCTTTTGGAGCTATGCTTACTTTTGTTTCCCAATAGTGATCCCTTTGGAAAAGATGAGGAATGACTTCTCAGACTAAAGGAAAGCCAAAGATAAACTGAGGCCATAGACTTTGTATTGCACACTCTAATGGCCAGACTCCTAGAAAATAATCCTGGTAAGAAGCTTTGAGGAATAAGGAGGTAGCCAGTGACAAAAATCACTAAAGACTCTGGGACATATAACAGAGACTTGATCTAGAAAAATGCTCTTTAAACTTCATTGTGCAAAAGAATCACCTGGAGTCTTGTTAACATACAGTCTCTGATTCAGCAGCTCTGGGGTGGGGCCCGAGAGTCTATAGTTCTAATATCTTCCCAGGTGGTGCTGATGATAATTCACTGACATCCTTTAGTTAGCAGGGTTCTAGAGACCTACCTCTCTGATTTACTAACGTGTGACTGAAGCAAGTCACTTAAACTTTGGGGACATCAGGTTTATTTATTTCTAAATTGGGGTTAATAATTTCAATAACATGAATACCTATTTCATAAGGATGTTGTGAGAAATAAAGTAGGAACTATACGTTTAGCTTACATATGTCTGCACACGAATATAGCACATATTGTAATGCTTCTTATAAATATTATTGAGTAATCACTAGTCCACATCTATCCTTTATCACTGTCACAGTCATGACAAAGGGCAAATAAGAACCCTCTCCACACTGTTAACCTTTCATGATTTCTCTTTCTCTCTAAAACAGTCTCTGCAATCCACATCAACAGGATTTTACCTGACAAAAAAATCCAGGAGGAAGGTCAGCGGTGGATGGGGTCTAGCGGACACAAATAGACTTGCCCTGGCCACAAAGGCCATTGCCCTTCACGTGGGGAATCTCAAGATACAAGGCTCTTGGGAAATTTCAACCTTAGTGCCATTCGGATTGCCATCTGATCCTTACTGCAAAAGAATGACTAGATAAGAAAGACAGGAGCTTTTAAAACCAGTTTAGAAGCAAATGAAAGTAAAACAAAGCAGCACTCTCTTGGGATAAGGATGTAATGAACTGAACAAGCACTGCTGGTTTGTTCAACTTAGCTCTGCTTCCTTTTAGGGTCTCTCTCTCTCTCTCTCTCTCTCTCTCTCTCTCACACACACACACACACACACAGGAATATAAACTAAACTTCAGAAAAGAGCTGGTTTCTGATCAGCTACCTTCAAGCCAAAATTGATAGTGAATCACTGGTTTCTGAAATGGTCTCACTGCACACTTGGCTTATATGAGTGGAGGAAGTAGTTTTTCCCTGAGTTCAGAAGTAATCCAGATATAGATACAACTTAACACGTTGCGTACGGATCACGAGAATCTTCGTTTTCTTTCTGAGCTATGCGTTAAGGACGGATAACGAGAATTCTCATTTTCACTGTTGACTCTTTTTACTTTGCATATTTTATTGAATTATTTGTAGAATAATTATTTATAGAATAATTTATTTGTAGAATCTATTATTCATAGAAAAATAATAAATGACATAGAAGCATTTACGCTTTAAAGAGAAGAGTGCATTTTAAAGTAGTTTCTTTTAAAAACCTGCCGGAACAGAGGGGTATGAGGGATTTAAACCCCGCCGTACGCAACGTGTTAAGACAAAACATTTTTCCCAGTAAGTGTGCCCCTTTCTATAGAATTTCGTGTAGGGCACAGGCTGTGGCTGACTGAGGATATGTGTGTTCTATGGCAAATAACCATGGCAGGGCATGGGCCAGCCTAGCTATAGTCAAGAGTTCAGCCTCAACTGGATTTCACCAAATACAACTTTGTAATACACAGCCTCTTGAAGGCAACAAAAGTTGGGAAGGTACATTACTCAGGCAAGAGAAACAGGCTCTGCTAACTTCTTTTAAAAAGGGGGAATCCATAGGAAAGGCAGCGGGAATACGTGAGGTTGAAAGGGGCTGCCAGAGTCAAGCTTGAAAGAATGGAATGAGGCCGCTGCAGGTGGTACTAGTAGCAGGAAAGCTCCACAATCTCCCCAGTAGCCTAAACAGCTCTGAGACTTCCATCCTTTCTCTGAGAAATAAGAGGCCCAAATGAATGTCTGATTAGCCACATCTTGGCTGAAGGAGAACTGAGAGGGAGTAATGGGACAAGAAGCCTTCAAGAACTGTCTTTGCTTCTATAATGGGAGAGCAAGCACCAGGATTTAACACCCCAGGAATTGTTAGGAGGCGCTGGGTGGCCAACAAAACCAAACAAAAACAAACAAAATACCAATAAAGGAGAAAAGTCCAGTTGAGAAACTCAGACTGTAATTTCTTTCCTTTGGACTTCCATGGAAACGAGGCTAAGCCCCATGGTGGTATCTGATTCCTCCCCATGTAGAAGCGGAAGCTGAATGCTTCAAGCCTTCAGGGGTGGTGCTTGGGATGTTTGGGCCTGGTGCAAAAGCAGCCAGTCTCCTTTGCATGATTGTAGGACATAAATCTTGGTTACAGTTTCTAGAAATGGGCTCTGTATATGTGCCAGCTCAGAGCCTGGGTCGGCATTCTGAAATTAAAAAACAAACAAAAACCCTAAGTAGACTCAGCAAAGATGGTAATCAAGAAGCTTACTAAGAGAGCAAATAAGGTTGAAAGTAGACTGGGGGAATGGGAACTGAAAGGGAGCTGCCTTGTCAACTTTTCATCCAGTTCAGATGGAATGATTTATTCTCAAACATTCTCAGTCTCAGTGGACTATGTACTCAGGACATGGCAGCATTCCCCATAGCCTGGCTACCAAAAGTTATAGACCCAGGCCCAAGAAGCATGTTAGAATTTTATTGTAGCCTAAAGAAGTAAGGAAAATAATTCAGAATCTAGAGCAACATGTAAAGAACAAAGAAGTCAATGGTCTCCAGGAGAATGGGTGAGGTGCCATCATTTCTAATCACAGAACAAATAATCACAGCCAATTCAGGCTTAATTTTAACTGTCATTGATTATCAAGGAGTCTAGCCTTATTGCCAAAATTCTCTGGGCAGTGGTCGCATGAAAATTCTGGCCTAGCAAAGGGTTTTGTTTCTACATAGGTTTGATAATATTTTAGGCCAACCTTTGCATGACAGAGATGATCCAGTCCTTTCAGGTTTCCAAAAACATGCTCAATAGACCAAGTTTCTGATTTGTCCTCTCCTTGAAACTGGGCACCTCATGTGTAGATTAAGTAAATAATGCAGGTTAGTAGGCATGCTTTTGTCAATGTTTACTGTCCCTTCTCTCTCTAGTCTAATATGCTGAGCATCTAACCGAAAATCTTTCATCTAAAAAAGCAGAATGCAGAGCTGTAAGAAATCCCAAGTCCATATTTCCAGTTCCAAGGAGACAAATGCTTTTTCTTCAATTGTCAGTTCTTCACGAGAACTGAAATACCACTGAAGGCTGGGCAAGTGCAGACAGTAAAAAGAACTTAGACATATACCTGAATGTGACCAGACTAGAACAGGGGCTTACAAAGTTCCCAAAACAATGTTAAGCTTTAGATTCACTCATTCAGGAGAACACATTTCAAAACATAAAGAACAAGTTTGATCTCCCATGAGTGGAGAAATGGAAATGACTTTAGCCTATAAATGTTAGGGTAAAACCTTTAAGAATTGGAGACTCTCCTGAATCCATGTAACTATAGAACTAAACAGAGACCACATGTGTCAATCCGACTCAATTCTCTTCCAGAAAGATAAGGCTGTAAAGCAATAAAAAATTTCACTGTTTGCTTCAGGGAATTTCTGCAAATCAATTTGTGGGAACAAACAGTTTGCTTATCTGGGTAAATAGCTCTCTTATCAGGATAAATAAATTGTTCCCTTGGGCAAACAGCTCACTTATCCAACAAAGAATTTCCTTATCAAGATTGACTTTAAGATCTTTACCTCATATTATCCACCAATCTTAAAATATGTAAAAATACCGTATGTGAATCCAATCGGCTCCTTGCCTTGAAAGATCTGCCTTAAATGACACAACCCTTCAAATCCCTTCCCCTGAACTCTCTCTTCTGAGACACTGTTAAGGCCCTATTAAGGTGGTATTTTCCCATACTGAAAGGCCAGATTAACTTAGGTTTGCTTTCATCAATATGTTTCCTGGCGTCCTTCGGGGAGTCCAGAATCGACGCTCTCCCTGTTCCTCCATGTGCTTACTCACACCAGCTTGGGACACTTTTTCCCTCTGCTGAAAATCTCCGAGAGAGGGGCAGAAGAGACGAAAGACAAAGCATAATGAACTGAGGGTGGAGTGAAGGGTGGCACGATTCTGTCATTGTTGTCAGCTTTCTTCATGAAGAAGTCTGTCTCAAATCAGAGAGTGATAATTCCTCCAGTTTATTTTCAAGGCAGCTCAGACAGGTATCAATGTAAATAATATGGAGGATATTTTTATAAAATAGAAATTTCCATCTTTCTTTTCCTATAATTGACAGAAAAAAAAGAAAGAAACCCAAACTGTCAGATTCCTAAATATTGTAAATATTGTAAATTCAAGAGAGCTCCATGTTATCCTTTCTGTTGATCTCGCATGTCAGTGAAAGCTGTCATGGCACCTGGGCTGGAGAGAATTGTGATCTCGGAGCCTGACATGGAGCCTTGAGGAACAGACATTCCTGTTTCTTACAAAATAGTGAAAGCCAAGCAATGGAAAAACTAAGCTGATTCTGACACTATTGTTTTTAAGAGCTTTGACCATCATTGACATTTCCGTGGCATTTTAAGGCACTCCACAAATATCTTATAAATACTACCTAATGCAAAGGCTGACCTTCTGCTTAAAATACAGCTACTTATGAGATTTATTTTTTCCTGCACCAAGTTTTCTCTCTTTTGTGCTGTCCATGTATGGTTATTTATTTATACCACATCTACTTGCACCAAAATGATTTGGGCCAGCTTACAATAGAAGTAAAAACAAAATGAGGACAAAATGTGCATTACATTAGGAGTAAAATACAGGTTGCATATACTTCTCATAAAATTTTTGGCAGTATTCACTCCTCTTTATCCCTCTAGTCCAATATGCTTAGCATCTAATTGCAAATCTTTCTTCTAAGAATATTCTGCAGAGTTCAAGGAAATCTAGAATCCAAATTTTCAAATCCAAGGAAGCAAAACTTTTTTCCTTTACTTGTTAGTTCTCTGAGAAAACTTCAACTCCATTGAAGGTGTCAGACTATTGATGATCTTAATTCAAAATATGTATCACACACACACGCACACACACATACACACACATGAGTCAGTCAATAAATCCATCTAATTAATTTTCTTTATTTCCACTTAGAGTGGATCATTTAATTCAAGGTATAACATGAAAAGGACCAGATAGTAAATATTTTAAGCTTTGCTGGCCATATGGTCTCTGTTACAACTACTCAACTCAGCTGTTGTAACACAAAAGCTGCGATAGAAAATATGTAAAGAATTCATGTGACTGTGTTCCAATAAAACTTTGTTCACAAAAACAGGTGGGGAGTTGGATTTGGTC
This sequence comes from Rhinolophus sinicus, assembly GCF_057876585.1. Taxonomy (NCBI): domain Eukaryota; kingdom Metazoa; phylum Chordata; class Mammalia; order Chiroptera; family Rhinolophidae; genus Rhinolophus; species Rhinolophus sinicus. Next base: position 130,588,638 of record NC_142516.1, read on the forward strand.
CATTGGCTACAGTTTGCTGACTGTGCCTCTAATGCTTTTCATTACACCAATCTATCTTCACACTAAAAGGGTACGTTAAGAAAAAGAAGTATTCAAAGTGGACAAAAAAAATGGTCATTGGTTGTATTGCTCTTATTACCTTTCTCTGTTGTTTATTGGATAGACCATGTTTTCATTATTTCTGTTGTAGCAGGATGAATAGTAGCCCCAAAGATATGCCCCATACTAATCCCTAGAACCTGAAAATATTACCTTTTTGGAAAAAGGGTCCTTGCAGATATTATTTAGTAAAGGATCTTGAGATAAGGATATCATCTTGGGTGATGTGTGTAAGCCTTAAATTATATCACAATTCGCCTTAAATGAGAGAAGCAGAGGGATATTAGGGAGACATTGGAGAATGTGATGTAAGATGGAGGCAGCAATTGGAGTGATGTGGCTGCTAGCCAAGGAATGTGACAGTTACTAGAAACCAGAAGAGAAAACGAACAGATTCGCACATAAGTCTCACATAAATCTTGACATCAGTAATATCTTGTTATGATCTCATCTTCAATAGAAGTCTTATTGCTTGTTTGTTTGTTTGGTTGGTTGGTTTCTTTGCGCACATAAGGAATGTCTGTAGGTTGTTGTAGTTTCTGCATAGAGTGCTATGGCATGAGCTTCTATTTCAGTTCTTGGGGGGAAATGACCACTCTGAGTTCAGTTTATATGATAGTTTACACCCTGGGATACTTGGAACACATGTGATATGAATTCACATGTCACATCTGTCCATGGTAAAGTCTTGAGATTCGCAATGTTTCACTATGAGCTCATCTTCAGTGGAAGTTTGTGGGTTTGTTTGTGTGTATGTGTATGGTGGGGGTTGGGGGCGATCTGTGCACAGTGTCCTTTGGAAATTTACAAATAGAGCTGTATGGTATGTGTTTCTACTGGAGGTCTCATGTAATTTTCTATTCTGAATTCAGTCTATATTTTAATTCATGATGGTGGATAGTTGTAGCATGTGTGGCGTAAATTAAGATTTCACATCTGTCCATGGTGAAGTCTTGGGCTTTTGATTTTCAAAATATATTTTTCCATCTGAAAGATCCTGGAAGATTTTTTTTCATGGCAATGAGTGGAGTTTTTCAACTCTGTTTTATTGGAGGAGGCTAATCTTCCAGAGATTTCACTTGGTATGTTGTTCTTAGTTCTAGCTTTCTATCTCATGTAGTATCCAAGGATACAGCTACTTTTCTTTGATGGATGTTAAATAATTACCCCCCCCCCAAAGTGTGCAGGCTTTTTATCTAGGTCTCATACTCTCCGGACTGCCACTGAGTCAGCTTGTACAACTGCCTTGGTTATGAATTCTCTCATTATTTCTGAGAGAGTAATTTCACCATCTTTCAAATCCAGGTATATGTTTCTGATTTTTTTTTTTTTTTTTTTTATATCCAGGATTACTTTGTGTTTGGAGCTGGACGGGTGCCCATGTTAGTTTAAATCTTCCATGTTGCTGAAGATATTTCTTAGCAACTCTAAATTCAAAAAGCCAAGAGCTAAAGAAGGTCTCTCGGCTAACATTCAAAAATGAGCTGTGAATCGCAGGCAAAGTAAGCACTAGATGTCAAGGCAGGATGATGAGTGAGAAACTGGGCAGTAGGGTCAAGAGACAGGAAGCACACAGATAAGGCAGATTAAAGAAAGAGGGTGCTGTTAAAGATGAGATGGGAATCAGACCTGAAAGGAGTAACACTGAGACCTCAACTAAGATCACTGCTACTTAGAAAAGGAAATCTCTCATCGGCCCCCTGCTTGAGCTGTTAGGGAACCCAAAGATCAGGTAGGATGTGTCAAGTAAAGCAACCCAGACACATCTGGAGGGAGAGCAGAACCACTATACTCAATGTGTAGTCCCTGTGCAGCACTAGCATTGCCAGGGAAGTATTAGAAATGCAGAATCTCTGGCCCATCTCAGACTCACTGAATCGGAATCTGCATTTAACAACATCCCTAGGTGACTTGTCTAATTCATGTTAAGTTTCAAGAAGCACTTGTATAACATTCTGATTTAAAGTACAGACTTGGGATTAGAGAGAACTGAGTTTGAATACTCAATCCACCCCTTACTAATCATGTAATTTAGAGAAGTTACTGAAATTCTCTAAAGACTCAGTTTCCTCATTTGTCAAATGAAACTAATAATATCTACTTCATTCAATTTTTTTTGTGTAAAGATTAAATAAAATAATATATATTATTTCATTGAGCACAGAGTCTAGCATATAATAAGTGATAGAAAAATATTAGTTTCTTTGAAAAGAGAATTAATGTATCTGAAATTAAATATACTGGTTCAAAAAAATAAAGCCTTGTTCTTAAAAGAACAAAGAAGGAAGAAATAGAAAATAATTATTTAATTAACAGCTATTATTTTCATCACTTAATAATTTATTATCATTCAATAGAACTTATAGCCATCATCGGTGGAATGGAAGATATTATAGGAGACATTAGGGTAGTTAAAATGAATAGAATTAGGGTAGTTAAAAGTGAATAGAAAAATGAATAGGAGGTGAGGAAAAGCCAGGGGTACTTGTCCCTGGGGAGCTTGCTGTGTCAGTGGAGAAGGCAATCAACAAGAAATGTGGCGTGCTTAAGTCGAGTCTTAAAGTATTGGTAGGATTTTACTGATAAGAAAAAGGGAAACCCATCCCAAAAGAGAGAGATACATATTTTGTGTTCTCAAATTTAGGAAGTAAATCTGAGTGTCTACCACGATTCTCAAAATAACACAGAGCATGCGCATAGTCAATGTACCAAATTCCACCAGTAAGTAAGAATAAAAATAGGACACATTTATGGAGTAACTACTATTCTATCTTTCTGAAATTTTGATGCAGCAAAAGTGCCAGCATTTCTAAGTCTTTATGTAGGAATTTACATGGAATTTATATTCCATCCTTGCAATTACTGTATGCAAGTGATACTACTAGGCTTTCTTCTCACAGATGAAAATGCTGACTTACAAGGCCAAGTCAGAAGCAGAAGTGGGATTTGAACTTAAGCAGTCTGGCCCCAGAGTCTACTTTTAACCACTATGGACACTGCCTCTCAATAGACAATATGGCTTAAAAAAACTTAAACCTTTACTTGATACATGTAGACAATCTTAATGAGAATGTTAACAAGGAAAATCTTTCTTTCTCTCTTAGCACTGTCCAACCTTGGCTCTTACTGGAGTAGAAGGGCACTTGCAGGGAGCAGCACTATTTGTAAGATTTTTACTAGCACTAGAATAGGATCAATAGCCATGACAGTGTTATAAGGAAACTATTGGGAAACAATATGTAGGAGTTCTTCCATTTGGCTGTCATCTGGAGATTAAGTTAGGATGGAAATTTAAACCATGTCTAATTGCAAAACAGGAAGAAGCTGTGAAGTCTAGCCTAGAGATGTGAGGACATAATAGCTGTTCTTAGAAATCTGAATACTTTTCTAGTAAAGAAGAAATTGATATTTTTAATGACACAATAAATTAGATCCAGAAACAACATGTACAAATTATTTTTCTCATTTAATAAAATTTTAACATTCAAAACTATCCAAAAATTAGAGTAATTTCCTCAAGAAGTATTCCTGCCAACATATGTGGCGTGAGCAATGGATGAAAGGTCAAATAGGCTTTCAAATATCTCTTACAGATAATCTTTAAGATGTAAACAAGATAGAAGTTCATTTCTTTCATTTAAAGACATTTAGAGACAGGTAGCCAGCTTGGGGCATGTATGACAGTTTCAGCCATCAGAAACCCAGACTCCTCTCTTTCTAATCCATTATCTTCAAAGTCACCTCATGGTCCATAATGATTACTAGAGCTCCTGCCCTTGCATCCACACAGCAGAAATCAGGAAGGAGAAAAGATAAAAGAAGTGTATCCCTACTGGAATCAGTTCCCTTTTGGGATCCTTCCTCAAAGCCATACTCAACTTTTTTGCTTTTTTATTTGTCATAATTCAGTCACATAACCATGCCCTACCTGAAGAAATCTGGGAAATAGACTCATTAATAACTTCAGTAAAATCATGATTCTTTTACTTAATAATATAGGGAGACTAGATGATGAGTAAGCAACAAGTAGCCTCTACCATGACCTTCAACCTGAAGTTTCTCTTATTCAGCTTTCTTTTTCCTTTTATCTTTCCTTTCCCCCATTCACTCAAAAATATTGTCTTACGTTGTGTCAAACACAATGCAAGGCATTAATGGAAACACACAAGTGAGTCATGATCCTCAGATATGTTTGATTCTAGGGAATTCTTAGTAGTTCCACAGAATCCATTAGAGAGAATATTTCCTTTCCTGGATTTTTGAGTAATCTCATATATTCAGTAAAATGTTAACTACCACTGATGTATTAAGAGTTTCAGATAAATATCTCACACTCATCTATGTTTTCTCCTTTGAGTTGCAGACTGATAAAACCAATGACTTGCTGGATATAGCAATTTAATCTGAATAGGCATCTCAACCACAATCTGGCCAAAAAACAAAACAAAACAAAACCCCCAAATTCTTCAGTTTTAAGCCTGAATGAATCAGGGTCCAGTCATGAAAGTAGCAAGTACACTTGGCATCACAGCAAAGAGATTTTAATATAAGGTATTGGCTAAACTAAACAGAAAAAAAGCCAAAAGAGAAACCTGAAAAACATAAAGACAGTACCTGTAAGTAGAGTTTCCACCAAGAGCTGGAAGGCGAGAAAAAGCCAGGGGTTCTCAGAATTTACAAGCTGGGAGAAGAACTGCAGAGCGGGAGCCCAGGCCATTGACGAGGGGACACGTGCAGCTTATTAAGTGTTTCAGCATCACAGCAGAGGAGCCCAGACCCGGCACTCAGACTTCTGAGGGAGAAGCGCTGTCCACCTGGTGCTGCTGCACTTCACAAGGTACAAGGAGGATGCTTTGGTACAGCAGGGACGTCCCTCCTTATCCATAGTTTGAGTAACCTGCGGTCAGTGGACCAGGGTCTGAAAATATTACATGGAAAAAAACAGAAATAAACAATCCCTAAGTTTTAAATTGCGCGCAGCTGTTCTCAGTAGCGTGATGAAATCTCGCGAGTCTACACCGCCCAGGGCGTGACTCATCCCTTTATCCAGCGTCTCCATGCTTTATAAGCCTCCTGCCCATTGGTCACATAGGAGTCGGCTTGGTCTCAGGTCCACGGTTGAGGTATCACAGTGCTTGTGTTCAGGTAAACCTTATTTTACTTAATAATGTCTCATTCACCTCACTTCAGCTCATCACGCAGGTTTTTTTATCACCTCACATCATCACAAGTAGAAGGGTGAGTATTGTTACAGTAAGATATTTTGAAAGTGTCCACATTTACTTAACTTTTATTACAACGTATTATAATTATTCCATTTTATTATTCGTTATTGTTGTTACTCTCTTACGGTACCTAATTCATAAATTAAACTTTATCATAGGTCTATATGTAGAAATATGTATATATAGGGCTTGGTACAATCTGTGGTACCAGGCATCCACCGGGGTCTTGGAACAAATCCCCCATGGATAAAAGGGTGCTACTGTATGTGCCAGAAAGCAAGCTGGGGATTGTAGCCAGTGCCACAATGAGGATAAAGGGCTATGGTTAAAGTGTCCTGGACAGAAACAGCAAGCAAATCAGGAAGGAGCAAGGTTCTTATTATTTCCCTCTGGCCCAGCTTATAGGGAACCAGCTGGCAAAGGAGAAACGTGATTTGCAGAGTTCCAGCCCCAGCTCCATGCAGCAGAACACAGAGCATCTAGTCATAGCTGAGAGACAACGCCTTAAACCAACACAAACCACTTGTTTGGCTAGTCAGCATATGTACAGTTACTTCTGCGCTCATATTGAACTTCCATACAATAGCAATCATACATTTTGCTTTTGCTTAATTGGAGGCAGCTGCTCTTTATAAAATGAAGACATGTTCACCCTCTTCCCAAGAAAGGGAAATAGAAAAATCTGGCGCTGAGTTCATTCAAGCCATCTTCATTCCCTCCTAATCTTCTACCCCTCAGTTCCAATTCATCCACACACCTCACTTCTTGTTCCCTTTCCCCTCCTCTCTGTCTTGTCCACTACTGCCTTCACTCAGGTGTGCATCGGCTATAATACAAGCTATTTTCAATCGTTTTCAAATGTCCCTCCCTACTTTTGTTCTTTCTTCTTTAAGATCTCTATACCATGTGGCAGAATAACCTCCATGCACTGTAAATTAAGCTTGTCCTTTTTCTATTTAGATCCCAACAGTGGCCGGTATGCATCCTTCAAAATAAATCTAGACATGTAGCTTGGCCTTCAAGCTTCTCCATTAGGTGACCATCAGGAGGTTGGTTTCTCAGCCTCCTTTTAATGACCTCAGGCGTCACACTTGATACGTGGGTCTTGCAACATTCCTCAGAATTCTTACTCTCCATCGTATTTCACTCATCCATGTCTTTGTGTATGTTCTCTCCTCTGTGTGGAAAATCCTTCCTACCTTTCTTTCTTTGTTTATTGTCTTTCAAGATTCAGCTTAGACATCTCCTTCAAGAGGCTTTTCCTAGACCCTAAGTCACCAAGTGCATCTCCTTTATGCTCTCCTCACATCTCTATCATTTAACTTATTATATAGTGATGGAATTTTAGGAGGTTTTTATTCCCAATTAGACTGTAAATCTTTTCAAAGCTGAGGTGGTGTCTGTTTTTGCCTTTATGTCTCTGGCAGGTAACACAGGTCCTGGCATAAAACATATGTTTATCTGTGTGTGCATGAAATTCAGTGCAACAGATCCCAAATTCAGGTCACTATCTCCCTAGAAGTCACCTTACATTTTTGTCTCGTTAACTCACTTTCGAAAGTCAGATAGTTTATTGCTTTTCCACCTATTGAATCAGAGGGTGTACCTCTTGTTTCCCTGAAGTACAGCATAATGGGGTTTGGCTTAGAAGTGATACATGAAGTTCAAACATTTAACCTTTACTTTGAGGAGGAAACAGCATACTAATTAGTAAAGAAGCCCCTGGGGCTCCAGCTGAATGTTTTTTGCCTTTAGGGAATGCTGGAAGTGCTCTCCAGAATCTATTCTAATGGAGCCAAAATCCACAGCTTTTCTGCATACCCTCTCAGCCACAGTTTGAATTCATTGTGCCTTTTTCAGCTATTGAATTTGAAGGAAGGGCACTTTATAGACAAACAGGAGGAAACATTTCCCAATGTATCACATAGTATGGAGCATGTGGCTAGGGTTGGACTTCTGAACCAGGGACGGGTTTACCTGAGTCTGCTTTCCAGCTCTGCCCTAAAACTAGCCTTAGAACAATCTCTTCACTTCTCTAGACTCACTGCTGTTCCCTTTTAGGTGAGAGGAATGAAGTCTCTAAGGCTGATGCCTGACTTTACATTCTTTGCTAGATGTATGTAGTTTTAAAAATGTATTTAATTTTAAGGTCTAGAAAGTCACAATCTGTGAAACCAAATTCTAGTGGCTGAGATTTTATGTTAAAGAACAACTGGAAATAAGTCTTTGAGTTGGGGTTTATTAGGTTGCACAGTGTGGCACTGAGCTTTCTCCAAACAAACAAAAAATTAATGCTGGGCCTGATGATAACATTCTGAGAGTACTCTACAATTGTATACTAGAATTTCACTTTTTCCCTTGCCTCTGTAATAATGAGAGGCTGAAACTGTTAACTAACCTGATGAAAATGTTATTGAAAAATAGACTATCACTTTTATTTTTGCAACTTTACTCATTTGCAGATGCATTTTCAGATGTACTCAAAGACAATTATCATATCTGTCACCTGCTAAGAATTCTTAAGAGCAGAAGCCAGCCTCCACCTACACGCTTTCATCTAAGCAACAGTTTGTAGTCCTCTTAAAGGCTAGTTAGCTGACTTTACTGGCTTCATTTCAAATTTTACATTCACAAAGAGATTAATTATATTTCAATTTCTCTTTTCATATCTACAAAAGGCTTAATACAACAACAAAATTGTATCTTAGATTAATATTCATGAAACCCTACAGATCATGGGGGCTGGGGTGGGGGGAAGAGCTCTTTTTATTTAATATAAGGGGAAAAAAAGACAAACTTTCAAGCACATTTCACAGGCGTTAATAAATACTGTTAAGAATGTGAACCAAGGTTATTTCCATCATCTTTGAAAGGAAACAAGGGAAGTAAATAAGTAGAATTGAAGCATGGAAGAAAACTAAAGATCAGATGCAAAGATGTGATGGGGGTGGAGGAGCCAGAGATATCGGCTGAAGTGGTATTTGATATTTCCAAGTAATTTTTTTGGTTGCACTATAACAACTTTTTCAGAATGCTCAAAGTAGACCTGAACAGACCATGAGGTGTGTAAATTATTTCATGATTATATGTCGTATGTCTGTTTCGTGAGTGTGTCCTGTATATGTATCCTCTCTCTTTCTTGACTGTTCCACACTGTTTTGACTAACATCTTCCTGTGCGAACTATTTTCTTATGTCTCTTTCTCTCTTTATTTTCTCTCAATTACACCTTCTTTTTTCCCTGTTTTTCTGTCTCATACTTTACCAGCCACAGTATGGAATAGAAGTACATTTTAAAGCACTTATTTAACAAACCTTTATTTTGTATTTTTTAAAATATAGGTTAATATTTTATAACATGTATGTCAAATAAAATTGTAGAAATTAAGTAGTTCATATTGCTTTTTATTCTTTGTCAGTGACCCTACATAAAATAGTTACCTCTATACAACACAAGAGAACTCATCAAGAATTCTATCTTTGCTAAGAAAATATCTTTCATGATTATTGAGCCTCACTAATGTTCAAAGATTACAGAAAAGAAAGAAATATTAACTGTTTTATTGGTGGGATGTCTTATCATATTGGATGATATTTGTTCTTATGAATTCCTCTAACACTTAAAACTCTTTCAAAAAAAAAAAAAAAAATATATATATATATATATATATATATATATATATATATATATACAATATACATATATGTGTGTCTCTGTGTGTGTGTGTGTGTATATATATATATATATATATATATATATATATATATATATTCATTCTTTGAGAATCAAAGAACAAAGTAAGAGATTCTCCAAAAGGTCTTGAAGATTGGTTCATGGCTCTATGAAAAGTTGGAACTGAGAGTAACCTTACAACAATAAATTGATTTATATTTTGTTATCAAACCTTTTACTAAAAAAAGTTCATGGACATAAAAGAATATAAACATATTAAGCTATAAATAATAAAAAATCTAACACCCAGATTAAAATTAAACCTTGATAACACAAAAGCCTTTTATTTCCTACTCCTTGATGTTACTATTATCCTAAATTATTTCACCATATATAATATATATGTTTTTATATACAAAATATGTATTATACAAAAATATGCAATTACTATTCATAATATATAGAAATGTATATCAAATATATTATATATACATATATAAACTATGAACACATCCTTAAATACTATATTGTTTAATTTGGCAAGATTTTACTTTATGTAAATAATACTTTAATGCATGTGTTCTTCTGGGACTTGCTTCTTCACTAATCTTTTTATTTTGGGGATTTAACTATTAAGATTCATAGATACTTATGTGTGTGTCTCTAGATCCTTCTGTGTGTGGTTAAATAATATCCTGTTATATGGATATAGGACAATTTATTATTCCATCCTGTTGCTTATGGACATTTGTTTTGTTTCTAGTTGTTTGCTACTATAAATACGGCTGCTAAGATATCTTTTGGTATACAAGTTCAAGATATTATCCCAGATATATACATAACAATAAAGTTTGGGGCTCACAGAATATATACATCTTCAAATTATTTTCCTACAAACAGTCTACAGGAATTTTACTTTTATTTTTTGCTGTTTTACAACTTTGTCAATAATTGGTATTACCAAATTTAAAAATTCTTGTCACTCAGGTGACTAAAAATGGTTTGTTATTATGACATTTCCATTTCCTTGATTACTAACAAAGTTTGAATAGACATCCTAAGATCCTGTAGTCAGTAAGTAGCAGAGCTAAGAGTCAAACCCATATCTGGCTAGTTCTAATGTTCATGTTACTTTTCCTTTACTGTATTTTCTGTTCATCTTAGTGATGTATATAGCAAGATATTATTAAGCCTGGAAAATCTTCATTTAAAAGATACTAAGCATTGTATAATAAAACATCCACGTATACCTATACATTCATACACATACATGTATATGCATGTATGACTGAAATATGAAGTTGGGGATGGGAGACAAATATATAATAGCTGATTTTATATAAATATAGCATGAATGAGACTTGAAAATTATTTCACAGCAGTTGGGGGAACAGAAATGTGGCCCATGTTACTCCACTAATGGTAGGGTGACATGTAACAGGTATTATGCTATAGTTATAGACACTAACTAAGTTGCTCTACTCAGCCTATTTAATAGGTCTGTCACAGAAATGGTTTTCTAGTCCTGAGATCCCAGTTTCCTTGTCCTCACTCTTATGTCTTTCATAAAATGATTAAACATATAAAATTGGTACAGTATATAGACACTTGTATTGGAAGATATACCACATCTGCATTCATTTTATAATGAAAAGGAATAGGAGTCATTTACAAATTGTTTATGCCTATGAATATACCTAATATCTTGGTAAGGTGTTTCATATCCTAATACAGAATATTGGAGAAAATGTGTAACTGGTTGGGGAATTGTCATGTTTCCTGTATCCCTGTATTAGTCAGCATTCACCAAGAAATAGAATGAATAGGATAGATATAGATATATAAATGTGTAGATATAAAGATAGGAGATAGATGATAGACAGACAGACAGACAGACAGATAGATAGATAAAAAAAAATTGGCTCAGGTGATTATGGAGGCTGAAATGTTCCAAGGTCTGTAGTTCAAAGGCCTGAGAACCAGGGGAGCCAATGGTGTAAATTCAAGTTTAAACTCAAAGGCAGAAAAAGGCTGATGTCCCAGCTCAAAGACCATCAAGCAGAGAGCCATTTTTCTCTTGCTCAGCCATTTGTTCTATTCAGGACTTCAGTGGATAAGACGAGGCCCACCCACATTGGGGAGTGCACTCTACTTTACTCAGTCTATCAGTTCAAATTTCAGTCTCATCCAGAAACATCCTCACAAATACACCCGGAATAATGTTTAACCAAATGACTGTGTACCTCATGGCCCAGTCAAGTTGACACAAAATTAACCATCACTGTCCCTTTTCTAAAGAAAAGTGTCATAGTTATAACTTGTTATAACAGAGTAATATTGGTGAAGCATAGATGTTTAATGTGTGGAAGAAAAAAGAATGCAGTAGATAAATGTGCAGCCTCTTAAGCTAGACTTCCTGGATTCAAAGTATGGCTCCAAATTTATGACCTTGAGTGACTTCTTTAAATGCTCTGTTGCTTTATCTATACAACTGACCTAATAAGGATTGCTTTGTGGGTTTGTAAGGATTTAATTAGTTAATTCATATCAAGGTCTTGAAACAGCGCTTGACATGTTCTAAATGCTTGATAAATCTTAGTTATTTTTATTATTATGCTAAAAATTAGGGAACCAAAAAATTTTATCCCTAGCCAGAAACACTAATAGTAGCATTTAGAAGCACATTTTAGGAGGGAATAAGGCTAAGCAATAAGGGTGACAATTAGAGGTGTAGTTAATTGTCTCCATGAGATGTAAAGATGTGTAGAAGAGAGAGAAAATAAAAGGAGCACAAGAGAACCACATTTTTAAAAGCAAATTTATAAAAATTACCTGTGATAATCTTGTGTCCCTACCACATTCTTTTAAACAGTCTCAAAATATCCATTCTGCATATTGTAGTTGTAAATAAATAATTTATGTATCCTCAGACTGTGCCATAAAGTGGGCATTTATGTGTGTTGTAAGATGGCATAAAATTGTATTTACTCTGAAAGCCAGTTTGGACTAATACAGGAGGTTGATTTAAATTAGTAAGAAATCTGGAATACTTTTAGCAACACTTATTTACATTATGTTTATTTAACTTTCTTTACACACTTGAAAGTGATGAAGTATAGCTTAGTAAATAGCCCTTGGGGACCAGCTTTAAAGACTAAATAAGAACATTTTATTTTTACATATAATTTGGTGTATATTTTAAATACAATTAATGTAGGTTATAAATACTATTTGATTTCTTAACTATATTAAAAATTCTTCCTAAAATCTCCAACACAACGTTAATCTTTGAAATAGGTTTTGCAGAGCAAAGGTAAATGCAAGGCTGATTTATCAGAATTGTCACAAATATTGAATCAAGCTTGACTTAATGAGATGACAATCTACATGTGTAGTCCTTTTTCTTAGGCTCCATTATGTCCTAAACATTTTAAACCTGAGATAAAATTCAGAGTCTCTATAGTTGCCTTGAGTTTCAGGTTTCTGAACTGCCATATCGACAACATGTTTTGGTGGAAATTTTTATATAATTTGTATAGAAGAGATCATTCTTCCCATCTAGAATGTCAAATTTGAGAGACCTAGGAACTGAGAGTGTGGAACTGAGCTTCCAGTTTTGATTTCTTTGGAAATTCTCCAAGTAGTAGCAATTAATGGCTAGGAAGGCAACTAAGCACTAAGCATTATGTAACAGGTGCTGTGCTAGGGATTTCAATACTATTTTATAATTATTACAGCATCCCTCTGATACTGTCTCTGTCATCAGCTCCACTTCACTGATGAGGAAGTGAAGGCACTAAGCAGTTGTGTTAATAGCTAGTAAGTCCTGAACACAGGATTTGAATTCAAATCTGTCTGACTCTAAAGCTCTTTCAACATTATGCCATCTCCGCACCATGTCAGTTTCCATCAGCTGCTGCATACTTCACAACTATATACTGCAAATGTTGTCTGATATATCCCAAACTCCATTGTTATGGAGTGGATATTTGTGTCCTGACCCCCCTCACCCAAATTTACATGTTGAAGCCCTAACACCCAGTGTGATGAAATCAGGAGATATGAACTTTGGGAGGTAATTAGGTTTATAGGAAGTCATGAGGGTGGAGCCCCTATGATGCAATCATTGCCTTTATAAGAAGAGACATCAGAGCTCTTTCTCTCTCTACCATGTGAGGATACAGTGAGAAGATGGCCAGTTGCAAGCCAGCAAGAGAGCCATTGCTAGGAACCAACTATGCCAGCACCTTGATGTTGGATTCCCTAGTCTGCAGAACTGTGATAAACAAACATCTGCTGTTTAAGCCCCAGTCCATCTTCTAACACCAAGCACCACCAAGGATTTTACGTATGTTTTAACGTAAAACATTTGCAGCCATTGAGACAAATTCTGCTAGGCAATCATTCTTGGGTAGAAACGATGGTGTTAGTATCATAAAATGTATTCCTTGGAAGTCAACATGGTAAACACCCAATTCTTTCCTCATTTGCAAACCAATATTTTGTATGATATATTCTGAAGGCTAAATGTAGTAAGTTTTCTAGGACCTAATTTCGAGGATCTTATGCCCTTTTAGGTTTCCTGAAAAATATACCACAGGTCCTTTATTTCCTCTCTTGAAATGATGGCATTTTCTAGGTTTGTGTCATGCCTCACCTTAATAATTGGAATTTTTTTAATGTTTAGGTATGCTTAGTATATTGCAGCATTACAGTAAATATATTTTATAGTCACTACTAGTTACATGATCCAAAATATACTATTAATTTCAGCATCAGCATTTTTTCCCTACTTCATTATAAATTAATTTTCCATGGACAACTAAATCGACTAATACTCTCTAAGGCATAAAGCATGACACAATATTGATAAAAACTGCTCGAAGCATTTCTATGCCTTCAAGAAAATGACCGTTTTATTTTATTTTTTTAATTAAATTCATTGGGTGACAGAGGTTAGTAAAATTACATAGGTTTCAAGCGTACAATTCTATAATACGTTGTCTATATATAACATTGTGTGCTCACCACCCAGAGTCAGTTCTCCTTCCATCACCATAAATTTGACCCCATTTACCCTCTTCTACCATTCCTTCACCCCTTTACCCTCTGGTAACCACCAAATTGTTGTCTGTGTTTATGAGTTTTTGTTTATTTGTTTGTCTTATTTGTTTGTTGCTTTCAGTTTTATGTCCCACATATGACTGAAGTCATAAGGTTTTCAACTTTTTCTGTCAGATTTATTTCGCTTAGCAAAATAATCTCAAGATCCATCCATGTTGTCACAAATGGCAGTATTTTATCTTATGGTAGAGTAGTATTCCATTGTGTATACACGAATATGTGACAAATAAGTTTGCCAACTTGTTGCAACGATGTTGCTAACTTTTTTGATATCAGAGGGATTATTCATTATGAATTTGTACCAACTGGACAAGCAGATAACCAAGTTTACTATTTGGAAGTGCTGAAAAGGCTGCGTGAAAAAGTTAGACAACCTGAACTTTTCACAAACAATTCATGGCTCTTGCATCACGACAATGCACCAGCTCACACGGCACTGCCTGTGAGGGAGTTTTTAGCCAGTAAACAAATAACTGTATTGGAAAACCCTCCCTACTCACCTGCTCTGGCCCCCAATGACTTCTTTCTTTACCCGAAGATAAAGGAAATATTGATAAGAAGACATTTTGATGATACTCAGGACATCAAGTGTAATACGATGACAGCTCTGACGGCCTTTCCAGAAAAAGAGTTCCAAAATTGCTTTGAAGGGTGGACTAGGCATTGGCATCGGTGCATAGCTTCCCAAGGGGAGTACTTCGAAAATGACCAGAGTGATAGTCAGCAATGAGGTATGTAGCACTTTTTCTAGGATGAGTTTGCGAACTTAATTGTCTGACCTTCGTATATACCACATCTTCTTTATCCATCTATCAAACACTTTGGTTGTTTCATGTCTTGGCACCATAAATAATGCTGCAATAACCATTGGAGTACATATATCTTTACAGATAAATGTTTTCTGATTTTTTGGGTAGATATGCAAGAGAGGGATTGCTGGGTCATACAGTAATTCTATTTTTAATTTTTTGAGGAACCTCCATGCTGTTTTCTATAGCGCTTGTACCAATTTACATTCCCACAAATAATGTATGAGGGTTCCTTTTTCTTCACAGCCTCTCCAATCTTGTTATTATTTGTCTTGTTGATGATAGCCATTATAACAGGTGTGAGGTGATATCTCATTGTAGTTTTGATGTGCATTTCCCTAATAGCTAGTGTAATTGAGCATATTTTCATATATCTGTTGGCTGTTTGTATATCTTCTTGGGAGAAGTATCTGTTCAGGTCCTCTGCCCATTTTTAAATTGGATTATTTGTCTTTTTGTTGTTGAATTGAATGAGTTCTTTATATATTTTGGATATTAGCCCTTTATTGGAGGCATTGCTTGCAAATATCTTCTCCTATTCGGTTGGTTGCCTCTTTGTTTATTTATAGTTTATTTTGCTTTGCAGAAGATTTTTAGTTAGATATAGTACCATCCATTTATTTTAGCTTTTACTTCTCTTGCCTTTGAGGTCAAATTCATAAAGTCCTCTTTGAACCCAAGGTCCATAAGTTTAGTACCTATGTTTTCTTCTATACAGTTTATTGTTTCAGGTCTCATGTTTAGGTCTTTGTCCAGAAAATGACCTTTAAAAAGAAAAAAATAGGAAAGCAAGTTGGATATTTGTTAAATGTTAAATCATTTAAAGAAGTTTGTTATACATGTCTGTGACTATGTTGGTAATTGTCTTTTTTATTTTAAGTTTTAGTCTTGTTGAAGCAAAAGGCACTAGCTTTTCTTGTCTTCTTATCATAAACTTTTAAAACAAATACACTATTAGAATGTTTTCATTTTTTTTTTATTAGTTTCAGGTGTACAAAACAATGTAATAGACATTTACACCCCTCACAAAGTGATAATCCCCCTCCCCCAATCTGCTACCCCTCTGACATAGTATACAGCTGTTACAATTCTATAGGAGAACTATGGGGAGAAAACAGGATGCTGGCTTTGGAGTCAAATAGGCAAGTGTTGATTTACATGAAATAAAATCTCTGTAGTAATGCCCTGCCCAAATACTCATGGATTCTTGTACTGGCTCTGAGGACCCCATCTCTTAGGTCCTATTTGTTGTGCTGATAATTGCTGATGCCTGAGGCACTTAGGTGCTGTGCATGAATAGAGGTAGAGATGAGCCTGTGATGTTAAGTGTCCCTTCCCTCCCCTGCCCCATAGTGTGTGTACAGAAGCCCAGATCCTTTGCCTCTAGACAGAATAAATAATTCTGGGGTGTAGTAATAGGCTTCAGAGTGCTATCCATTTATATCCATATATTATACATTTGATCAGATTTTTTTTTTTTGCCAAATCCAGAATGTATCCTGGATCTTTCCTTAGGTAATGAAAAGGGCTTCTAATTCAAATGGCAGTCTGAATTCATGTAGCTATCTCTACTTGTAGTGAATTTGTGATTTGTTAACTTGGCTAGGCTAAACTACATTTCCCAAAATTCTCCCCCCTGTATGTTTCTGGTTAGAATGGATACAATCTGAAGAGATTTGGAGGGCAGAAGAGAAGGCATTTTTTAGCTCATAGAGGTTGTCTCTGATCAGTTGACTCATGTTTGTGATAGAAGGCAGCCTTTGGGACAGCAAGTGCTCTACTTACCCCTGGATCCTCCAGTAGCTTTTCCGACTCCTGGATCAAGTATGTGTACTCCATGATGAAGCACTCCAGCTTCTGCAGGACAGTCACACCACAAACACAACAGAAAATAACTCAGGTTTCAGTTGCTTCTCACAGTCTCCAGTTTATGCTGGTGGGTTTTCTCCTGATCTTCAGCACTTTACATTCATCTTCCATGTCTGACTACTTGCCCTGTACACTTCAAGCTCCAGTATCAGACATGAAGACAGCAGCCTTGCAGAAACTTCATACTTGACTTTCATAATTAATATAAGGTCAAATTCTTGTAACAAAATTCAGTTATATATATTATATATCATATAATATGTGAGATATATACATATATATGTATATATGCATATATATGTATATATGTATATATACACATATATGTATATATGTATATATACACATATATGAATATATATGTATGTGTGTGTGTATATATATATATATATATATATATATATATATATATATATATATATAATTTTATATTATTGAGAGCCAGTCAGTAATTTCTCACCTGGATAAAAGAAGTGAGCTCAGAATTTTGGATTTTTTTTTTTTTTTTTTTTTAACAGGACTTTATTGGGGAACAGTGTGTACTTCCAGGACTTTTTTCCAAGTCAAGTTGTCCTTTCAGTCTTAGTTTGGAGGGCGCAGCTCAGCTCCAGGTCCAGTTGCTGTTTTCTAGTTGCAGGGGGCACAGCCCACCATCCCTTGAGGGAGTAGAGGAATCGAACTGGCAACCTTGTGGTTGAGAGCCTACACTCCAACCAACTGAGCCATTTGGGAGGCAGCTCAGTTCAAGGTGCCATGTTCAATCATAGTTGCAGGGGGCGGAGCCCACCATCCCTTGCGGGACTCGAGGAGTTGAACCGGCAACCTTGTGGTTGAGAGCCCACTGGCCCATGTGGGAATCGAACCGGCAGCCTTCGGAGTTAGGAGCATGGAGCTCTAACCGCCTGAGCCACCAGGCCGGCCCCGGAAATTTTTTTTATAAAGCTATATAGCAACTTGGACTAGTTTGGTAAAGTATTGGCAATATTATTTTAAAACATCAGATCAACAATAAGGAAACGGACAAGGAAAACTGTTGCACTTTGAAAATCTTTAGCTATCCTATACAAAGTATAGGAGAAAACAAAGTGAATGCATTAAATAACTATATTCAATCTGCTAGAAGAGTGAGGCTCCACTTCTGTTCCCCCAGGCATCTGAGCTGCTGCATTTGTCTTCCTTTTTAAAAATCGCATCAAGGAGCCCTTGTGAAGGGCTGCTGATGAGGGTAATGGAGCCTGGAAGAGAAGTGGAGCTACTCCCAACACTCCTATTGGCGATGTGGAGAGAAAGAAAAGACATGGTAGCTGTGATCAGGCTTGCAGCAGGTGATGCTCACATTTTCAGAGTAAGGGTTATCTTAACGTAGTAATTTTTATGAGACCCAGCCAGTTCTGACTCTTTTCTACTCTGCACTGACCGAGAAAACTGCGTATCCCAGTTCAGGCTTCTCATGTAAGGGAGAACTGGAGAAAGGATATGGATCTGAAAAAGAAACTCACGCCATTTTCTAAACTAATCAATAAAATACTTCCTTTGTGACATGTACAATAAAAACTCACCAGATACTTGAAAGAGAATGTGTAAGACTTATTCCAGAGGAAACAAAGCTGACTCAGAGAACAGAAGAAAACAAAAATCCTAGTTGATTTTCTTAGAAAGGTATGTTAGAACATAACTTTTTTTTATATAAAAAGGAGTAATTAGGGAATACAAAAAGAGTTTTTGCAAATGAAATATATATTCCAGAAAGAAATTGTTTAGGGGGCTGCCAAACTAAATAAAATAATTTAAATGTCCAAATAGAGATATGCATATGTGTGAGTAGCCCAAAAATGTTAAATGAAGAACAATGAGGAAAAATTTCCTCACTGAATTAAAAATAACAAGAATAAAGTCATTATCAACAAAGTACCCTAATAGAATATTGGCATCAGAGTGGATAATTTATCTCATAACTGTATGTGTGTGCTGGCACACGTGTATGTACATATATGGGATCTTAACATGTGTTGTAACATTTCTATCAGTGAGAAAATGATGATCTATATAACAAAATGATATTGTAATAATCATCTAGTTATATGAAAGAAATAAATCTAAGCCTCTACCTCACACCACAATAAAATAAATTCTAGCTCTATTGTTTAATTATAATTTTAAATGAAGTATATATCTGTTTAAGAAAAATGCTATATGAATAACCTTGGGTGGAAAACACATTGCTATGCAACATAGGAGACTCAGCCATCATAAACAAAAATGTAGACGTATTTAATGCCCACCATATTTTTGGAAAGACACATATTCAGAGCAAACAGAAAAATAACCTGAACAATTTTCAATTTATCAAGTGGCTAAGAATTAATAGTAGAAGGAGCTCCTATAATTTTATCAGAGAGAGAGGCAAACAGCCCATAGAAAAGTATAAAAAGAACATGATTAGGCAATTCACAGAAGATAGAATCGAAATGGCTAATAAATATATGAGAATATGTTCAGCTTCACTAATATGATACTAAAAAACAAATGAAATTTCACTCTGTTTCAATCCTAAGATTGACAACGATTAAGGAGAGATTGTATATCTAGTTCTAGTAAGGATGCAGGGGAACCATCTTTGAGAATGAATGTTTTCATCTAAATTTTATTAAATACATTTTATAATAGCTATTTAAATTAGCATGTGCCAGTTACTATTTTATAATGTTAAGTGACAAAAGCAAGGTATATCAGTAACATGAAAAATTATTCAACTTCTTTTTAATTAGAAAAGACAAATAAATATGATCAGCATCACTTCATGTCCAGCAAATAGAAATTAATAACTATGACAATACCAAGATTTGGCAAGACTAGGGGGAAACAAGCTAGTTAGAAAACAAAAGGAACCTTTTTATGTGGTTAATTTAGTACTGTCTAGCAAAATAATGGATACCCACTACAGCCTAGCAATTTCACCTCTAGAAGCATACTCTATAAAATGTTTGCATATATGGATGGAAAGACATATAGAGACGCTCATTGCGGCTTTGTTGTTCATCTAAATTCCATCAATAGGTGAATGAATTTTGGTATATTTATATAATAAAATACTATGTAGAGCCATTAAAACAAGCTAAAGTGAATGTTAGTGTGTGTGTGTGTGTGTGTGTGTGTGTGTGTGTGTGTGTGTATGTGTCAGAGAGAGAATAGATCTCAAAAATAAAATGCGTTGAGTAAAAATACAATTTAACAAATAATGTGTTTTGCAAAACCACAAAACAACCTAATATATTTTCATGGCTACACATGTATATAGGAGAGGTTTTGTGTGTGTGTGTGTGTGTGTGTGTGTGTGTGTGTGTGTGTGTGTTTAAATAGCTCTTGAAATACATGAAAAAGTGTGAGAACTTAAACAGAAAAGATTCACAACCAGATATATGACAGTAGTTGTCTAGGTAATAGGACTAGCTCAGATACCAACCATATCTTTAACATTGTTTCTTTAAAACATGAAAATAAGCCCACATTTCAGTATTTTTAAATTATGGGAGGTGGTGTTTAGATAGTATTTATTTTACTATTTAGTAAGTTTCTATGTGCTTGAAAGGTTTAATAATTAAAAATGAGACAAGTTGAAGACTCATGTATTTGTATGTTGTAGAAGACAGTTTTGGTGAATAAATGTCCTTTAAAATTTTTATTTTTATGGAAATATAATTTTTCCTTGTTTTGTAAAAATAAATTTCCTTTTTCAATCATCTTTTTAAATTAAATTTATTGGGGTGACATTGGTTAATAAAATTATATAGCTTTTAAGTGTGAGATTCTACAGTACATCATCTATATATCACATTTGGGTGTTCACCACCCAAAGTCAAATCTCCTCCATCGCCGTATATTTGACCCCTTTCACCATCTTCTACCTCCCTCACTACCCCCTTACCCTCTGGTAATCACTAAACTGTTGTCTGTGTCTGAGTTTTTGCTCGTTTTTTTCTTTTTTCTTTTTCATTTGTTGATTTCAGTGTTATATCCCAGATATGAGTGAAATCATATGGTTCTTGCCTTTCTCTGTCTGACTTATTTTGTTTAGCACGATAATCTCAAGATCTATTCACGTTGTCACAAATGGCAGTATTTCATCTTTTCTTATGGCTGAGTAATATTTAATTGTATATATGTATATATGTACCACATCTTCTATATCCAATTTTTTTTTTTTTTTTTTTTTTCTCATACACTGCTGGACCTCACTAGCTGTTAGGGAAAAGCAAATCAAAAAGGGTATGGAGAAAATGGCCCTGTAGATAAGAATGTAAATTGGTCTAACATTTCTGGTGGATCATCTGGCAATATATAGTAAAAGATTTAAGGAAAGCATTTGGAAAGTGCTGAAAATTATTTATTTGTGTATTTATCATCACATGTTAGTGATAAAGATAAAAACAACCTTAATACCTGTTAATAGGAAATGAAAAATAAATTATGATGCATCTAAGCAAAGATATGCTATATAGCAATTACAAATTACAATGTAAATAACAATGTGTTCATAAGAAAGAATGACAATATTACATTGCTGAGTGAAAAATAAGGTTTAAAAACTAGCTTGTATAACTCTTTGTAAAAAACAAAATGCATGAGTGCTAATGTTAATAAAACTTTTAATCAAAATATTAACTAATGTGAATTATGGATTAGATTTATTTTAGTGTATGTACTTTTAAAAATGTCTTCCAATTTTAATCACAATGAGAATATATTTCTTTAATTATTAGAAGAATTTAATGTAAGTCCAAAGTTCAATGAGAAATGCAAATATTTATCCATAATAAAATGGACATGATTACAGATCAAGTTAGTGATATGAAAAAATAGATTGAAGATCAAATTAGTGATATGAAAAATAAATTTAGGGAAAACTTTCAGGGTTAGGGAAAAAAAGAAAATATGAGTGAAATGTAAACAAATACACAAGCTATAACCAAGATTTTAAACATTTATCTAACAAGAACTACGGGAGAAGATAGACACAATGGAAAGAGGAAAAAAATTATGAAAATGCCAGAACTTTTTTCCTTGAACAAAAGAAAGAAAAGAAATTCTGATTAAAACTCCCTTCCTAGTAACCGCTCACCAACTGTGATGAAACTTATTTATGAATAGACACATACTGGTGAAATGTCATCACCACAGGAAGGATAGAAAGTCTTGTAAATTTCAGGAGTAAAATTACAAGGTGTCTTGGTTTCTGTCTTCAAGTTGAAAATGGTGACTTGAAAGCATGTTCTTATCTCTACTTCCTTGTAAAACCCTCTAAAATGACAGGAAAGGATCGAAAAGCACAGGGATAAGAGGCCAAAGAAAAAATATCTGAAGCAAAGAGGTGAACGGTAACTGACATATAAGGTAGGATAATGCTGAAACTTCATCTTGCAGTGCAGGTACTGCAGGGAACAAAAGAAAATGACATAACTACTGCCACAGCAAACAGAAACAGTTAATATTCTGTGACAAATTTGAAAAGAAAATGCATTCACAAAACAAAAATATAGTATATCTTAAAAGGAATTTTTTTAAATTCCTGAAATTAAAACTATAATAGCAGAAATGGAAAGTGCGATAGAACCATTAGGAAGTGAAGCTCTTAGAATCTCCCACACATACAAAACAGGACACATGCAGAAAATTAGAGTTTCAATCCAGGAATTCCACAATCAAACAATAAGAGATTCAGATACAGAGAAGAGTAAAAGAGAGGAAGTTATCAAAGACAAAAATCCAATAACATATCTTAGAATTGAACGGCCCATAAAATAAAAACTTCTAAACACGCACGCACGCACGCACGCACATGCCAGACAGTTCCTGTTTTAAAAAAAGAAAAGCCAAAATCTGGTATTAGACTTCTCACATGTGATGTGAAAATAAAGACATTTTTAAATATTTAAATTGTCAAAAAATCTCTCTCTCATATATCCTTTTATTAGAATTACTGGAGATTGTTCTACATTTGGTTTACTTGGAAAAGTAAACCAAGAAAGATGAAACATAGGCTCTAGGAAAGACAAATGCCAATAAAGGAGAGAGAGAGAGAGAAAGAATTTCCTAGGGCACTGATAAAAGGAGATCCCAGGATGACAGCCATACAGCCACTGACAAATGTATATTAGGTACATAACTAAGCAAGCCAAAAGACGAGGGAAGTGTTGAATGGGGTGGAATGAAGGAAATTATACAATAAAGGAAATACAGTCATATAATACGATACAGCTTAGCTGTGGATAACATTTAAATCATTGATATTAATAAATATACTACACTTAGAGTTAACAATAATTGCTGCATTTTATCTGCTTAGGAAGCATGGCAGTATTGTGTCATGCCTGGATACTCTTTGGGGTAATTATGAGAGCAAAATTCTGTATTTTCCATACAAGGAGCTCAATGAATAATACATAGACCTTAACAACAAGAAATTGCTGCATGAGCATCAAATTACAGGAAAAAAACTTCTATAAAGAGTGTAATATGGAGGAAACAATCTTGGGGTGATTAAAAGATGGGTCAGATGACTTATTTTTATTATAAGCTTTCTAAGTTTTGCTTTAGTTATTAATCTACAATGTTTTCAATATAATAAAATTTGGTACAGGTGCTCTAGAAAACATTATGGTGGCTCCCAAAAAAAGGAAAATTAGAATTACCATATGATGCAGCAATTCCACTACTGGAAAAATACCCAAAATAATTGAAGGCAGAGACTCAAACAGATATTTGTAAACCAATGCACATAGCAGTATTATTCGCAATAGCCAAAATGTGAAAACAACCCAAATGTCCTTTGACAGGTAAATGGATACACAAAATCTGGTCTATACATACAATAGAATACTATTCAGCCATGAAAGAAGCAAAATTGTTATACATGCTATTACATGGATGAACCTTGAAAACAACATGCTAAATGCAATAAGCCAGAGACAAAAAGAAAAATATTATATGATTTCACTTATAGTAGCTTCCTAGAGTAGTCAAAATCATAGAGACAGAAAATAAAACAGTGGCTGCGAGGGGCTGGAGGGATGAAGGAATGGGGAGTTATTGTTTAATGGGTACAGTGTTTAAGTTTGGGATGATGAAAAAATTCTGGAGATGGATGGTAGGGGTGGTTGCACAACAATGTGAGTATACTTAATGCCATTGAACTGTATACTTTAAAATAGGTAAAATGGTAAATTTTGTGTCCTGCATATTTTACCACAATAAAAAGAAAGTAAATTTAGTTCCTCCTGTCCTCTCCCTCTCCCCTACCTTGCCCTCTTGTATTAGCTTCCTATTGCTATTATGACACACTACCAAAAATGTAGTGGCTTCAAACAACATAAATTTATTACCTTATAGTTCTGAAGTATAGAAGTCCAACACAGGTATCACAGGGATAAAAATCAAAGTGTTGGCGGGGCTGAATTTTGTATTCCTTTTGTAAGGTTCTAAAGGAGAATTTGTTTCTTTGTTTTTTCCAACTTCTAGAGGCCATGTACCTTCCTTGGTTTGTGGTCCCTTCCTCCATATTCTAAACCAACAATGTTGCCTCTCTCTAACCATTCTTCTGTAGCTTTATCTCCTGCTGGCTCTTACATCAGCTGAGAAAGTCTCTCTGCTTTTAAGGACTCTTGATTATTAGGTAGGTGCAAACATAATTGCGGTTTTTGCGATTATTTTTAACCTTTTAAACCGCAATTACTTTTGCACCAACAGAATAGATTGGCTAATCCAGGCTGCTCTGTTCACCCCCAAATCCTGAATCCTAATCACGCCTGCAAAATTCTTGCTGTGTATGGAAACATGTTCACAGATTCTGGGGATTATGACATGGACATCTTTGAGGTGCCATTATTCTGCCCATGTACCATGCCTCCTCTCCCTGAGCAATTCAGTCTCAAAGCCCTTTGTTCTGAGTCAGGGAGGTATCAGCAGCGAGGGCAGCCATGGTAGACCAGAGGGGGTGTCAGAGCCTGTGCAGGATTAGGAAGGCATCTGCTTTCAAAGGTAACCCAATGCAGGGTATAGGACTCTGAGCAGGGCAAGAATATTCCCACACAAGGGGCACAGAGAGTGTGTCTGGAGCCCAAGAAAAATGAGGAGGGTGACTGTGAAGGGGGATGGTGGTCCTGCAAGGGGGTGGGAACCTGAGCGGAGTAAGGAGGACCTGGGGTGGGGGAGGACTTGGAGGGGTTGTATGTCAGCCTGAGAGAGGGAGGCAGGGTCTCACATGGGTGTGGACAGTGCCAAGCAGGGAGGGTATTGCAGCCTAAAGAGGATGAGAAGGATTTATGGATGAGGGGACCTGGACAGTGGCCCTGAAGAGGTGTCAGAGCTAAGGAGTGGTGAAGAGACAACCTGGAAGGTAGGAATGGTTGCTCTGGCCACTGGAGATGATTTACCTATAAGGAAATATATCAAATCCATTGAGGATAATGAGAACCAGTTTTCTCATAATGGAAGAATGGAGTTACAAATAATTGGAAAGGGGGAAAACTAGAATGGACCTGTGATATTAGGTAGGAATTAGTAGTATCAGTATGAACTCACGACATTCAATGCATTTATAACTATAGAACTAAATATAGGTAAAGAAAATAATGTGATATACAAAGTTCATGCTCACATCTAATATATATATATATATGCACATACTTATAACTCTATATAGCAATAAGCATGCTAGCAACTAGATGGTGTTATTTAAGTACCATTTTCCAATAAATAGATCTAGTGTTCCTTGAGAAAATTAGCTGATGCCAGGGTTTGTACAGGGAATATGTAAGATGGGCTTAGAACATTGTGTTGTGCCGGAAAGTATGGAAGTGCTAAAAAATGATTGGGATATTTCAACAGGGCATAGAAATAAGCTTAAATAGTCTCTCGCTGGTCAAATAGGACAGTTTAAGTATCAGAATAAATAATAATTGTAAGAGATAACACATTGATTAAAATAGAAAACCATGAATTCTTGGCAATGTTTTTAAAATGAAAAAATTGAATGTTTTATGAAGTACCTCTCTCGATGCTTAATATTTGTAAAATACAGTGGAGAGGTGTTGCAGAAAATGTCTTTATCAAGTAATCAAACTAAACATCATCAGAAATAGGACAAATATGCAATTTGAAATTTAATCCTTTTCTTGGCAAAACTTAATGGATCTGTAGATTAGGTAGTAGTAATGTAGTAATGTTAATTTCCTAATTTTAATGGTTGTTTTGTGGTTATGTGGGAGAATATCTTTTTTGTAGAAATGATACACCATAGTGTTCTGGGGTGATGGGGCATCAGGGGTCCATTGGAGGAACCTGGAAATGCATCAATACCATTACTATGCATGATAGTTTTTACCATCAGGATAAAAATTGTAGTAAATAATCTTGAAATAATTATGTTATACTCCATGAGGAGTTTTTCATATTCTTTTATTTCCATATCGTTGGTACTATAATAAATTAACCAGAATTGTTCAACCTTATCATCATCTGATGGTGCCAGCTTTTCTTTCACACTTACCCAAAGTTCTGTGCTACAAGCTACGGGTCAGAAATTGAATCTCTTGGAAGCAACAGCAGAAGAATCATATCTTCTGCAAAGGACTATAACCAGGTTTCTCTAAGATACTGCACGAAGTAGACTCATGGGTTCAGGCTCCCAGTATAAGTTAATATCACCACTACAAGTAGACACTTCTCAGACTATACCAGTAGCCCAGCCAGGTTTCCAGGGTTTCATGAAGCAGGTGACTTCATGAAATGAGAACTTTAATCCACATTCTGTTCAAACAGGAATTGATAAATGAAACCGATTAAGAAAATTTATAAGGAAAGCATTATTTTATATTTACAGCAATTTCTGTAATCCTGAAATTGTCAGAAAAAATATAACTGTCTTATTAATATGAAGCTATAAATTTTTCTGAATATTGACCTCATAAAAACTTCTCTACAGATTTTGACCTTAAAACATTTGCTGCGATGTTAAACTCTAGTCGAATCATATTTCCATGCCGCTGACTGTGGCATTAGACTTAGTTACCCCACGAGCTCAAACTATAGAAATCTTGTCAGTGTTCCAGAAAGAAAGTTTAGGAAAGCAGATGTACATTTCTTTATATTTTTGTGTTTTTCAATAATGCATAACAATAGGATATTTTATACTTTAAAGTAATCATTTATTTTGATAAAATGTAACACCTTAACTGTATTTACTTAACAATATAAACACTGTAATTATTTTTTGTGGATTTTTGACACATTTTGGAGGAAAAACTTGAAATCTGTTAACGCAGTGAAAGGGTTACCAATATAGAAAAGAAAGATTCCCCTGATTTGCTTGTGAATCCACTTCACAAAACTGATTAAAATCATAAACATTCACAATGAAAACTATTTGAAAATATTGATTCTCCATGGGAAAAATTTATTTAAAAGAAAGCTAATTATAAAGGAAAGGGAGTTGAACTGCATTATACTTTTCATCAGATTACCCAATATTAGGGGAAAGAATGAAAAAAGAAAAGTCTTCAAAGATTTTAGGAAAAAAATATTTTAACTTTAGAATTCTCTACCAGCCAAACTAGTAACCTACTCTAAAAGCAAAATTGTTTCTTCCCCCAAATTTTACGAAAATATTTTATTTATAGCAGCAAAAATATTGGCAACAAACTAAAGTCCAAGAAATTCAAGAAAAGAAAAATGACATGGGATAAAGGGAGTAATCATGATCGCAAACCCCTATAGACACGTACATGCCGTGAGCATATAAATTTATTTAGACTCAAAATAAATCAAGAAGGTAGGTAGTGATATTATCTCCGTTTAAGATGCAGAGAACTTACGTGACTTCACCAGGTTCTCCGCTGTGGTGAGTGCCAGAGCCCGGGACCATCCAGCACTAGAGCTGTATACTCTTAATCATTCTACCGTCCTGCCTCTTCCAATCAAAAAGAATGGACGTCAGCTGAAATTCAAAGAGCACCCATTTGGTCTTTAACACTTAAAATTTGATTCCC
Organism: Rhinolophus sinicus; assembly: GCF_057876585.1. Lineage (NCBI taxonomy): Eukaryota > Metazoa > Chordata > Mammalia > Chiroptera > Rhinolophidae > Rhinolophus > Rhinolophus sinicus. The sequence continues at coordinate 130,616,478 of NC_142516.1, forward strand.
CTTTGAATGGTAAAGTTTAATGACAAAGGATTACATGTAATTTTCTGTTAGTTCACTCACACCACTTGTTCAACATATATTTATACTTATAGGTATAATTATATTCACTGAAGAGACTGTACATTTTTAAAAAGTTAAAAATGAAGAAATAGACATAGAACCAACAAAAATTGGTAGATCAAATAGCAGGAATATATATATGGTATTTATAATATAATGTGTATATATAATGTATACATATATAGGGTATTTATATTATAATGTATAATGATTGACATTAGTGGCTTTTGGAAAGGAAAATTAAGGGTAGGAGGTATGAATGGAAGTAAGTACTTCTCATTTTCTGCCATTAATTACTTTTTGCAGTTATTTTTATAATATGCATGCAAGCTTTGTAAAATTTAAAAGAAAGCTAATTTTAAAATACAGTGTGGTATGCTGACAATATTGGGAAAGAATATAGTAGATAATGTTTGTGTGAACCTGGGAAGATATTTTCAATTTATTGTTGAGTGATAGAAGTAAATTGCAGAGGGTCCCAATTGTGTTTTTTAAAGTATCCAGTATACTTGTTCATGCATGCCCAAATATCTGTATGTATGTGTGATTAAGTGGAGAGAAAGTTTTGGAAAAATACACATTAGGCTACTGAAAATGGCTGACTCTAAGGAGAGGGATTGTGAGAAAAGTAGGGGGAAATGGTATATTTACTTTTACTTCTGTCGTACTTGGATATTTTTACAAGGTTACTGTATTAAATATGTGATGATGTTAAGGTAAATTTTTTTAAAAAATGAAAGAAAAATGGCAAGAGATTTACTCAATTGGATGAAAATAATTTAAGACAGTAACCAGTGAAAATCATTTGTGATCAGGGCTATGATCCTACTTAACTCTCAGTAAGATTGGGAGGGATGTTGGAGTAGAGGTGACCAGAATGGGAAAGTGAAAAATGTAGGCAGATATGGGAATTTTAAAGTTCAGGTATCTCACTCCACTCTTGACTCTGGCTTTTTATACAATAAGGAATTATTGCTCCCAATAGAATTATAGTGTCACACTTTACCCCCAGTGCTTCACCAAATACTTAATTTTTACCTCTGCAATGCTCAGCCAGCTTTGATCTTTGGAGAAATAGAAAAGTCTATAATGTACATAAATTAGTTCCAGACCTCCCTCCCAGGGAATATTGGAGCCCAGTTAAGAATGAAATCCTTAAAATTATAGACCCAAATAAGCTGAGCAGGTTGTTATGTTTGTTTCCATGGGAACTAGTAAGCCATTCCTCCTGACCACTTTTCCTCATTTCTATTCCCCAGACACACATGCTCACTAATGAATTTCACACTGACTACTTGTCCAGAACAAGATTGTATTTTTATACACACACACACACACACACACACACACACACACACACACACAACTACTGGTGCTTCCTTACTTTTATTGAATGCAGTAATATTACAGTCACAGATCACCCAAGCCAATTAAACTGGAGTTTAGCTGAAATTTTTGCTAGTATTTGGATGCATCTATTTTAATGAGGAGAACTTAAGGCAAGAGGGACTGTTGTTACACATTCAAAGCTGAAGACTCACTAAATAGCTAAGACAGGGTCCAGTCTCCACAGTCCTATGTGCATTCCCATTGTGGGCTGACAACTCCCAAGACAGTCAGGATTCAAACAGTAATTAGGGATTTTCTAAGGCCAAATAAATGGCCATTAAAAATGCAATTTCTCAAGGCTCAGGAAGAATTTAATGTACACTGGCAGGGCCAGGCTTACGAGAAGGTGGATGAAAGAAGTGGTGATGCAGTAACAGCAGCAGGCATTTATTAAACATGTTCAACGTGTCCAAAACTCATCTAAGGGTATACACAAATTCAAATCGCATACGTGCCTATGAGGTAGGAGTCATTATGATTCCCCTTTGCAAATGAGAAACTTGGGCACAGAGAAGTGCTCTTCCTAAACCTATCCTTCACTTCTTTGGCAGTCAGAGTGTTAGTCCTCAGTCTTTATGAGAATATTCTCTAAAAGTCAAGTCAGTGTTATAGACTCCCAGAATTAATACATCTGTGTAATAGTTTGGTTTTTGTTTGATGTGATTATACAGAAGAGGTTGAAAGTATGGAAAAATTTATCAATACTGAATTTAGGTTTACACACCTCTCACACAGTTTAATGTATAGTATGAAATTCCTGAAATTGTGTGTGTGTGTGTCTGTTTGTGCAGGAGTTGTTTCTTTTGGCAACTGACATCTACCCTATAGTTACATAAGGCCAACAGCCTCTGTATTAGCTATTTGGGTGGCCTAAACATAAACAGGGAAGCCCTCCCAGATTGAAGCAATGGAGGAATAGTGATAAAGACTTTTCTTTGAATATGATGTAGGGACTCTTACTTCCTACATAGCTTGAATAGGTTCGTAGTGCACATTGGAATTTGTTGATTTATGTCATGTTGCCTTCTAACTAACAGCACAGGGTTAGGAGCCAGACTGCCGAGTTTGAATTCCAGCTCTTCCACTCACTACATGTAACTTTGGGCATATTAGTGAATCCCTGTCTACTTCAGTATTTTCACATACAAAAAAGAGGTAATAATAGTAGCTAATGCGTAAGATTTTTAAGAGGATTACAGGACATGGTATTTATAAATATTCAGAAGAGTGCCTGATTGCATTATTATAATTAATATTACCGCTGCTATAATTTTTCTAGACATAAGAGAAGGAATTCGTTCTGTACACAGGTAGATACTTCCTAGGGGTCTCAAGTAAAATTTTTAATCAAAAGTTCACTCTTCTTTCCTTGTCTACATTCTTTCACATTGTGTATTAGTCAGACTTCTTTGATATAATATTCTGAATGTGTATGGATGTACTTATTTGCAGGGTTTAAAGAAGTGGCTTATTTTCCATAGTGAGTAAAAGAATTCTAAATCTTAATATGTATAAGTATGCTGTTTGCAAGTGTGACAGCTCTAGATACTTAGCACTCAGCTCTGGATACTAAGACCATGCTGTGACATTAAAATCATAATGGCCATAATTATTCTAATTAGTGCTTTTATTTGTGGTTTGTTTCCAGCACAAATTTTCCTAAGGATAGCATTAGTTACTACCCTTGACTCTTGTTCATGTTGACCAAGGGGATGATTTATCACAGATCTATAATTTATAAGCAACATACAGAACTCAAGAAAAAAAAAATAGAAGAAAGAGGAGAAAAGTTGGAGGGAAGTGAGAAGGAATGCCAAAAGGCTATTACTGATAAACTGATAACACATAGAAATTTTTCATAAATAACTTGCGTGCTCCATCTGCATTTAAACATTTAAATAGTCACTTAATAAAATGTTTAACATCAATCACAGGTGGTCCAATACAATTCTAAATGTTTTTCAGTATCCAGGATTCCTCTAAATTGATATGAGACTAAGGCATCTAATTCTGTAGCAAGTGAGTACTGAACATAGAAGGAAAGGATTATTAGGTCTAAAAAAGACCAAGTGTGTGTGTATGTGTATGTGTGTGTATCAGAATAAATAGTTTCCATGAATCTTCAGGGGTTCTTTGTGTGACCCTCTAAGGTTACACAAAATAATGAGCATCAAAAAATGATATGCTCTTACAGCGGATCCTGGAACAATGCAGGGCTTAGTAGTCAAAAATCTGCATATAACTTTTGACTCCCCCAAAACTGCTAATAACCTACTATTGACCAGAAGCCTTACCAATAACATAAACATTCAATTAACACATATTTTGTATGTTATATGTATTATATACTGTATTCTTACAATAAAGTAAGCTAGAGAAAAGAAAATGTTATTAAGAAAATCATAAGGAAGAGACAATTCATTTCCGGTACTGTAGTGTATTTAGGAATACTGTAAGTTTATCCGTTTACAAGATGAATCATCTGTCAGTACCTACATCAATATTATCTTATATGATACAAAACACTGTAGATATTATATATGTTGCTAATACTAGACATCAAAAATGAAAAGATAATATGAAAAAGAAATTTGTATTTGTAGGTGTAACAATTCATATGTTAATAATAAAGAAGCAGCAATATGACTGTTTTTTGGTAGTCTAGTATAATCAATACAAATGCTTCATGATAGTAAGGAAATCTCCCCAAAGTTTTCAAGTATATTTATTGAAAATAATCCACATATAAGTGGACCTGTAAAGTTCAAAACCATGTTGTTCTAGGGTCAACTGTACTTACATTTTTGTGCCAAATTTTCTGTCACTGTTCCATAACTACAAAATGAAAAGACAGCATCAACAATATGTAATTTTCACCTTGAAAAATAAATTGGTCTCAGTAGTTCCTACCATCTGTCGACCATATGTGGAGACTTTCTAATAAGAGAAAATTTTTCCTCTCACAATTATTCTTTGTTAATTTATTTTCTTTTATATAAAATTATTTTTTATGACTCTAGAATTAATGCATGTTTGTGGTAGAAAATTTGGGAAATGTAGATAATTATAAAGAAGAAAATGAAAACTAACCATAATCCCATCACTCAGATAACCATTTTAAACAATTTTATGTAATTTGTCTCAGTATTTTTTAAGAAAATAATTATTGGAAATACTAATGACCTGTACCCTTTGGATTAATGATAAATGGTGATTAAATGATTTGTAATTAAATAATTTTAAATTAAATCATAATTAAAATGATAAAAAAGCATTTTCGTTTACTCTAAGAATCTTAAATAGATCAATAAAAGTACTTACCCATATAAAATATTTTTATTAAAGTGTAATAAACACTCAGAAAAGAGCACTAATCATAAGAATACAGCTTTATGTATTTTTATGAAATGAGCACAATTGTTTAACAATAAACAGCATCCTGATCAAGAAGCAAAACATCCCCAGCATCACAGATACTTTGCTCTTATTCCCCTTCAGTCACTAACTGCTCCCCTTATTCTTACTTCTAATATCAGAAATTACTTGAGTCTGTTTTTAAACATTATACAAATAAAATCATGCATATGAAATCATATATGTCTTCTTTGGTCTGGCTATATTCTGTCAATATTACAGTTATAAGATATACATTGATTTTTAATATATATATTTTACATATAAAGATATACATAACTTTATTTCCAACATTATTATTTTAATTAATTAATTAATTAATTAATTAATTTTTATTGGGGAATATTGAGGAACAGTGTGTTTTTCCAGGATGTCAAGTCATTGTTTTTCAATCTAGTTGTAGAGGGCGCAGCTCACTGGCCCATGTGGGACTTGAACTGGTGACCTTGGTGTTAGGAGCACCGCGCTCCAACCACTGAACCAACTGGCTGCCCACTGGTGTCTCAGCTCCAAGCTCAAGCTGTTGTTTTCAGTCTAGTTGTGGAGGGTGCAGTTCACTGGCCCATGTGGGAATCAAACCGGCAACCTTGTTAAAAGCTTGCACTCTAACCAACTGAGCCATCCGGCTGCCTTAAATTCATTTATTTTTAAAAATAATTTTCTTATTGCTTGAACTGATACATAAGAAATAGTGAGCTGTTAGAGTTTTGTGATCAATTATCTAGCTCTTCAAGGATGCACTTCCCTGATAAAGGCAAATATAATACACTGAATTTTTTTTTCTTTTTTTTTTTTTGGTCTTCTTTGCTTGGGTTTTATTGTCACAAACTTTGTTTGCCTCTTTAAATTATAGTAAAGAGAAGAGTTATTTTGAACATTAAGTCCTTGCTGAAAGTCAAGTGGAGACATGAGAGTAATAAAGAAACACATCCTATATCATAATATTTTAGAGCTAGAAGAGACCTTAGGCCCTCTGGACTTGAGGCTCAGACAAGGTAAGTAACTTACCGATGTCATATAGCTAGTTAGTGTCAAAGGCCTTACCCCGTATTCCTTTAGTATGCCTTGATATATCATAATTTTAGTTTGTGTAGATTGTGGAACATTTGCCAAGAAAAATATAATAACCTTACATTTAGCAACTTCTCCACACCTCTTGTTAAGCTTAATGGTCAGCTTTATTCCACTCTGTTTTAAAGGATGTGTGGTCCAGGGATGAATTAAATTTAATAGAATCAGGGCATCTTGAACTGTGAGGTCACAGTTTCTCATGAAATTCAACACTTATTTTAAAGATGAAAAAAATGACCATAGATATTAAATTCTCGTTGGACAAATTTGGCACTAAAAACCAGGTTTTTTGGTTCATCTTTCATGATTTTTCTTTTCATGCTAGTTATCGCTAATAGGATCAGAAGCAAATCCCAGGCTATTCATTTCCGCTTAGTTTTTACTCTTGACACATGATTGAGCTGTCTCCAGGTAGAAGATATTGCTCTTACTGGAGTGTAAGAACTACAACCTTGACATCAAGCTGCATTCACTACCACCTTTCAGGGAAAACCCACACTCATGATACACTATGGTGGAAAACTTACCAGTAGCCTATTTATAGGGTGGGATTCAGGAATGACATCACAGGAATACACACACATCTAAGAGGGGAGAGTTTTTGGAAAATAGCAAACGTTTCATCTAAGGCATTTTTATTAAGACATTAGGCTCCAAAGACATAGTCTGCTATTTCTGGGGAGAAGGGTCCCAGGCAGAAGCTCAAGGAATTCTTCTGGAGAATTAAATGAGCTGAGCAAGCGCAAGTCAACTCATCCACCATCTAGCTTGCTAACCTCCCAATAAATTTAATAAAATAAAATAAAAAAGAAAAGAAAATGCCAGATATTTCTGCATTCTTTCTTCAGGTTAGAGATAGCATTTTGACCCAATTGTAGCCATATTTCCTTCATAAAAAGAGAAATGTATCTGAGGACTGACTAGCTTTGTACGCCTTTCTTTAGATGTATTAGAGTATAATTAAGAAGGGTGCACTACACAGGGCAGGCAGTACTCTTTGTGCCCATTTTAAAGTTGTTCAGAATTATTACTGATAGATGCCATGTGATAATGTGAAGTTTTGGCTCCTGCAGCCATTTTGTGACCAAAAGAGGAGACACTGCCTACTGGCTAAAGAAGAACTAAAGGATGGGATGAGCCAGACTTCCTACTAAGGAATGTATTAAATGTCTGCATTATTTAATTTATTGTTTGTTGGTACTGGTAAACAGTACTGCTTTATTCTTAATGAAGCATGCTGACAGAAAGTGGAGAAGAGGAGATGCTTCATACTTCTTTTGGAATACTGTCACTGCTGTCCTTTGAGGACTCCAGGTGGCATTTTAAAAGTTTTGGATCTATGAGCTTGGGAGCTAGCATCTGAGGGTTGCTCTAGTCAGTTGTAGTGGATAGTAATGAAGTGGGAGTGGGGTGCCCTTCAGAGGCTTCAATGGAAGAGATATCAACAAGGGATTCCAGAGCAGGGCAGGCTGGACACTACAGAAAGGACAGTTTAAGAACCCCTGTGGTATTTTCTGAATGACTTCCAGAAATAACTGAATGAAATTTAGAATAGGGCTGGATGTCATGCATTGGTAAGCAAAAGCTAGACTCATTGAAATACAGATCTCATCTTGTAAGTCTTAAGGAAAAACAGGTTGTACAGTCATTTCTGATGAAGATTTATTTGTTTTGCAATAAGTCACTTGGAAATTTTGCTTTGACCCTCAAAGTTTCTTGCTACATGCTTTTCATGATTTTTGTACTTCAAATTCCTCATTTTAGAAATGACAAAAAAAAAAAAAAAAACCCTCAGAAAATAGAATTAGTTCATCTCTAAATTTCTTTTGGATCTAACATTGTCTATGTATGTAGTTCTGCCCAGGTATAAAGGAGTTATCCTCTCATCTGGGCCACCCACATGGGGACTGAGACTTCACAAACAGCAAGAGGCTAGCTAAGGCTTGGCAGTTTAGAATCATCTTGACAAATCAACCTGTATTTGAATACAGCTTTAGAATTGAACTGAGGCCTTCATTTCCCTAAACACTCATTGAAATGGCTAATCAGCAAAATAAATAGGTTTTGCCAAATGTTCAGAGATTGTAAATTGTATTTAGCATCCATCAACAAATTAAAACATTTCTGTGGGACCTTCCTCCCAGAGCCTTTTCTCCCTTCACCAAAGATAAATTTTTACAGTGAGATTCCTCTCATGCTTTACATTCATTATATATTTTTATGCAGGGGTTAATTTCAAGTACTGATGTTGAGGTCATTATTTATACAATGGTGACTTCAATCCCAATAGAGGCATGTGTAGCAAATTTGGGTAAAGTTAGACTAGCACAGGCTAAAACTGTTAAAACCGAGTTTTTACATTTAAAATAAAAAGAAACGATGGCCCGCAAGTCTTATCTGATGCAGTTGTCAAATTTGTACCCATATCCAGTGGTGTACAGGTAAGAAATGTGATCCAATTCATTTTGTAAATGTATCATAGTAGTCAAACATCAGAGATGTCTAATGAAATATAATTAAAAATCACCCTATAAGAGACTTAAAAATTGGATGTTTTAAAATATTTTAAAACCTTATTTTCTGTAATTCAAGAGTTGAACAGTAAATGGAAAATGGAAATTAACAAATACTTAGCAGTGGACGAGGGATGTAAAATTTGTATAATGAAAACAAAGCAATACTCAGAAGAAAATGTATAACACATTATATATTTTTTTAATGAAAAGGAATAAATGATAATCTTTTAACTTGAAAAATCTTATTGACATAAACCCAAAGAAGAAAATTGTAAGTAAGAAAAACAAAAATTAAGCAAACAGACATGAGAGTATATCAATGGAAAGCTATTTTTAAAAAAAAGACTAATGAATTCTTGAGAAGTATTCACACACACACACAAAAGGAAGAATAAAAATAAACAACAGCAAGAATAGAAATGTATCCATGTGCATAGACGGCAGATACTCGTATGTAAGAATATGAGATTCTGCTATTAATAATTGGCATAGTCAATCATTTCATTCTTTTTAGATCATGTCTTTAAGATAAATATAAGTGGTAGTAAAAGATATATGCCTCAAAAGGCACCAAATATTCATAACTCACAGATGAATTCTGTATAACTGCAAAGAACAGAGAAATAGATAATTCCAAGTCTTATAATTGTTCCAGAAAATGCAAAAGATGGGTTACTAACCAATTCATTTTGCAAGCTAGCATAACGGTGATATTAAAACAAATTTTAAAACAATCCGATGTAACCTTTAGTAGTTTAAAATTTATTACAGACAACAGAATCATCTACCTTGAAACTTCAAAAGAATCAACTGACAAATATTAGCGCTAAGACGTGGCCTGATACCTAATCAACAAACAAAGCCAGTAGCTTTATATACTCCTGTAACAACTAATTCAAAATTGTAGCAAGAAAAAAAAAGGATTCTTTTCATTGAAACTACAAAAATGACACAGTATCTTGAAATTAACTTAACAAAAATTATTAGGCCTTTATTCCTTACGGAACAAATATTAAATTTACTGAAGGAATTAAGATATCTTAATAAAAGGAAGAAAAACAATCATAGTTCAATATTATGATAGAAGTGGCACTACAAACCAGTTGGGAGATAAATTATTCAATAAATGTTTCCAGGAAAATTTAAAATGTTATTAAAAAAATAGATCCCTACATCACACCATTCAAAACAATAAACTCCATGAAGATTAATAACAAAAAAAAGAAAAACACAATTCTAAAATTTGTACAAAAAGATAGGAAACTATATGCCCCTGTGTAGGGAATACCTCAAGTAAGTCATAAGAAGTAAAAATTATAAAGAATAAAAAAATGTAAATACCAGGGTTGCCAAAAAAATGTATACACATGACTTATATTCATCTTTTGTTATCAGTATATATTGAGTATTACAATTTTAATACAGTTTTTTTTCCTTTCTTAAAATGTGTATACATTTTTTGCCATCCTCTGTATTTGTGATCAGAGGAAGATTTCCTTTGATGCTAACGATTATTACACTTTAGCAGTATGCTGACTTGCACTCCTTCAAGAGCAAAAGGAGTCATAAATATGCTCACACAGACAGATATTAATGTGAAATGAACACTGGCATGATATTTTCACTTCAGTTCGTTTAGATTTGGGGTGGTTTAGATCAGCCCATTGTTTTTACAAATTAAGTTTTATTAGAACACAACCATACTCATCCCTTTCCTATTGCCTGTGGATGCTTTGATGCTACAATGACAGAGATCTTCTGGTGCCTAAACCCTAAACATTTACTATGTGACTTTACAGAAAACGTTTGCCAACTCCTCATTTATGTCACTGTCTCTTTCTGCTAAGGCTTCCCCTCTATTGCATTTGCTTCTATGTCAGAGACATTGGATTTAGGCTAGGCGTATATTATTGATTTGGTTAAAGAAGTTTTGATATATAGTGTAAGATATATTTAATTTATGTTTAGTTGAAAATATTTAGGTGATTTGCAATAACTTCTGTGCATGGAAACAAAACATTATTGAAATTAAAGAGCCAGAAGCTAGCCTGTGGAAAATTCTTCCACATATCAGACACATAAAATTCACAAAGAATTTGGTTTCCACTAATGCCTAATCAAAATGGAAGTTCTCTCCTGCCAGAAATATACTTATTAATTCAGCATTATAATTACACCATACATTTTTTTTTTTAATTTCCCTGGGAATTCTGTGAAGTAAAATTTATCAGAATTCCTATGCTGGTAGAGACCAAATTTGTAAGAGTACTTCAAAAGGAGAATTTATTTGTGAGTGAAGTCTTAGGTTTTATATATCTCAATTTTCAATTATAAAGTATAATTTTTAATCAAGCTATAAAAAAGACTAAATTAATTTTCAATCCTCTCAGTAGAAAATGTTACAAAATCTTTAAAAAATGACATCAAAAATTTGTGATACTTACGGTATTTAAAATATCTTACATTATCAGTTTGTTGTGATTCCTTTTCTCATTCAAAATACTTACTTTTTTATTTAAATTGTATATATATATTTGTATTCTTTCAAAAGAGGGCCTTGGAAATTGGATAAATTTATGTCCCCAAATCCTTGATCTGACCTTCTACGTGTGAAAAAAAGACAGTTTCCATAAACCAAGTTAAAAGGTAAATGGCAAACTTTAAAAACATAGTTTTACATGTATAACAGGGTTAACATCAAGGTATCCAGACTAATTTATAGAAACAAAACAAAAAAATTTAAAAAAAAATTTAATCAAGAAGAGAAAGAAAAACCATTTGTTTTATAATATTATCATCACAAGTAAAAGAACTGGCCCAAAATGGCTTAAACAATAAGTTCAACAGAAATTGGCCTCCAATACAGTTTTATTAGTCTTCTGGCTCTTCTAACTCATTTCTGATCATTTCCAATCTTTGAGTTGGCTTTCTTTATGAGTTGAAATGATTATCAATAGTATGCGGGGTTACATGACTCCAGACTTACTCACATGTCATTGCATGTAAGTCCTCAGCTTTGTACTGACTGGAACACATACTGAATCAATCACTCTGCGTAGGTGACTGCCAAGTACTGAATTGTTTAAACTTGTGTTACCTGAATCAATTATTGTAGCAAGAGGGATGGGATTGCCCTAATTAGCTTTGATTAATCCCCTTGGATGGAGTTAATTCTATCCAAAGAGCTTCACTGTTACACAATGGAGGAAGAGTGAAATGAATATTGTGGAGACTATAAAAACAATTTGGATAATTGACAAAGACGGTATAAGTAGAAAATACCCCCCAAACAGATACAAATCAGCACTAAACTTCAACAGAAAGCTGAGTGATGGACACATACACTTCTATTCAGTTTTGTAAACATTTGAAAATTTCCATAATAAAACATTATTATCTTAAAATTTCCCACCACGATTGTGGATTTTTCTATTACTCCTTTATCTGCCAAATTTTGTTTTACATATTTTGACCTATGGTATTAAATTAAAAAATGATTTGAATTATGATGTCTTAATGGTGAATTAAAACTTTTATTATTATGAGTTGCTCTTCTCTAGTAATGGAGTAATGGTTTGGGGCTTGACGTCTATTTTGTCAAATATAAATGTAATTTAACAATCTTTTTTTTTTGGCTAGTATTTGCTTGTTATTTATTTTCCATTATTTGACTTTTAGTCATCTGTGTCCATATGTCTTAATTCCCTAATGAACAACATAAAACTGGGTTATTTGAGGCTAGCTTAACAATCTTTGTCTTTCCCCTGGTAATTTTAGTCCATTTATAGATATTGTTGGGAAAAAAGAGAACAGCTGTTCCTTACACTCTTATCCACTAAGGTTTAAAATTCAATTATATTTTCCATGATAGTAGTTTTATTTTTTCATGTATGCTTGTTCTCTCATAATAATTTCAAACTCCTTAATTATTTTAAATATATTAGTTATTTTGAATTGTTGTCTAAATCTAACATCTGAAGTACTTGTGATTGTTTATCTACTATCCCTTGTTTCTGCAAGTTCCCATTCAGGATGCCTTTTGTCCTAACCTGTTTTTATACTATTTGATTATAAAATGACCTTTCACTTGGAACTTTATCTATAGAATTCTTTGAAGCCTAAATTAACTTTAGTTCCTCCAAAAAGAATTTGTATTTGCTTCTGCCAAACATCTATCATTACTATCAATCTGAACCCACTTTCACGTAAGTTCTCTGTTTGACATTTTCCAAACATATAAACCATAATGTTAACATAAATTTAGACTGCAAAGCTGCACAAGGCCCAACATTGAGTATGAACTCTCAGAGCATATTTTGTATCTCTTTCCAGCACCAGAGTCCAAATAGGCAACTTCCTTTGCTGTCTCCTTCTTATGAGGGGTAGGCTGGTTGGTTGGTTGATTGAGATTTACTTATTTACTTATTCACTTACTTACTTATACTTAAATTAAGGTTAGAGCTCTGTGCTTTCCCACCTTTATTCATGAATTTTCTATTGAATTCCCTACCTTCACTGCAACCAATGTAGTCATCAAAAGAAGCTTGCAAGTCTCTAGACTGTTTCTAGAAACATTCATATCAAAAGCCCATATTAGCACTAGTTTACCTCCCAGGTTCTAAGGATTTCTTATTTTGTGCCAACTCAAAAATGTATTTTAAGCTTAATTTATCTGTAAGTTTAGTTCTTTTAGGGTAGACTGTTTGTTCAGAGTACCTAATCTGTCATACTGTAAGATTCAGAAATCCAGCTTAATGTCTCTAAATTTAAGTTTCTTCACTTGGTCCTTAAAGTACCAAATTATATGATGTATGTAAAGGCAGCTGCCAATCATTAAGCCATGGCAAGGATTCTTGGGTAGGCAACAGGGGAAGTCTTACTGATGGGTTCAAGGTGGCATCTCCCAAACAGGATCCTTTGGATGTTAGTGTCTTACGCAATGTTGATTAGTATTCTACCAGAAAGTGTTCCACTAACAAAAGTTGAGGCAATTCTTCATGCACTTTCCTCCTCGTGGAGAGACTTATACATATTAACATAGGGAACATACTGAGAAGTCCTACACTAAAAGACTTGATGAAATTTATTTAACCAAATGTTTTTCAACCAAACTTTATTAAAGAACTTCTTTTTGCTGAAGAGCACTGGTGTCCATAGAACATAATTTGGGAAACTCTGGTGGAAGGGTATATAATCAATAACCCATCTCTTTTCTGAAGAAACAAAATATAGTTTTTTCACACGAAGAGACAGATCATGTGTAAGCAAATAGAGGTCACGAAGATGTGCTAGGGAAAGTATAAAAGTTCTGTGGAGCAAGGGAGGGGTTACTATTGTGTTCTACGCAGAAAATTTAGTGTTATTTATCTATAGGTGCTGCTCTGTGACCTAGGAGATCCCATTGAAAGGTTGAAAATAAGTCTAGAGAGGAAAAAAGGCAAATGTGCAAAAAAACGAAACAAACACAAACTCTCTAAGAAATTTTAACTGATGAGCTTGTTTTGTATGATCAGTTATTTCTTTATCTCCTTCTGCAATGATTAAGAACTTGGACTGTGAACCTAGAAGACCTGGGTTCAGGTTCTGGCTCCATCTTTCACTTTACCCTCTGTCTACCTGCCTCATCTCCACATCCATAAAGTGAGCTAATCCTTCGCTGCTCCCTCTCCCTCTTAGTTTCTGTGACAATCAAAAGAGAAATATAGTAATCGCATTACCCCAGCCTAGGGCTGTCTAGGATCCTCAGTTTGAATTAATCTACACACAGCTAACGCACCAGGACATACCCCTGTCTTTTTACATAGGGGTATAAAAGAGTGAGTTGGAAGAGGGGAAAAATATATAGCTGACTGGTGTCAACATCTCCTTCCATGCCATTTCTTCTAGGATGTAGAACTCAATCATGAGCTTCCTTAAGTATACATGGGAGGGATACGGAAAAGTGGCAGAAAATTAGAGGCTCAGAAAAGCCATCAATAAGTAAATGGACAGGGTTTGAGGCCGGTCCCAAGAGGAGAAAGATTGTTACTACTCATTCTCACAGCACTCAGAAGCTCTTCAGAGTGGAATGGCTGCATGGACTGTGTAGGAGTAAGAGCTGACAATAAGTTATGCTAGGTATCTTCTAGTAACTATTGAGTTTGAAACTGAGTATGTTTGTGGTGACTAATGTGGAACAAAGGCCAGGGGAACCCAGAATAAGATACTGAGTTCTTTTACAGTCTCGAGGAGTCAAGAAAGTTCCAATCATGGAAACCAAATAGTAAATTTTTGGCCATGTGGAAAATTTGTTTTTGAAAATTATTATAGCTTTTTAAAGCCCCATATGTTGAGGAGTATAACTCACACCCCCTACAGAAGCTGTAAACAAATGGATCAATTCTGACAACAATTAGACGGAAAGAGCATTTCTAAACAGAACACTAGGAGCCAGAAGACAATGTAATTTTATCTCCTAACAGGTTATAACCTGTTATTAACCTGTTATTTAAAATTGCATTTCTCCTTTTAATTTTTTCCATGCTAGTTACCACTTTATAACATTCAATGAAATTCAAATTCAGTTTGTTTATTGCATATTTTCCCCAACTAGAAAGTAAGCT
The DNA here is from genome assembly GCF_057876585.1 of Rhinolophus sinicus. Taxonomy (NCBI): domain Eukaryota; kingdom Metazoa; phylum Chordata; class Mammalia; order Chiroptera; family Rhinolophidae; genus Rhinolophus; species Rhinolophus sinicus. The sequence goes on from NC_142516.1 coordinate 130,631,530, forward strand.
ACACAAGGGCAGGGATTTTTGTCTATTTTGTTCACTAATTTAACCACAATGCCTAGAAGATTGGCTTATATTTGGCAGGATCCCAGTAACCATTTGGTGAATAAATAAATCATTTTATAGGAACATAACTCCGCATTTTGTGAGACAAGGGTAGTATTTGGCTTTGTTTTCCAGATAAATAAAACACCTAAGTTGTTTTTAAGCACAAGCAGTAGGACTTATGTCAATTTATGTGAGTACATTAAAATTTCTCAGAGGTATAAAAACCCAGGTAAACAAAACAAAAATAAAAACAACACCTTCCCATTATTCTCCTTCACACTGTTAACAATGAATCTTCTGCAGCTGAGATTTTTGTGAAGTGAGAAAGAAGGGGCAAACAATACAACCAAACTAAACAAATATAAACAACCTAGCAAATTATTATTTTCATCTACTATGTGTCAAGCTAAATTGGGCTCTCTGTGTTATTTTAATTAAAAATAATTCTCTTGAGCACAAATGAGAAAAAAAATGTAATCATTGGCCAACCTGTAAATTACTTTAGTGTTTCTGGAACGTTAATGCTGATGGCATATTCTGTTTGTTAATAGTCCCCTATTGCAGAGAAAATTACTCTGTCATTTATTTAATTTGCCACACGGTACACGTTGACTTATTTAGATTGAATGGTGTTGGGTAGACTATAAACTTTGAACCTTTTCCAGTTACATTACTAATATTATTTCTGTGGGAAGTTATATCCTTAAGAAAACATAGCTATTTTTCCCAACATTTTTTTTTTCCATTAGACACACACTATACCTACCCCCCTGCCTCCCACCCCACACACCAATTTGGATAACATGTTTGTTTGTTTTTTTTACCCAATTTTATATTCATAGGTATATAAATACTGTGAGATTTTAATTTGCAATTCTTTTTAACCATTTGCTAAAATCAGTTATTTACAAAAAAATTATTGCCATTCTTTTAATTGGTCCTACTTTTAAGATAAACTGTAGACCCACAATTTGAATTATAGAGTCTCTAAAAATCAAAGATTTAAATGACTTTACATTCTACACTTCACTGAGTACTGGGAGAGGAGGCAATAATTGCCTGTGAAAAAAACAATTCTAAATCAAGGTTTTTCAAAATTTCAAAAGATTGAAAATAAAAATACAGAATAACTTCCAAATGTGTGACAAGGTATACTATTTAATAAAATTAAATAGTATTAAAGATTTCTTAGAGTTTGAGATTATCATGCTCACGATAGCTCTGTAAAATAATATTGATACCGTGGAGTAGTCAAATTCATATTTGCTATTTAGTATTTGGCCACATGGTCATAGTTAATTAATCAATAGAAAAGAACAAGTTTAGAAAACAGAAAACATGTTTTATCAAAAAGACTGAGGTAAAGAATAAAATATGTTTATTATCACTTTATCTTAAATATACAAAGTCTTTCTGAAGTCCATTTTCTCAGCTTGTGACCATTGTTTATCACTGTCTTTATTCAAAGTTAAGTGTCTTGCAATTGTAATTCCACTGTTTACTCTAAATTCAATCCAGAACAAAGAGGAAGTGGAAGAGGATCCCTCCTGTAGATTGAGAGACTCAATGTTTTTCTCAAATAGCACTTGAAATAAATTCCAATTTACACCTAACAAATTAGTCACACTTTAAATTAAAAAAAAAAAAAAAAATGTATGAAGACACTTGACGGAGAAATTATCAAATTCTGAGAGCTTAAATTTGATATATCTGTTTGGAACAGAGAAATGATAATAAAATCAATTTACACTAAATAAAACTGATGAGAGTGATAGAGAGCCAGATACATCAATTTAGGAGTGAATGCAATTTACTCCTCTAGGAAATTAGAAAGTTTACTAAATTGCAATCATATTTGAAACCCAGATTATGTTGGTTTTACAATAAAATAACAATTTTGTGTTGCTTTGCTAATGGTGATGGTGTTCAAATAGAGATAACCAACTACATTTTCCTGGTTCTCCTTGTGGTTAATACAGCATATATATAAGCATATGCATAGGAGGGAGCCAAACTAAAATCTTCATGGGAAGAACCTAAAGCTTGATTGTTTTTCTTCATTTTTTTTAACCTCTTCACCAATAATTTTGTCTCCAGTTCTCTTTCACAGTACCCATGACCAATGACTGTATCCCACCATAATTTCAGTTTCAATCATGCATTCTCTGGTCACTACCTCCAATTTTTTCAGCGTACTTCCTTTTATAACACAACTAACAATGGCTTATAACACTCCTAACTGCACTGCTTGCTACCTTTCAGTACCATCTCCTTCATTCCCCTCCTCAGTTCACACTGTGTCAACTCTAGTAGCTTTCTTGCTTTACTCAAACACTCCAGGCTTCCTGCAAGAGATCTTTGTAGCTTGCCGCCCTTCCTGGATTGCTCTTACTCCAGATATCCCGATGGGATGTGAATTAGTTATTAACCCACAATTTGTCAGCTTAGAACCATCAACATTTATTATCTGACACAATTTCTGAGGATCAAGAATATGGGAGTGGCATAGAATATGACAGAGGTCGGTTCTGTCTCAGGGCCTCTCACGAGGTTGCAGTCAAGTTGTTAGCCAGGGTTGCAGCCTCTGAAGGCTTGACAAAGACTGAAGGGTCTGTTTCCAGATCTTGTTGGCAAGAGGATTCAGTACCCTCCTCCCCACACACATAGGCTACTGATGGGTAGCTGCTGCAGTCTATGAATCACTGAGTTCAGCCTACATGCAAAAGAAGGGAAATTCAATTTCTTTGTTTAAGGAAGGAATATCAAAATATTTGTTAACATATATTTTTTAAAATAATCCAAGCTCACCACCCACATCCTTCAAATCTCTACTCCAATGACATCTTGGAGCAAGAACTCTCTTGTACACATTGCATAAAATAGGAAGCCTTTCCTGTAGGTATTTCCCCTATCTGCTTCATTTGCTCCTGTAATGTTTACTGTCATGAAAAATATTAAATGTTTAATTATTTGTTTATTTAATTATTTGTTTATTGTATGTCTCCTCCAACATCCAAAATATAATCTCCAATGGTAGAGGAAATGTATGTATTTTTTTTTATCATTGTATTCCTAGCACTTGTAACGGTTCCTGGCATATAATGGGCAAAATCAATAAATATATGCTGAATGAATGAATGAATAATAAAAGAGCATATGTTCTGTGGCTCTTGAAAGATTCTAATTGGCTTTCATTGGCTGTACCTTAGCTTCTCTCATGTTCCTTTTTATTTGGTGCAAGAAACCCCCCAAGAGGTCAGGAAATTTACCTTTGCATTAGGAGTACATAAATGACCAGATCCAGGCTTTCCCTTAGCCTGCAAATAGAGACTTTGTAGTCCTAATATACAATGAGGAGAATGAACCTGAAAGGTGAGCGAATAGCTTGTGCCCGCACACCGGGGGTTTCTTGACAGCCTAACTCCTTGCACTCTCCAGCAGCGTACCTATTACTTCAAAGTAAATAAAAGGAAATACCTAAAGGGGTTACATTTTGGTACAACAAAATGGAAGAAACATATTAAATGGGATTATGAAATTGTGGAAAGCAGTTTCATCTTTTCTCTTGTTTTCAGATATAATAGTGATACAGCTATATAATCAATTTATCCTTGAATATATTTTCCCTAGGTTATGACTTTGTTTAAAAACTAACTTAAGAACTAAATTTATTAATGCTTTCAAAACAGAAAAAAAATGATTAGTAAACATGTTCTCATTTTAACAAATTATCCCTTAAGCATAATACTTTGGAAAAATCCTCAGAGGATGCATTCAGTTTTATAATTTGTGTGTGAAGTTCTTAATTATAGACCAAATTTCTAAAATTGAATATTACTTGCCAATTGTTATTGAAATCTGGTGGTTCTGGTAATGGCTTTCAGACTTCACATTTCCTCTCAAGCTATTTAAGCTCAGATTCAAGAGATCCTCTACCTACCTCAATTTCATGAGAACATAACACCTTATATAATCATTCATGTAAGCCTTCAATTCTGACCAAGTGGATGACTAAACTATGGTTGAATTTTTCTAATAATGGAGAATTAATTATCTTCTGAGGTAGCCTAGAACATCTTTGAAGATATCTGCCTATTATTATTATTATTATTATTATTATTTTGCTTTCTAAAAAAATAAATTTATTGGGGTAGCATTGGTTAATAATATTATATAAATTGACATAAATTTTTTCTCATTTTGTTGTTAGTCATTCCTTGGTCCTAATTCTATCTCTTGAAATCAAAGGAAAAAAATTATAGCCATTCTCTGTTCCATATGAAGGCTTTTGAAATATTATTCCTATACCTACCCCAAATATGTTTCTCTTCAGTTTTTCCTATTCTTCCTCATATGACTTGCTTTTCCTTCCTTGTGGATAGTCTCTGAATGAACTCCACTTGTATGTGCCTATATTAGTTTTCTGTTGCTGCCCTAACAAGTTATCACTAAGTGCTTACAAAAACACAAATTTATTATCTTAAAATTCTATAGTTCAGAAGTCTGAAATGGGTTTCAATGGGCTAAAATCAAGGTGCAGCAATGCTATGTTACTTTCTGGATACAGTAGGGAAACACTGGTTTTCTTGCCCTTTCCAAGTTTCAAAGGCCACCCGCAAACATTCCTTTACTTCTGGCTTTCCTCCTTTATCTCCAAAGCCAGCAATAGTGGGTTGAGTTCTTCTGGAAAGAAAAACATTATGAGCTAGTCTGAAATCCATTTTTTTCTAGCCTGAGGACTCCTGAACAGAGAGAAAACAAGACATGAAGAGAAGTAAATAAGCTGGTTAAATCTTATCAACACTGTAATTGGACCTGTTGATAGTATTTACTTAAAAATTATCTTTATCTGTAGGATACTTTTAGCTGTATACTTACCTGGTTTGCTAAGACTGTTATAGTAAATTTATGGATTCATGGGGTATGACCCTCTGGAAAATATCAACTTTGTAGTTATCTGAGACAAAAATGGAAAGTTTGCATGTTTGAAGCAGCTATTTACCTTTGTGTAATGATAAATCACACACACACACACACACATACACACACACACACACACACACTTCTCTTAAACACCTCAGGTGTTACTTTTGGGCTAGGAACCTCTTGGATCTTGGCAAAAATGGAAGGAAGGACTAGAGAACCATGCTGAGGATCACAGACCTATGTTTGCTCTTTTGATTATATGTATCCTTGGAATTATTAGTAAAATTTGATACTGGGTAAAATCTCTGATTCTTTTCAGTTCGACAGCCTGACAATTGTGTTATCTTGGATATTTAGGCCAAAGGGAGGATTTTTAAGAGTGGAATTTTAGATATTAACATTCCTTCTTAGAATCATGACAAGTGTGTAATCCAGTTGACTCATCTTTTCTGCATACTTGAAACTTATTTCCAGTGCTTAATAGAGCAAAGAAATATTTCTGGGTGTTACTGAATATTACAATGCCAAGATAAGAAGTAAATAGAAGGAGAATAAAGGGAAATAAGATGAGAGTGAAGAACATAATAAAATAGAAAAGGAAGAGAATGAAGAAGAAGAAATAAAAAAGAATAAAAAGAGTTGCCAATGTTGGGAAATAGTAGGGCCTTCTCAGGAATTACCAAAGATGCTATTTGACTCCAGCTCATAGGCTGCACGTTACTGACTTAGAGCAGAGGTATCAAATGCCAACACACCAAGCTTGTCATGAACCATTAACTTGAAGCCAACTAATGTAAGAAAAATAGGTTACTTAGGAGAAAGCATGAACTTATTTCAAAAGTTGGAAAATAAACTTCATTAAAAGAATGTGAGTAAAGATGAATACAAATGAATATTACATTTAGTCCTGATCACTAAACATGTGGATGGACAAAAATGGATCTAAGGAGAATAATCAGAAAATTCATTCTTATGTCAGATGAAGACAGATGGATATTTAATTGTTTTTCAATTACAGTTGATGTTCAATATTATTTCATATTGGTTTCAGGTGTATAGTATATTGGTTAGACACTTACATAATTTATGCAGTGATCCCCCCAATTAGTCTAGTACACACCTGGCACTACACATAGTTGTTGCAACATTATTGACTATATTCTCTGTGTTGTACTTTAAATCCCCATGACTGTTTTGAAACTACCAACTTGTATTTCTTAATTCCTTCACCTTTTTCACCCAACTCTCCTTCCCCTCCAGCAACCAACAGTTCTGTTCTTTGTATCTATGAGTCTATTTCTGTTTTGATTGTTGGTTTATTTTGTTCTTTAGATTCCACATATAAATGAGATCATACAGTATTTGTCTTTCTTAGCCTGACTTACTTAATTTAGCACAATGCCCTCTAGGTCCATCCATGTTGTTGCAGATTAACAATTCATTCTTTTTTTATGGTCAAGTAATATTCCATTGTACATATGTATATATGTATCACATCTTTTTTTATCCAATTATCTATTAATGGGCACTTGTGTTGCTTCCATATCTTGTATAATATATTGTATAATACATAGTGCTGCGGTGAGCACAGGGGTGCATATATCTTTTTTAATTAATGTTTTGGATCTCTTTGGGTAGAAACCCAGAAGTGGAATTGCTAGGTCATACAGTAGTTCTATTTTTAATTTTTTGAGGAACCTCCAAACTGTTTTCCATAGTGGCTGTAGCAATTTGCAATCCCACCAACAGTGCAAAAGGGTTCCCTTTTCTCCACATCCTCACCAACACTTGTTTGTTGATTTATTGATGATGGCCATTCTGACAGGTGTGAAGTGATATCTCATGGTGGTTTTTGTTTGTTTATTTGTTTGTTTTTCCATTGTGGTTTTCATTTGTATTTCTCTGATGAGTAGTGATGTTGAGCATATTTTCATATGTCTATTGGCCATCTGTATGTGGTCTTTGGAGAAATGTCTATTCAGGTCATCTATCTAACTTCTAATTGGATTGTTTGTTTTTTTTTTGGTGTTGCATTGTATGAGTTCTTTATAAATTTTGGATATTAACCCCTCATCAGATATATCATTGGTGAATATATTTTCCCATCAGTAGGATGTCTTTCTGTTTGTTGATGATTTCCTTTGCTGTGCAAAAACTTTTTAGTTTAATATAGTCCTTTTATTTTTTTTCTTTTATTTTTTTCTTTTGTTTTCCTTGCCTGAGGAGATAGGTCAGAAAAAAATACCACTAAGATCAATGTCAGAGAGTTTACTACTTATGTTTTCTTCTAGGAGTTTTATGGTTTTGGGTCTTATGTTTAAGTCTTTCATCCATTTTGAGTTTATTCTTGCATACAGTGTAAGAAAGTGGTCCAGTTTCATTTTTTTGAATGTATTTGTCCAGTTTTCCCAATGCCATTTATTGGATAGACTGTCTTTATCCCACTGCATATCCTTGCTTTCTTTATCACAGTTTAAATGACCATATAGTGTGGGTTTATTTTTGGCTCTCTATTCTTCTTCTTCTTCTTCTCCTTCTCTTTCTTCTTCTTTTTTAAACTAAAGTTTATTGGGGTGACAATTGTTAGTAAAGTTATGTAGGTTTCAGGTTTATGATTCTGTAATACATCATCTATATATCACATTGTGCATTCACCAACACAGAGTCAGTTCTCCTTCCATCACCATACATTTGATTCCTTTTACTCTCTGGCTCTCTATTCTGTTCCATTGATCTATGTGTTTTTCAATTTTAAAAGATAGCCTTGCTGGATAGAGTAATTTTGGTTGTAGGTCCTTGCTTTTCATCACTTTGAATATTTTGTGCCAATCCCTTCTGGCTCTCCAAATTTCTGTTGAGAAATCAGCTGACAGTCTTATGGCAGCTCCCTTGTAAGTAAATAGTTGCCTTTCTCTTGCTGCTTTTAGGATTCGCACTTTGTCTCTAACCTTTGCCATTTTAATTATGATGTGTCTTGGTGTGTGTCTGTTTGGGTTCATCTTGTTTGGGACTCTCTGTGCTTCCTGGGCTTATATGTCTATTTCCTTCACCAGGTTATGAAAGTTTTCCATCATTATTTCTTCAAATAAGTTCTCAATCCTTTGCTTTCTCTCTTCTCCTTCTGTCACCCCTATTATGTGAATGTTGTTACACTTGTTGTTGTCCCAGAGGTTTCTTAAAATATCCTCATTTTTTTAAAAAATTCATTTTTCTTTTGCTGTTTCAATTGAGCATTTTCTGTTACCCTGTCTTCCAAATTGCTGATTTGATCCTCTGCTTCATTTAGTCTGCTGGTGATTCTTTTTAGGGCATTCTTTATTTTGGTTATTGTATTCTTCACTTCTGACTGGTTCTTTATGATTTCTATGTCCTTTATTATGGTTGATATATCTTTGTTGAAGTTCTCAAAGTTTTTGAGCATTCTTATAACCATTTGTTTAAAATCTATATCAGGTAAGTTATCTGCCTCCATTTTGTTTAGATCTTTTTCTGGAGTTTTCTCCTGTTCTCTCATTTGGGCCCTTTTTTACCTCTCATTTTGTCTTCCTCTCCGTGTTTGTTTCTGTGTGTTAGGTAGATCTGCTACATCTCACAGTCTTTGCCAGGTGGCTTTATGTAGTAGGTGCTTTGTGGGGCCCAGTAGCACAGTCTCCCTGGTCACCTGTGCCAGGTGCTCCAGAAGTGTCCCTTGTGTGGGTTGTGTTTGCCCTCCTGTTATAGTTGAGCCTTGATTGCTTTTGGCCCATCAGTGAGTGGGATTGACCCTTAGGCTGACTGGTGATAGGGTTTGGCTACATCCATAGTTCTTGGGCTGATGTATGCAGGCCTTACCCTACAGAGATGTATTTGCCTCACTGGGCTCTGGTGCCTTTTGAGACTACCCTTTGTGTGTGCTGGTTGCGGGGCTAATTGGAGGGTGCTTTGCTGTGGTCTGATATTAACTTTCAGGTATGTCTGTGCTGGGGCCTCTTGGGAGGGGTTGCAGGGCAGGCATAAGTCAACCATTGCCTGTGATCGTGGGGTACTACCCGGTAGGAGCTACAAGGTGATCCATGTTTGGTCACTGACTTTGTTGGACCTAAAGGCATATGGGGGAGGCCACTCTGTGAAGCAAGGATGGATGCCACCAGTACTGGGCCTGCTGTAGCTCCACAAGAAAACTCAGAGGATCCTGAGGACTGCTGTTGCCTGCCTTCTCCCATGATGCTCAGCTGCTGATAAAGCCTCATGTGGCAAGTGAGATAGGTGAGGCAGAGTCTCAGGGAGTTATCAGGATGGGATTAATGGTATGCACTAGACTAACGGAGATTCTGGTTTGGTGCTGGTGCTGAGTCTGGAACTACTTAGCAAAAGTCTCAGAGCACATCGATGCCAGACACCACCTGCCCTGGGCCCACAGACACCCAAAAATTGTCCAAGAAAGAGAGCAGTGTGGGCAGGGCTGGCTGCTACCTGAGAAAGTGCTTCCAGCATTGCATGAGTTGTGTGGTGTGGGGTCCCTGGGAGTTACCAAGCACAGCTCAGCAGGGAATTTATTTTCAGATTTGGCCATGTGGGGGAGGGCTCAACACAGGAAAGATGGTGCCTGCCTGCCAGCTGCATAGGAGGAGAATTCTACACAAGGAAAATGGTGTCTGTCCCTCCAGTCCTCACTCTGCAACCATACAACTTGGTCTCTCCCTATATGTTTCTAATGTCTCCCTGGTCACTGTCTCTCCGCAGGATCCCAGCTTGAGTGCCTGTGAGCAAATCAGTCTGTGTGTGGGCCCTCTAAGAGGACATTTGGATTTCCCATAGTCATTGGTCCCACCTGGGTGGTTGGAATCCCCACTTTTTTACAGCCAGACATGGGAGCTCCTCTTCCCAGCACCAGTACTCCAGGCTGGGAAGCCCAGTGCAGAACTGGAATCCCTTGCTCCTCCAGAGAGAACCTATGCAGCCAAGATATCCTTCCCAATTCTCAATTGCCACACTGAGGTTAGAGGCCAGCTCATTCTGCCTTGCCATCCCTCCTACCAGTCTCAACGTGGCTTCTTCTTTATATCCTTAGTTATAAAACTTCTGTTCAGCTAGAATTAAGATGGTTCTCCAGGTTGGTTATTCTATAATTTAGTTGTATTTCCAATGTGGTCACTGGAAGAGCCAAGCGCATTTTTCTACTCCACCATTTGGCTCCTTCCTAGGGTGGATATTTTAGAGATGAATCAGGGTGAAAATACATAAATGATTTTTGTTAGGAAGAAAACTTATACTGTGAATACAATCAAAATATAAGTTGCATTGTTTATATCAGTAAAGTTTATAATAAACACACACGCACACACACACACACACACACACACACACACATAATGGTGAAGAGTTCAGGGAGACAGATTCTGTTTTCAGATGAGAAAAAAATATTTGACAAAAAATAACATAGAAGAATTGAATGGGATATCTCAGAGGGGATGATTTCCTTGACATTTTATGACTTTTAGAAGAGATGCTATAGACTAAGTATCAGAAGAATGGCTGAATATGATACATGCTTTTTGTATCTATTATTATTATCTATTATTTCATTGCACAAAAATGGAAGTCTTATGTTCTCTGATGGCTTTCACTTCACTCAGCATAATATTTGCAGCTCTCGCCATAGCTAACATAGCCCTGTAACATCGGACATCATGTTATTCTTTGACTTCATTTCTTGCCAATCCCTTTCATTCACTCTGATCCTATCATATAAGACTTATTATAAATTGTTGAATATGATTGCTTTTTTGCTTTTCATTCCTTTTTCCTGGAACATTATTCCCTCAGCTATCCATATCCACATGGCTCACTTCTCCACTTTATTCGGGTCTATGCTTTAATGTCACTATCAGAAAGGTTTCCATGACCATGCTATCTAAAATAGCACCTCACTCTCTATCATTTTTTTTTCTGGTTTATGTGTATTTGTGGAAATTATCACCACCTTACATCAATATTTGTTTACTTATTGTCTGCCTCCCCCACCTAGAATATAAGCTCTATAAGAGCAGGGACTATGATTTGATTACTGTTACATCTTTAGAGCTTAGAATAATAACCTGATACACACTATCAGGTCAATAAAGCTATCCAAACATGTCTGGTATTCTCAAAAGAGTATATAAGGATAATTTGAATATTCTAATACTTCTTGATAAAAAATGTGTTAGTGTGTGTGTGTGTGTGTGTGTGTGTGTGTGAACAAATGTACATGCACACATGCATTGCACATACTGTGTTTCCCCGAAAATAAGACCTGACTGGAAAATAAGCCCTAGCATGATTTTTCAGGATGACATCCCCTGAATATAAGCCCTAATGCACCTTTTGGAGCAAAAATTAATATAAGACCCAGTCTTATTTTGGGGGGAACATGGTATGTATGTTTAAACCTCCATTGTCCACTTCACATTTGGGAGACATGTAAAGAACATGGCTATAGACAGAACTGAGTTTAGTGGCACAGATACCAATATTCTTCTTCAGAAGCTTGCATGTGGGATATTATCTCATGGCAAAAAGACTTATAGATACTTTAAGTGAATATAATTTATCCCATGCTCATTTCAGGAAATGAAATAGAACACAAATGTTAGTGATGGGTTTGAGTGATTCATGTAAAGATTTACTGGAAGGATTTCCATTGGTGTAACTTTCTAAGTCTCAAAGCTTAGGCTAGAACTAAACATAGCTCAAAGCCTCATTATACCTCACACTACTCATAGTGTAGCTCAGTTTTGTCTTGCATATCCTTCCACTACTTGGAAAATGATGAAGTGTACCTGCTACTACAAGTTCCCAGTATATAGATGGGGAAATAAAGGCTAAGTGGCTTGCCCAGCTTCAAATATCAAGTTCAATTAGAGCTTGGTTACCATATTCCATTACTTGCAGACTTTTCATGTACAATTCTGAACTCCAGAAATTATAGAAACTTGAATATATTTTGAGGTGTTTCCGTATGAATGCATTCCCTTCAACTTGTTACATATGCAAACTAGTAGCTTCATAATCTGAAAACCCTGGAGATCAAGTTTCAGAACAAGCTGTTATCACTTTGATAGCATCTGGAGACTCAGTGTTTGTCAGCCTTCTCTGAGAACATCTGCTTTTCCAGACAGCCTAAAGAATACAAAGGCAATAGGCCCTCACTCCAGAACTCTATCAGAATAACTCACTTTCAAAAAAGATGCCTGAAAATCTGCGGGGTGGAATTACAGGTAGAATATAGCATATTAGAGCTTAAAGCAGCTTAGAGTCTATGTAGTTCATTCCCTTCACTTCATAGATAAACAATAGAGGCCTCAGAGTAAAAATGACTCGTCTAAATTAAGAGAGATTTTGCTGCAAAATGCAGCCCTCAACCATTTCCCTCTTCATCATAGTAAAATCACGACAAGGGCACAAGGAAGAAATAAAACTATCTTAGTTCACAGATGACATGATTGTCAATGTATAAAATCTGAAAAAAATCAACAAAATATCTCCGGAAACTAGTAAGTGATTATAACAATGTTGCAGGATACAAGGTTAATATACAGAAGTCAATTGCTTTTTTGTATGCCAGCAACAAACAAACGGAATTTGAAATTAAAAACACACCGTTTACATTAATACCTGAAAAAAATAAGAAATATTTAGGAATAAATCTAACAAAATGTTTACACAGTCTATATGAGGACAATTACAAAACTCTGATGAGAGAAATCAAAGAACTAAATAAATGGAGAGATATTTCATGTTTATGTATAGGAAGACTCAATATTATCAAATGTGAACTTTTCCCAATTAGACCTATAGACTCAACACAATCCCAATAAAAAATTCAGTAAGTCATTGATAGATATCAATAAATTGATTCTAAAGTTTATACAGAGAGGGAAAAGACCCAGAATAGCCAACACAATGTTTAAGGAGAACAAAGTCAAAAGACTAACACTATCCAACTTCAAGACTTATAGTAATCAAGACAGTGTGGTATTGCTGAAACAATAGACAAATAGATTGATGGCACAGAATAGAGTCCAGAAATAAACCCATATAAATATAATCAATTGATCTTTGATAAATGAGCAAAGGCAATACAATAAAGCAAAGCTAGTGTTTTCAACAAATGATGCTGACATAATTAGGCATCCATATGCAAAATAAAAAATGAATATAGACGCATACCTTTTATCCTTTATGAAAAAATAAACACAAAATGGATCGTAGACCTAAATGTAAAATCCTAAAGTATAATATAGGAGAATATCTAGATGTGTGAGGTGTGTGTATGGTAATAAATTTTTAGACATAACACCAAATGCATAATTTGTACAAGGAAAAATTATTAAGTTGGACTTTATTAAAATTAAAAACTTCTGTCAATGAATTCTTCTGTCAAAAGCAATGAGAAGACAGGTTTCTGTTAAGAAAATGAGAAGATAAGCCACAGACTGGGCGAATATATTTGGAAAAGTCATATTTGGTAAAGGAATCTTATCCAAAATATACAAAGTCTTAAAACTCAACAATAAGAAAACAAACAATCCGATTAAAAAATAAACACACATCACCAAAGAAGATATACAGATAGAAAATAAGCACATGAAAAGATGCTGAGCATCATATGTCATTAGAGTATTACAAATTAAAACAACTATGTGATACCACTACACATCTATTAGAATGACCAAAATTCAGAACACTGAAAACAAACATCAAATGCTGACAATGAAGCAGAGCAAACTGAATTCTTATTATGTTGCTGGTAGGAATTCAAATAATAAAGCCACTTTGAAAGACAAATCTAAATATACTTTTACAAAACTAAATATACTTTTATTATATGATTCTACAATTGCACTCCTTAATATTTGCTCAAATGAGTTAAAAATGTATGCGTCCTCAAAACCTGCATATAGATATTTATAGCAGCTTTATTCATAATTGCCAAAACTTGGAGACAACCAAAATGTCCTTCAATAGGTGAATGGATAAATAAACCATGATTCATTCATGCAATGGAATATTATTCAAAGCTAAAAAGAAATAAGTTATGAAGCCACGAAAATACATGGAGAAATCTTAAATGAATATTACTAAGTGAAAGAAGTCAATCTGAAAAGGGTACATACTGTATGATTCCAACTGTATGACATTCTGGGAAAATCAAAACTATGGCGACAGTAAAAGGATCATTGGTTGCCAGGAGTTGTGGGGGGAAGGAGGAATGGACAGGCCAAGCACAGAGGATTTTTAGGAGACAGTGAAGCTATTCTGTGTGATACTATAATGATGGATACGTGTCATTATAAATTTGTCCAAACTCACAAAATGTACATTAAGAGTGAACCCTAATACAAACTATAGACTTTAAGTGATAATGATGTCTCAGTGTAGGTTCACTGATTGTAACAAATATGCCACACTGGTAAGGGATGTTGATATGGGGTCGGCTGTGTGCATATGTGAGGGCAGGGAGTATATGGGAAATCTCTATGCGTTCTGTATCATTTTTCTGTGAATCTAAAACTGCTTTAAAAATAAAGTTTATTTAAAAAACTGTAAAAAGGAAGATAAATATTTTAATGGGTTGCATTATTCTGAAAATAGTAATAAAATTTGACAAGGAAAACAAAAAAGGCTTAAGAACCAGAAGGGAGGACATATTACATATCTGCTATGATACATTTTTATACCTGAAAAATTCCAAGAGATACAACTAGACTTTTAAAATTAGTGTAGGTTTGTAATATGTCTGAATAGCTTGTAGAGTGAGTGTGTTTTTTTTTTCCTTTTATGTTTTCTTTCACAAGTTGTTTTGGCTAATTGTTTGTGTGTTTGTTTGTTTTTTCCAAATGAGCATTTTCAAATGAAGTCAATTTGTCTAATTAAAACAAAAATGTTATTTTTATTGACAAATGGTTAAATTCACAAATAATCCTAAAAATAAAGTAATAATGATATTGAAATTTCTATTATTTGTATATGTATCAAATTTCAGCATCTCTAGGAATCTACTGATAACATTTTCAGTCATATCATAAAACAATGCACAGTTAGTGACTTGGATTTAGAAAATACATAAATGTAGGAAAAAAACAGTCAAAGTATAGATCTGGACAATCATGAATTCTAGTGATCAAGCAGCCTGTTGGTTTGGATTCAGATCACCTCAGTCACTTGCTGCCCATGTGAATGGGGTTGACATTCATCCTGTAAGTTTAATACTCAGAAACCCTGAGTCTAAAAAAGAGGAAAAATGGTATCTACTTCTTAGGATTTCTTTGAGGATTAGAAAAGATAAAACCCAGTGCCCAGAATACAGTATTCCCTCAACAAATAGTAGTTGAAAAGGAGGAAGAAAGAAAGGGAGGAGAGTAATGAAATTATAAATAAATAAATTGAATGAATGAGAGAGAGAGAGAGAGAGAGAGAGAGAGAGAGAGAGAGAGAGAAAGAAAAAGAAACTGGTCTTCTTGCATCATCTCTTCCCAGTCCAGTCTATCCTCTGTAATACCATCTCTTTGAGATGGTGATTTCATTTCCTTTGGATCTGTACTCAGAACTGGAGTTGTTAGATCATAAAATGGTTCTATTTTTAGTTTTTTAATGAACCTCCATACTGTTTACCATCATGGCGGCACCAGTTTACATTCCCACCAACAAAGCACAAGGGTTCCCTTTTCACCACATCTTCACCAACACTTATTATCTCTTGTATTTTTGATGATAACCATTCTAACTGGTGTGAGGTGATGATATCTCACTGTGGTTTTGATTTTCATTTCTCTAATGATTAGTGATATTGACCACCTTCTCATGACCCTATTGGTCATTTGTATCTCTTCTTTGGAGAAATGGCTATTCACATTGTTTCCCATCTTAAATTGGATTATTTAGGGGGGACGGGGGGTTGCTATTGAGTTGTGTGAGTTCTTTATATGTTTTGGCTATTAACTCCTTATCAGACAAATGGTTTGTAAATATTTTCTCCCATTCCATAGGTAGCCTTTTTGTTTTGTTGATTATTTCCTTTGCTGTGCAGAAATTTTTAGTTTATGTTGTTTACTTATTTATTTTTGCTGTTTTCAGTTGTGCCTTTGGTGTCACATCAAAAAAAAAAAAAATCATTGCCAAGACCAATGTCAAGGAGATGTTCCCCTATCTTTTCCTTTAGGAGTTGTAAAATATCACATCTAACATTTAAGTCTTTAATCCATTTTGAGTTGATTTTTGTATATGGTGTGGGATAAGAATCCCATTTCATCGTTGCTGCACCACCAGGTCTGAGACATCTGAGTCCACGTCTTTCCTGTGGTGCTGTGAGCCCTACTCAGGGCACCAGCAGGGAAACAGGTGGCTCAAATCCCTCCCCAACTCGTATTGTACCAGATCCAAGGCAGTTCTTCCACATGAAGTCCAAGATGGCAGAACGATTTATATATCGCTCTATGGATAAAGAAATTAGAATTTACACCAGGTAGATATTTTCAGATTTGTGATCAATGAGATGTCATAAAAACATTTTGACATCATGGAGCAAGTACTTTTGTTTCTAAAAAAAATTAGGTTTCTTGTGTTGGAGAAATGTCCCTAAAAGGGCCAGATCAAGACATAATAATTTTTAAGAGGAGAAGAAATTAGAGTATGGGGTTTAGAAAATGTAAATCCCTTAGCAAAGTGCATTACAGAAAACAGAAGTCTTTTTATTCAAAGAGGCATTTCCTGACCTAGCCCTGCTGAGCTAGGAGTCCTGTTCTGTGCTTCCACAACACCTGTGCTCGCTTCCTCTATAGAGCTTGCTGCTTTGCATTGGAATTAATTTTATATGTCCATGGTTTCTGGTTTCTACTATCAGAGGCTTACTGAGAAGTGGACCAAATACATAACAAATACTCAAGATCTGCTGAACTAAGCAGAACAGCACCTACTGGATTGGTATTCTGATTTATATTCCTAAAGTGTCTTGCTACAAAAGAAACTGTGTGAAGGCCTTAGAATTAGGGGACCTACTGGTGTAAAACCCAGCTTAAGGACCAGAGAAGATGAGATGAAATGACCCAGCTCAAGCAGTGAGACAGGAAAAAAGGGGACAAATTCCTTTTTTTTTAAATCTGTTTTGTTCCATTCAGGCCTTCACCTGATTGGATAATGGCTACCCACACTGAGAAAGAAAATTTATTTTACTGAGTCCACCAATTAAAATGCTAATCTTATCTGGAAACCTCCTCACAGACACCCACAAGAATAATGTTTAATCTGGGCACTCCATGCCCAATCAAATTGACGTGTAAAATTAGTCATAACAAATACCCTCAAATCACACCACTTGGTCAGTTCCCTATACCACCTCTCATAATATTGAACAAGATGTGAGAGACAATATGTCAGAGTGGACACTGTCACAGTAAGTATAATCAGATCAATTTGCAGGAATTCTACCTCTGCGACATATTTAAGCTTAACATCTTAGGGAAATGTGTACCCCTCAAACCCCAAATCAGTCTTCTGTAAGTTGGGTATAATAATGCAATAATATAGTACCACAGGATGATAATAGTTATCACTGTGAGGATAAAATGGGAGAAGTATATAAATCATATGGAAGTGTTAGCAATAGCATTTGACTAAAAGTAAATGATTTGTTCTCTTTTAAAATTGTTCTTTAAAATTTTTCTCAAAGTCTGGAGGTAAGTTGTCCAGCCCTGTGTAGCAGCAACTCAGTAGCACCAGAAGCTTCCTTTTCTTTTTTTTTTTTTTTTTTTCACTTGTTGCTACATCCTCATAATATGGCTAACCCACTTCAGACACTGTGTCTACACTTCCTGGAAAGAAAGAAGGGAAAGGGAGAAAAGGAAAAAAGGAAATAGGAAGTGAAAGGGAGGGAGGGAAAGAAGAAGATTCAGGCTAGCTGTTGGTCCCCTGTAAAGAGCTTTTATAAAAGTACCTCCCAGGGATGTGTACCTACATTTTACTAACCATGGCTGTGTTACATGAGCGCTTCTTGTTTCAGAGACTAGCTTTTTGCTTTTGTATACATGGCCATTTTCCTCCGCTTTTAAGATGACACATTGCCATCCTGAATAAGATTAAAATTCAGTTACTAAAGGAGAACACTTATTGGGAGAACTACTAGCATTAGTTGTTTCTGCCACAGGGATAAGAGCTTCCAAATTCTCACAACAAAGATGTGTTTTTCATTTTACAAAAGAGAAAGAAAAATGTAGAGGGAGAGAATTTTTTTCCCTTAAAAATATAAATATTCCAGGCAATTACGTACATTTGTGAATCACTCTAATTTCAGCTTCAGTGTTCTGTTGAGTAGCAGGACCACCTATGTTTCTCTTGATTCCCTTCCCCAATAAAACATCTGGCTACATACTAGAATTTTCATTAATGGAGCACAGTGAGCTTCAACATAATTCATCTCTAAGTCTTTTTCTGGCAAGTCCTTGTATAAAACAATCTTCTCCTTAATATGAATCTGATACTGTTTTTCTGGCATGAAAATTACATTCATCTGGTATGATGAAGGTTTATATTTGAGTAGAGGGACATTTTGCCAACAAGTTGAGGAGAGAAAGAGGGAGAGAATTGATGTTATATTGTTATAGGGTGATATATTATTATTTTCAAAGCTCTGTGGAGAGAGACTCAACCTTGTCAGCCCTGATTTATGTTCGTTCATTCTGTGATTCAATAGGAAGGTCAGGTGAGCTTTACTGAAATGTTTGTTATATATTTTTCTACTGAGTACAATGAAAAGCATCCTACATCCCCAACCTTACTCCCCATTTCCACTGTTAAGAGTTAAGCTCTTATTGAATGGATACTGCATACAATTATGACTTAAAAGTCATATATATATGTATATATATTTATTTATTTATTTATTTATCTGAACTCAAAATGACTTTGAACAAGCTGAGGGATCCTTGAAATCAGATTATTAATGGAGTGATTAGGGCATATGTTTGAAAATTTTAAACATTTGTAGGACAGTTAAAATTTGAGCAAAATCTCAAAATATTTTACTATTTATGAAGGTTTTTCTACAAATACATGAATCACAAAATCTCCTATTTAAAAGCAAATATATAGGTATATCTTATTTGAGAACATAAAAATAAGATCTGAAATGTAACTGGATTACTTAAGTGTTATTTTGGCTTGTAAAGTTTTGGAACAGTAAGTGAAACACACATGTAATTACATTTTTAAAAAAGTCCATGAATAGTCTTTGATACATATGAAAAGAGAGTATATGATAAAAATGATATTTCAAAATAATGGGAAAAAGATGGCATTGTTTAAAAAAATGGTGTTGGAACGAAAGTTGAGCAGTACGGAAATAGTAAAGGTAGATGTGTAATCTATTCTTTACACAAAAGGTAGTTCCATGGGTCATTTGTTTGATAATGTTCAAGGTCTTCTTAATCGGGACATATAACCATAAAGAGTAAAATTAATTAATTTGATGACATAAAAATCCTGGTTTGAGTATGTGTGTGTCTATATTACATTCTCTTACTCTGAGGCTTGTCTTTTTACTCCCTTTGTTTTTGATGAACAAGAGTTCCTAATTTTAGTAAAGTTAAACTCTTAAATTAGTGCTTTATGTCCAGATCTGACGTGTACTATTTAAGACCTTTGGCCTACCTCAAGGCCATGAGAATAATGTTCTTTGTTACTTTGTAGAAACTTATTATTTTATCTTTTACGCTTAGAACTGTGATCTGCCTTGAATGAGAGTTAAGTGTCAAGATTATTTCCATGATTAGCCAGTTGATCTAATATATTTTATTGATAAAATTATTCTTTGTCCATCACACTTCAATGTCACATTGTCACAAATTAAATGACAGTGTGTATGTGGGTCTGTTCTAGGTTTTTCATTCATTCTAGTCCCATAATCAGTTGAAATAGAACTGCACCAAGACCATACTGTAACTTGCTTGTTGTTCTAGCTAGGAATCCAGTATAACACTGACTAGAAATGCTGATAGCATGTCTTGTTTCATTCTTGACCTCAATAGAGAAGTTTCAATATTTCATAATTAAACATGTCTTTTTAATTGATATTTTTAATCAGATTAGGGAAGTCTTCAAGATTTGGTCTTCTTTAAAATTGTTTTAGATGTTTTGGACCATTGCATTTTCATATACAGTTTAGAATTAGCTTATTAATTTCCACTAAAAATCGTATTAAGAAGTGGATGTAATTAGATTGAATCTATAAGTCAAGTAAAGGAGAATTCAGATCTTTATCATATTGAGTCTTCTTATTCATGAATGTGATATGTCCCTTCATTTATTTGTTTTAAAATTTCTCTTAATTATATTAGTTTTTAGTTTTATGTTAAGGAGTCTGGCATATCTTTAATTATATTTATTTCTAAGTAGTTTGTTTTTTTACATAGTATTCCAAATATTTGTACAATTCTCCAGTGAAGCAGTCTAGGCCTTGAGTTTTCTATGGGGGTAATTACAGGGTTATTAACAGACTTTAGATAATTCAGATTTCCACTTTGTTTTTCCATTATATTTGATAAGTTTTCATTTTATAGGCAGTTTTTGATATATATACATTTACAAATTTATCTTTTTGATATTCATAACATTTCTTGTATTTATGGTATAATGTCTTTGTCAGATTTGGGAAGTTCTAGATCACCACATCTTTTTATTTTATTGGTTCAGGTGTACAAAACAACATAGTGATTTGACATTCATATACTTCACAAAGTGATAACCTCCATAAGTCTATTACTCATCTGACATTGTACATAGTTATTACAATATTATTGACTATATTCCCTATGTTGTACTTTATATTGTGTGACTATATTGTTTAATAATAGTTGACATTCAACATTATTTTATATTAGTTACAGGTGTACGGCATAGTGGTTAGACATTTATATAATTTGTGAAGCGATCCTCTCGATAAGTCTAGTACCCATCTGACACTATACATAGCTTTTACAATATTATTGACTATATTCACCATGCTGTGCTTTACATTCCCATGACTATTTTGTGACTACCAATTTATACTTTTTAATCCCTTCACCTTTGTCACCCAGTCCCCCACCCCCTCCCATCTAGTAAGCATCAGTTTATTCTCTGTATCTGAGTCTATTTTTGTTTTGTTCATTTATTCCGTTCTTTAGATTCCACATATAAGTGAGCTCATATCTTTTTATACTGCACCTATACCGTTCTCTTTCTCCTTCCTTCTATGATTCTACCTACATGCATGTTTTATGCACATCGTATATGTTTTATATACCAATTCTATATTTAACATACATTTTTCTTTTTATTCTTCAGTCTGGCTATTTAATATTGACCTACGTTTTATTTTACTCTTTTTCTTATCTGGTATGCATTTTTAATTTTAAGTTATCATATGTCAGTTTTATAATAGATTCCATCTTATAGACTATTTTCTTATCAGTTATGTGTTACCCTTCTAAAGTCTTATTGAATCCCCCCGTGTTTCCAACAAGACTTCTCCAGTCTGGCTGGTAATAGTTCAGAAGATTGTCAGGTCAGCTTGAATCCTGGAATATGTTTGGCTCATAGCTCTCCAGTAGTTTGCTTTCCTTGGTGTCATTATTTACTTCATGGAGATTTCCCCTAGAAAAATAGAGATTGGCATTCAACAAAAGGCATCTTTTACAGATTTCTAGAGCTCTTTCTCTGCTTAGCTGCTTTCTCTCTGGCAACCTGAACTACAAATTCCAGCCCTTCAGCCTCCCTGAATTCAAAATCTGTCTCTTTTATTCAATGATACCACTGAGTTCTGACTTCCCCTCTCTTCATGACAAATCAGAGATTGGGTTCAGGAAAAAAGGCAGGGCTATAGTAAGGCTTATTTTATTAATTAACTAATTTTTCTTTGTTTTCATTACTTTTCAAACCATAGGCCTTTGCTGCTGTTATTAAGTGTCTGAAAAGATAGTTTCTCTAACTTTCAAGTTGTTTAATAGGAAGGACTATACTGTAGCAGTTACCTCTTCATGAGCAGAAATCACTTGTCTATATTATTATCTTGGTTTTCAGGCATTTGTTTCTGTCTCCAGCCGCACCTGTTAACATATTATTCACTACTAGTCATTGTGTACAAAAAAAATTGTGGAGTCTCTGGGTGGTGTTTTCTTCCTCTAGAAAGCATTTAGTTGCCTTCTGGTCACTAAAGT
The DNA here is from genome assembly GCF_057876585.1 of Rhinolophus sinicus. Classification (NCBI taxonomy): domain Eukaryota; kingdom Metazoa; phylum Chordata; class Mammalia; order Chiroptera; family Rhinolophidae; genus Rhinolophus; species Rhinolophus sinicus. The sequence goes on from NC_142516.1 coordinate 130,653,708, forward strand.
AGAGGAAATTACAGCCTATATTTCCACTAATTGTAAAATCAATCTATTATCTCTATAAAATAGAACATAGTAAAACTGTTATATAAGGTAGCATGTATGTGCTGATATGTAAAAATATCTATGATGTATCATATTCATTTGTTAGGGCTACCATAACAAAGTACCACAGACTGAGTGGTACAGAAACTTAATTTCTCACAATTCTGGAGGTTGGAATTTCAAGATCAAGGTGTTGGTAGGATTAGCTCCTTCTGACGGTCTTTCTCCGTGGCTTGTAGATGGCCTTCTTATTCTAGTGTCTCTGTCACATGGTCTTCCCTCTATGCTTGACTGTGACCTAATCGCTCTCTTTTCTTTAAGGACACCAGTCATATTAGATTATGGCCCACCATAACAGCCTTATTTTTACCTTAATTACCTCTTTAAAGACCTATTTCAAAATACAGTCACATTCTGAGATACTGAGTGTTAGGACTTCAACTTATGAATTTTGAAGAGACATAATTCAGCCCCTAACAAATATTATAATGTAAATAAGGCAAGGTATGAACAGTATGTGAAATAATATTTCACTTGCTTTTAAAGCATATATATTTCTATATCCATAAATGTTGTGTAAGACTTCAAAGAAAGTACTAATAGTGGTTTTCTCTGAGAAATTGGACTAATGGTTCATGGAGACAGAGGAAAGTAAGAGTAGGAATGCCTTCTAAAATCTCTTTATATTGTTTGCATCCTTTGCCAAATTTCTGTATTAGTTTTATCATAATCAAGAAAGATATAACTTTATACTCTCTGATTTTACTGATGAGTAAGCCAAGGCCCAAAACTGCCTGGGTTCACTCAGTTATTTCCTGATAAAGCTGGAACTGCAATACAACTTTTTTGATTGCTGTATCAGTGATCTTTTATGCTCGCCCGATAGCCATTGTACCACACACAGTAATTGGATATATAGATTTTAACTTTCCATTTCACTACTTATGTAAGTTTCTAGTACAGTTATTTGAATCATATGATAATCTCTTAGAGTAAGTATGTTATACGAAGCACTTAGTGAAGCTATAATGTTTAGATTGCATTGTTCCTCAGCTTGATTATTTCAGATTTCCAGATGTAAACTTAATATGACTTTAAGATAAAGAGGCTTACTGGGCAATAGGTCATTCTGTTCTGAATTTTTAACTTCTGTCCCTAAATATTTCATTACTGTCTCTCCTTACTGCAGGAACTCTGGCAACTCCAGGCTTCCCTGATCTCTGGCTATGCTGGTAAAACCCCCTTGTGCATCCAACTTCCAATTTAACAACATGTCCTGTTCTCAGTATATTTCCTTTAAAATTCCCTGGTACTTCTATAACAGTTTCCCCTAATTTTCTTCAATGGTCAGGCCTCTATTGACATCCTGTGATAGACCTGCCTCAGCTCTGACTCACCTTGTGATTCCCAGAGATATAGGTGAGGCTTCCAGACCCATCACGTGGTGTTTTCTCATGTGATCAGAGTTGAGAAAATATAATTGCAAATACTACTCTCATGTGACAGACTACATAATTCACGGTGTACGGTCTAATGTCACTTCATTACAGGGATCTCCTCTATAAACACAGAAGTTCGTTGGCTAGAGTTAGAAAGAACCTGATGTGGCAGAAGCAGCAGTAAGAGTTCAAAGAATTCCACTTTTAGGTGGCTTGGACAATTTGTTCTGAAACTACACATGGTTTTGAATTTATTCTCTTTTAAGTGACTCTCTCACCTGACTCTGTGAAGATGGGAGACTCAATTAAGAAACCACTGTGGAACAGTCACAACTGGGTCCTTTATCCTGCTCAGTATGGAGTGGAAAAAAAGACTCCCCAGAACAAAATGAGCCATAGCGGTTTCACCTGACCTTTCTTTACTGACTAGACTCATTCAAAGATTGTTACTTTTTTTTTTTTCTTTAAGGGAGAAAACATAAAAGGTCTTACATGGCTGTAGAGGAAAGAGGTCATTATACCATGGGTATTTGGAAAATGGTTTATCCTGTCTGTTATTCCCCTAGGAGGGTGCTGAAGCTTCCCCTTCTTTAAACATTGCCTCATCCTTTCACCTATACTCATTATTTTTACCTGCTTTGATCAGCAGAGTCAAAAATTAAGAAATTGGATTGACTTGATGGCCTCTGTTACAGAAGTCTACATAAGGACATTCAAAGTGAGGTATGAGATTGCTGAGTGCATAAGACGATCATTTGGGATGCTGAAATAAATTATTAAAACTTCTATTTATATTTAAATTCACCTAAAAATAACAACAAAATTAATCTTCAGAATGTTTAACTTATGAGTTGATCTCTATGCCCTTCTATCATGTCTCAAATAGGAAGACTATGTGTCCTGAGGAATAGGTGAGAGAATGTGGTGAAATTGAAAGAGGTTATCTAACATGTCCACTTGTTTTTAGCTGTTGTGATTATCACAGTTTACACACATGTGGATAAGTAGATTTATTGATTGCATTACCCACATTTAACTAAATAAATCGTCACAAGCAGTTTAGTAAAATTCCTGCTAAAGATAGAGAAAACATGAAAGAAAAATGCAACATAAAAAAATGTCAAGAAAATAGGAGTTAGCACTTTTAACCTTAGAATGAGCTTATTATCATCTATATTAAAAACTAAAGACAAATATGATTTAATCATATCTACCACATTCAATCAGATGTCTGCCAGTTTTAAAATATCATCAATAATATATTCATGAGAAAATGATGGATTTTGTCCTATTGATTAAATTATTAGATACATTTATTTAAATTATTTTGTTTCATCCTCTTAAATGTTATATTTTAAGTAGATTTTATAATGTGTATCATAATAGTACAGTAGTAAATATACTATATAATTTATAACAAAATAACCATATAACTTTTAGGGCTATATGATTCAAATATTTTTGGTGAGATTTGTGCTTCCCTCTGACCAGAGGAAGAAAACATTGTGCTTTGAACTAAGGAATGGCCTAGTTAGTCATCATTAGGGCAAAACACATGCATCTCCAGGCATACAAACTGGTGTTATGTGTAGTAAGTCATGTACATTTGGATAAACCAAAGAGGAGAAGAGTGCTCAGGTAGAGGTGAAGACATTTCCAGACTTGTTTTTATGTCATATTTGGGCATTCAAATTCCTAAAAGACTAACACATTTCATCTGGGTCCATAAGAGTTATATTGGATTATAGATTTCCTAAATAAAGTCTAAAAATGATATCATACCCATTACCTCCATCACTTTTCCCACCCTGGTCTCAGCAAAAAATCAGCAGAAAACTTTACATGAATCACACCCATTTGCTGGTGCATCAGACCAAAAGTTCCATTCGAAGAGGGAGAATGACACAGATTCCTTTCCTCAGAGATACGGAAACTCTTTCTCAAAAAGGAGGTGATGCTTGCTTTTTGGTGAATCGTGCATCCCACAACTCATAAACTTTGTGATGTGGATTTGTACTAATAGAAAGTGTGGACGGCCAGGTCACTTGGAAAGGCTAGCAAACTTCAATACCAGTAGACAATTCTCATTAGCAAATAATTCCGGTGATACTCTAAGACAAAGCAGCAGAAGATGAGGCCTCATTCTTTCTGTTCTGTTGCCAACAACTTTGGGTCAGTGCACAGATTGCCCTTTTCTTCTATAATATCAGGCTTTCCATAACCCTTCTCTTGACCATCCTTAGTTTTGCTTCATGTCACTTCTATAAAATGCTTAAAGATGACTTTAGTTCTGACAGCTACTTATATATTCATGAAATATTTTTTTTTAAAAAAAGCACTGTAGGATTTTGGTTTTATAGCATCTACCTGGATTGTACTTATTTAGGTGGAATGCAATCAAGAATGACTGTAAAAGAAAAAAACAAACAAAAAAACCACAGTGTGACTTTTTTCTTTTTTAATGTATGAAAGTTACACTATTCACATTCTGCTAAGAAAAAGGAAATACACACGTGCACTGGGAAGATAGTAACATGCTTTCATAAAAACTAGTTTGTTTCTCTTAATCTCCACAATTGGCATGAAGTAAGACCTGGTATTGGTCCATCCACATTTTGTGAAGAACCAAGAAAGCCATGAACAATTTATTCGTAAAGTTAGATACTGAAACTAACCTTTGGGAAAACTTTGATGTCCTTGAGCTGCTATTTTCTGCAAGCAGGTTGAGTGAAATCCACTCAGATTTATTGTTATTAAAATTCTTTCTCATCACTATCAGCATCATTATCACCCCCAGGTGAACATAGCACTTTTCTTCCCAGATGCTTAAGCTGCTTTACTTAGATTACTGTAGCCATTTTTAAATATGCTAAAAATATCACCCCACTCACTTTTCCACACAATACCTCTCTATGGAAAGAAAGAAAAGTAAAATTATTTTAATTGACATTTCCCTCACAATCTCTGTTCAGAGAAACCAATGGCCATTCCAAGGCCATGTCACTTCATTTATTCTTATAGTATTCCAGGGAGATAATAATATTCATTATTCATCTAATAATAAATGAAACAGAAGTGCAGAATTTAAAAAAGACTTATCCAAGGACACATTCTGAATTAGCACCATTGCAAATAAGTTGCTCAAAGCCTTCTGATCTCTGCACCAATCTTCTTCAGGCTCAAATATGCAAATTCAATAATATAGATTTTATTGAGATCTACTCTGTACAAGTCACATGCTTTGAACGCCTGCAAATATGATGACTACACATCTCAGGGATGGTAAATAAGGCAAGCATACGCAAGTGTAATCAGAGGGTCACTGAGGTTTTACGGAAAGATAACAGAGTTTAGAATGAAGTTGAAGTGGATTTAAGGCTAGCCTCTAAATGCGGTTCTTAGTAGCTCTATGACCTTGGGTAAGTTTTTTAAAATTTATTTGAACTTGAGGTCCTCATCAAAAATAAGAAAGTAATATTACTAACCTTGCAAAATATTTAATGTGATTGGTATATGGTGAGAACATTATGTATTATAGCTGTTTTTGTTACCATTACTATTACTCTATTATTGTTATTTAATGACACTGAGCCTGTTTATTTTTGGAATCCAAAGACTCTCTGGATTTTTAAAAAAAAATAAAACTGCATATATTAAGATATAGAGCATGATGTTTTGGTGTGCATATACGTAGTGAATGATTACTACAGTTAAACTAATTAACATATCCATCTCCTCACATAGTTACTTTGTTTGTTTGTTTTGTGGTGACAGCACCAGAGATACTCTTTCAGCTAATTTTCAGTATGCAGTAAGCACTGTTAACTATGCTCACCATGCCGTGCATTAGATCTCTAGAGCTTATTCATCCTACATCACTGAAATGCTGTACCTTTTGACTAGTTTCTCCCAGCTCCCCACCCTTGGTAACCGCTGTCTGACTCTTTGTCTCTACGTGTTCAACTTTTTTGGATTTCACGTATAAGTGAGACCATGCAGTTTTTTCTTTCTGTCCCATTTTTGGGAGCATGGGATTCCTGGGGCCAACACATCGCTGTCATCTGCTGCTACCTCCCTGAACAGATGGAGTCAGGTAGCCCAGGCAACTGCCCCAGCCTGGTGACTCCTGGACTCTTTCCCCAGCTTCTCACAGAAACTTTGTGAATAAAGATGGAGAAAGGAGAAATAATAATAAAAAAATAAGTGGCTTAGCATAATATTCTCAAGGTCCATCCATGTTGTTGCAAATGGTAAGATTTCATTATATTTTATAGTCGAGTAATACTCCATTGTATAATACTCCATGTACCACAGTTTCTTTATCCAGTTGTCTCTCGGTGGGCATTTCGGTTGTTTCCATGTCTTGGCTATTGTGAATAGTGCTGCAATAAACATAGGGATGCATATACTTTTTTTCAAATTAGTGTTTTGGATTTCTTTGGATAGATAGCCAGGAGTGGGATTGCTGGGTCATAAGGTAGTTCCATTTTCAGTTTTTTGAGGAACTTCCATACTGTTTTCCATAGTGGCTGCACCAACATGCAATCTCACCAATAGTGCACAAGGGTTCCCTTTTCTCCACATCCTTGCCAACACTTGTTTTTGATTTATTGATGGTTGCCGTTCTGACAGGAGTGAGGTGGTGTCTCGTTGTGGTTTGTATTTGCATTTCTCTAATGATTAGTGAGGTTGAGCATTTTTTCATATGTCTGTTGGCAATTTGTATGTCCTTTTTAGAGAAATGTCTCTTCATATCCTTTGCCCATTCTTTACATGGTTGATTTTTTTTTTTTTTTTTTTTTTTTTGGTTGTATGAGTTTTTTATAAATTTTGAGTATTAACCCCTTATCAGATGTATCGTTGGCAAATATCTTCTCCTACTTGGTAGGATGCCTTTTGTTTTATTGACGGTTTCCTTTGCTGTGAAAAACCTTTTAGTGTGATGTAGTCCCACATGCTTATTTTTCTTTTGCTTCCCTTGCCTGAGGAGATATATCAGTAAAAATATTACTACAGGTAAGATCTACAAATTTACTTCCAATATTTTCTTCTAGTTGTTTTATATTTTCTGGACTTATCAAGGGGATCACTTCACAGACTATGTAGATGCCTGACCAATGCACTGTACAACTGAAACTGAAGTATAATAATATTGTATATGAACTATAAGAAATACATATACATACATATATATGTGTATATATATATATATGGTCATGAGAGGTGGAAGATAGTCAATGGTATTATAACAGCTATATAAGATGTCAGAGGGGTAGTAGCTTGGAGGAGGGGTGTAAATGTTTAATGTTTAACTATTATGTTGCTTTGTATGCCTAAAACTAAAAAAAAATGGCTTATTTCATTAGCATAGTATCCTCTAGGCTCACCCATGTTGTTGAAAGTGGAAGGATCTACCTTTTTTTTTCCTTAAGCTGAGTAGTATTTCATTATATATATGCACCACAAGTTCTTTACCCATTCATCCATGACAGACAGATAATTAGGTTGTTTCCGTATCTTGGTTATTGTGAATAATGCAAGAATGCAAAAGACTCCTTTTTTTTTTTTAATTAAAGTTTATTAGCGTGACAATTGTTAGCAAAGTTACATAGATTTCAGGTGTACAATTCTGTAATACATCATCTAGATATCACATTGTGTGTTCACCACCCAGAGTCAGTTCTCTTTTCATCACCATATATTTGATCCCCTTTACCCTCATCTATCACCTGCCTGCCCTCTTACCCTCTGGTAACCACTAAACTATTGTCTGTGTATATGAGTTTTATTTCTTCATTTGTTTGTCTTGTTCTTTTGTTGTTTTCAGTTTTATATACCACTTATCAGTGAAATTATATGGTTCTCGACTTTTTCTGTCTTATTTCGCTTAGCATTATAATCTCAAGATCCATCCATATTGTCACAAATGGCACTATTTCATCTTTTCTATGGCAGAATAGTATTCCACTGTGTATAGATACCACACCTTCTTTATCCAATCATCTACTGAGGTACCAGTTGTGATTAGTAGACCTTGGTAAGCCCCATGTGTATGATTTGTTTGCTTTCTGGTTCCATGCATCCCCCTCTCTGTGCTTTGACTCAACCGCCAAATATGGGTTCATTTCCACCCTAAACTCAGAATGCCCACAGTCATAGTCAGGGAGACTTAGGAGAACACTAGTAAATCAATTGAATCAACATCAACTCTCCCTGTCTGAGGAAACTTTTATGTAATAAGCTCTCTTTTTTTGTAATTGGGCCCGCGCCTACGGGCCAGATCCCTACGTTGAAGTACAGTTAGCTTCTATATTTGCTCTTGTTACCTGCACAGTAATATAGTTTCCACAAACCCAGGACTCTGAGTCTTGCTTTGATCAGTTTTCATGATTCTGCAGTCTAGCTTCATGCTTGATTTAATGATGGGTCCTGATCCCTGCTGGTTGTGCTCCTTCCTGCCAGATTCACTGCATAGTTTCTATCTAGGCCTCCCTAAGCATTTCTCCATAATTAAGGGACAGCTTCATCTGCTGGATTTCCAATATATTCCTAATACCTGAACTTCATAACTGTCATCAGACCTTCTGGAGAGGGCAATTTGTCTGTCTACCTATTCTTTCTCCCAGTATGTTGAACCTTGATCCATTCATGCCCTGGACCACCCTGGTCAGCATGTTCAAACATCAGATCCTCACCTCTCCTGCTCATTGACTTCTGTTAAGACTATTCCTTCCATCTAAGGAGATCCTGGATCCTGATAGAGATTTCCTATTTAAACAAGATTTATGGCCAATATTGGTATCCAAGGAAATCAAGATTATATTGAATATCAGTGGAAGGTTGATACTGAAAAGAAGTCACCAGATGGAAGTCTGAGTGACATTTTGGAAGGGCTAAGATTGATCATGGGAATGTGTGTGACTAAATGGGTTGACTAAGTGAAGATACAGGCTCATGATAAGCATAGAACTTCATATATCTCTTTTATACTAGTTGGCAAAGACACCACCTTTTGCTTTCTTCCTTCCCCTTTGCTCCTGATCAGACAATGTTTCCCCAATCACAGTTCATGGTCAACAATATTATTGGTTATTTGATGGATCAAAACTTGCCATAATTATGAAAATGTTGTGAATTTTCATAGGACTATACTACTTTACCTGGAATAACTCAGGTTGACTGTTCAGTGTAAACTATATCCCTTTTTTTTTTTCCTGGATCTGGAACAAGATTAATTTGTTGTATTTGATACTCCATTTTACTATGAAGAACGCATGTGGGCCAAGAACTGACAGCAATATACCATCAATTTAAAACAAGAAATTAAAAACAAAAATAAGAAATGGTTCAAAGATCCTCAACAAAATATGAGCAAATAGAATCTAGTAACGTATAATAAAGTTTATTCACCATGAACAAATAGAATTCATTCCAAAAATACAAGGTTGATTTAACATCTGAAAATCGAGCAGTATAATACAGCAAATTAATAAAATAAAGGGCAAAGACCACATACTCAACTCAATAAAAAGAGAAAAACTTTTGACAAAATTCAACACTCAAGTCACAAAAACACTTAGGGAAGTTCCTCTATCTGACAGTGGGCATCTACGAAAAAGAAGAAGGAGAAGGAGAAGAAGAAAAGAAACTAAAAACATGAAACAAATCCCAGCTAATTTCATTTTTAAAGATTGAATGCTTATCCTCAATCAGTATACCTTTTTTGTAGATATACCTATTTAAATCATTTTTCATATTTTAATTGAGTTATTTTTTTCTTTTATTGTTGAGTTGTATTATTTATATATTCTGGATATGAGTCCTCTATCAGAAATACCATTTTCAAATATTTTATTTAATTTTATCAGTTGTGTTTTCACTTTTTTGATGTTTAATTTCAGGTTGGGCGTAGAGAAAGTACAAGGAATATCTTATTGGGCCAGAAAGCAAGGATGTTCTTAAAGACTAAGGGCAACATGATCAAAGAGCATAGGAAACAGCTTAGATGAACTTCCACTGGCCAGTTCTGGGACAGTTTGAACAAATCTTGGATTGTAACTAATTAAGATATTAAGTAAAACAAAGAAATGAATTAGTCGTGATATAAATAAAAGGGAGAGTGAGAAAGAAAAAGTAAAAGAAATAAACTTATATAACACTGGCAGATATAAACTTACTGGCAGACACCATAAACTTATTTTTAAATTTGGCAATAAAAGAGAAAGAATTAAGCATCTTTGCCTTCCATTTAGAAAATGTCCAGTTAGTGGAGAAAAGCTGTTCTCTATAAAAGAATGCTAGACCACAAATGTAGAAAGAATAAAAGGAAATAGAAAAAAAAATCCACTGTTTTGCAATCCCCAATGAAATAATTGATTCAAGCAAGAATTCTAAGACTTTTGATTTAAAAATTGTTGGAAAACATCCTAGATGTTACCTGTGTGGAAGAGTGTTATCCCATGGATTATTTACTAAATGAAAATGAATAAAAATTGAACTTACGATGAAGAGATCTGGCTTTCATCACTGTAACTGAGCATAAGTGTCAACTATAATATAAGTGTCAACTATAATTTATATATATATATATATATATATATATATATGGTTACAAGAAGTGGAGCACAGCATTAGGAATAGAGAGTGGAAAGGTAATGGCTGTATGCGATGTCAGAGGGGTAGTAGATGGGGGAAGGGGGGTTATCACTGTGTGAGGGATAAAAATGATAAATGTCTAAATATTACATTGTTTTGTACATCTGAAACTAATAAAAAATAAATTAAAAAAATAAATAGTGGGGAAACGTTAAAGTACCGTGTTTCCCCAAAAATAAGACCTAACTGGACCATCAGCTCTAATGCATCTTTTGAAGCAAAAATTAATGTAAGTCCCGATATTATATTATATATATTATATCATATCATAGCATATCATATCATATCATATTATATTAAAACCCGGTCTTATGTTATATAAGACCCGGTCTTATATTATATAAGACCGGGTCTTATATTAATTTTTTCTCCAAAAGACGCATTAGAGCTGATGGTCTGGCTAGGTCTTATTTTCAGGGAAACACTGTATGCACCTTCTAATGTAGTATAGTATGAGGTACACAGCATCATATGTGAAGGATTCTTGCCCCCCCAAAAAAAATATTTAACCTGCATCTATATCTTTAGACCTAACTTCCAACATATAGGATATTCAAGGGTAAGATAAACAGGTTAAGTACCACCATAAGTAAACAATTAGACCTAAAAAGAATATGATGGATTTTGTAAGTCAACTAATCTGTCCTCTTCAAAAAGTCAATGTCAGTAGAGGGGTGTATTGGGGGATTGCTATAGAATAAAAGTGACTGAAGACATAGAGTAACAAAAAGCAATACAGAGACCTTGACTGGGTCTTGTTCAAAGTAACAAACAAAAACAGCTATAGAAGATATGTTTGGGAAAATTAGGGAAAATTGAAGAAGGACTATATATTAGTTGATCTGTTTCAAGTTTCTTTGTTGTGATAATGAAATAATGATTATGTGTGAAAATAATCTTATTTTTAGGAGTTGCATATTGAAATATTTAGAAGTGTCATATTTGCAAATTATTTTAAAACCTTCAGTAAACACATACACATAAAGTGAGAAGTAAAGAACTATAAAATATCAATATTGGTTGAATCTACTTGGTATGTGGGTGTTTATTGGATTATTCTTTCAACTTTTGTCCATGTTTACATTCTTTTATAATAAAAAAGTTGGAAAAATAGCATATTTTCAGGCTTTTATTTTTATGATATTGTATTAAGTTTTATTAACAGTTATAAAACATAACCTCAATTAAGAAAAATGAAATTTAAATATATTAGTTACATTGCTGTTCAATTTTTTAGTAAGCATTCTGTTTAACTTTAGAGAAATGATTGATACATTAATACTTATGTTTTTAAGGAAATAACATTCATCTAAATTATTGTGTCTGGTAAAATAAGAACAGCTGAACAGTAAATATATGTGGTGGGATTTGCTGTAATTTTACTTCACACTTTCCGCATTTTCTAATTATTTAATACTATTTAATAAATGGTTAACCTTTATTAAATATTTGCTGTATATTAAGCACCATGCTAAGTTCTTCACATACAATTTCTTATTTCTTCCTTACAAAAACATTTAAACTATTAGAGAGGTAGGATTAAAGAAAACGGAGACAAGCTAGGTAAAATAAAAACATGTTTTGAATAACCACTGTAAAAAATGGGAGTGGGATCTATTCAAGGATACATAATAGGATTTTCAAGTAAGGCTGAGAGCCCAGCTGAGGGTGCAGCCATAGGTTAGATTTTAAAATATAAGGACTCTAGTGCGTGCAATAGTGTTATTGCTTTCTTCCTGTATCATAGGCCATCTATGAGGAGCAGAGAAGGTAGATGGATAGGTTGGTCTAAAAGTGGGGTTGGTAGGGCAAATGCAATAAAAGGATAAAGAAACATGAATTTGATCATTCTGACAAAAACAGTGATTCAAGTAATGTACTACATTATCCACAGAAGAAATTAATCCTTGGTTGGGAGGTTGTAGGTCAGGGGCTGAAAATTTTCAGTAGATAGGAGCCATGCACAACAAAGCAATCATTCCTATATAGGCAAGGACATTAACTGAAGTCAGAATTTACTTATGAAGACATTCTCAAATGTATAAACTGCAGACTGAGAGAAGCAGAGTTTCGAAGGGAAATAATATCCATACTTTTAGACCTATCCTCTAGGAAAAGGGGTCTTTGTGTAGCGGTGTTTGAAAGCCTAGAGGATTAAAGTTTTCTGAAGACTGGGGAGCAAAAGGTTTGATGAGCTCCTCCCTTAGAAGTACAGAAATGCACCTGGCTTCCAGATGCCATTTATCCTGGGAAATAAGGAACAGTAGATCACGAACAAAGGGCCTAAGACATTTTGTGAGAAAAAAAAAAAAAAAAAAAAAAATCCTTGGTATAAGTAGTATGTTTATTACTGCCTTTCTTTCTCTACTTGCTCTTAAAGATTAGAGATTTTTTTTTTCAATAAAAAGGTCAATACATGATATATTAAGGCAACAGCAAAGAAAAAATTTTTTCTCAAAGTTAGATTTTAGGGGAGGAATCTAGAGAAACAGAGTAGTCAGGGCTTCTTTTTCAAAGGAAAGAACACAAGCTCAGTCCCCAGGTCTTATGAAAAATATAAGAAGTCAAGCCTGAGAAGTTGAGGTATGACATTCAGGAATAAATAGGCAATAGACCCTTATTGTTTTTCCTACTCGTGTTAGCCGAGTTGCCACTATTTATGGTTTTTATTACAATACGTTTTTTTCCTGTGTCTTTCTTTTCCTATTTGAAGATCATATTCAGTGTATTCGATTGATGGCAGTATACATTAAAATGCCATGCCTGGCAGTGGGTCAGGTGCTATAAAGAATGTCAAAGAGGCTTAAAGTATGATGCCTTCTCAAAAGAAACTTATAAATCAAATGCAGAGAGAAGACTTGTACTTAGAAACCAAATAATAAAGAGATGGTGTGAACAGATATTTGAGTTTACTTACAAACCAATAAATAATGGAGGAGACAATCATTGTAGTTGATGAAAGTTTAGTAAAGTCTTCAAGTGAATTTTGAATGAAATACAAGATTGATTGGTAGATATTGAACATATTCCCTGGTTTTGGAAACAGTGGTGTTGTGAAAATGAGTATGGTTTATATGTGTGTATGTGTGTGGGTAGGATTGAGGGAGAGGGAGAGTATTTATAAACAGAACAACCACAAGCTGGGTATAGTAACGATTCAATTAAAGTTTTAAAAATATTTACTAAAACCTGAATACAAGATATTTCACTGGGTGTTAATACAAAAGAAGAATTATTCCAGTAGAAGATATGTAACAGCATGGTTAGAAATATGGTTAGATCTTCAAAGCTAGATATGACCATGGCAATTTTAATCAGTGTACAGGAATAGTAAAACTTCCAGATGCTCTACAAAAAACAGAGAAATGTCTACTGCTCTCCAGACTAAAAAAATTAAAAGATAGTGAAATTGTGCCATATTGACAATTTCATTTATGTCCTTTTTCTATCATTACACTTCTTTGCCTTGGTCTTCTTTACTTTGTGATAGGCTAAAAGGCTGGGTCAGTCCTCTTATTTGAGTACTTGGATCTGTCCACTTTTTCTTCATAGGGCTACTTTAACTGGATTGTGATACAGAAGCTACTATGAAATTTTCACAGAAAACTTCTACACCTGAAGGCTTTATGTGGTGGATATGACAAACAACTGGTAAACACATTTTTGCACACTAAGGAGTTTTTTCCAGGTTCTATTCAGGCTGGAGATTGTTCCCTGACTGCCAATAGGCAGGGGTCACCAAAGTACTTCCTCTACTCTGGAGGACACAGGCAAGTCAGAGTAGAAAAGAGAGAGATGGAGCTGGAGCTGGAGCTGGAGCTGGAGATGGAGATGGAGATGGAGATGGAGATGGAGATGGAGATGGAGATGGAGATGGAGATGGAGATGGAGATGGAGATGGAGATGGAGCTAGAAGAAGAAGCCGCCACTCCTAGGGAACAGATAAACAAGCACTATTCAGATAATAAGCTATGAATGAAAGTAAATTTGCAAACTTTTAATAGTTTCCTTTTTAAAATTTGAACAATAGAATTCAGAGGGTATCAGAATTTTTTAGTAATTAGTATGAATGGGGAAGTGTCCATTCCCATACAGCCTGAATGGGATGGAAATATGTGCAATGAGAGGCTCAGTAGATGATGCAAAACCAGAGCAAAAACAGAGACTCCAGACCACTAAAACAGATTAAGTCAGGAAAGACACTTCCCTTCATCATACTTGCCTAATCAGCCTGCAAGGAGAAAGAATTGAAAGTTAACACAAAATCATACCTTATGAATTTAATACTACATTTTATAAGTGTCTGTTTATGTCACCTGTGTAATACAATGTATATCCGTCATACTGTAGTATAGCCTCCGATATTATTATCTAACCTTCATATTATTATTTTTAGGTCTCGAGATAAAGGGCCCTTCCTGGGTTATTGACAAATAGATTTCCCTACCCAACAACTTCAGTCAAAAGGTTGCTGCTTATACCTAAGCAAATACAAAGCATTTCTTACAGAGTGTGCCTGGAGAAAATTTATAGCTGGCTGGGTTCATTTGTTTGTTCAACAGGTATTTATTCAACCAATTGATTGAGCTATATGTGCCACGCTGTGCTAGGAGTTGGAACATGTAATCAAACACTGATATTCCCTGTATTAGTTATCTATTGATGTGGATCACATTACCCCAAAACTTAGCAATTTGAAATAGACATTTATTATCTGAAACAGTTTCTGAGAGTAAGGAATCCAAGAGCAGCTTATTTAAGTCATTCCGATTCAGGCTTCTCATGAGGCTGCAATTAAGTTGTTGGCTGGGGCTGCAGTCACCTGGAGGGTCAGAGCATTGGCTTCCAGCACGCTCCCATGGCTGATGGCAGGTAGCTTCAGTTCTTTGCTATGTGGGCCTTTCCCATAGGGCTGCTCAGTGCAGGGCAGCGGGCTCCCCTAGTGCAACTGGTGAGAGAAAAAGAGAGAAGAGGTCAGGAGGAAAGGGGAGGGCAAACCCAAGTCAGAAACCAATCTTTCCTAACTTAATGTTGGAAGAGACATGATGTCGCTGTGGGGAGCGAGGCAGGTGGCTCAGGGTTAAGAAAAGACAGTAGTCAGGAATAAAGTTTAAGCAGACCAAGGAACCCCCAATCTCAAGGACTGGAAGCCCCGCAGCATCGGGCCTCGCATCAGCTTTTATTAGTTCGGTGGGGAAGCAAAGGAGATAAAGCTTGTCAATCTCAAGATCTGTGAATCCCATACATCATAATAGGAAACTGATTTAAGTCAATCTCCCTTGCCTGCAGACAGCTGGACCGTAAGTCTCAACTTCCCCAAGGGACAAAACCTATATGCACACGAATAGATGGAGAGCACCTCATTGAATCACTTCCCTTGCAGGTTTTGGGAAGGAATGCAGCCACAGAGGCTGAGGCTTTCCTTAGCCTGAGGGAGGTGGGGAGCTGTGCCCACCTCTGTGAACCCCGTGGGTTCTCCTGTTGGTCCCCACGCAACTGTGTCTGGCTTGAGTTGTTCCTTCCATGAGGAATCTTATTCGTCATTGACTGTCCAGTCATCTTTCTGGGACCAAACAGGGAGGCATAAGGTGCAAACACAAAGGTTTAGCAAAGTCCCTGAAAGGATCCCTCTTACAGACTCTCCTTTCTTTGGGGACAGGTAGAAGGAAACAAAACGGTTAAGCTGTTGCGTGCGAGGTTAAGCTGCTGCGTGGCGACAACATGACATACCATCATTTCTGTATCCTATTGGCCATAGAGACCAGCCCTGTGAAAGGGATCTACACAGGGCGTGAATACAAGGAGGCAGGGATTATTGGGGAGCCATCTTGCGGCGTTTTAGCACCTTACGTTACAGCACTTCCATTACTGTTGTGGATATAGACCATAGTAAACTAAATAAATAAATTACAAAAATAGTGATGGAACAGGCAGTGATGACCTAAGCTGAGCCCTGAAGGATGAGAAGGAACTGCTCATACCACACATCCAGACCTCACCTTTATATTTCACATTACCTTCATGAAAATCGTAAGTAGAAGTGGAATGAAAGGTGTAGGTGTGGTTCATCTAAAGATAGAAAATGGCTCCTGGGTAAATTCCAGATACTTAAAGGCTTGGCATTGTCCAGCCTAGCTGACTCCATCTAAGTCACAAGGCCAGAAAGAAATAACAAGCTTTTGAAACCAATTCAATGAAAAATACAAGAGAATTTGACTGGAGATTTCCCTGCTTTGTGTAATTATGTCTTTGTATCACTTTGATCCAGAGCTGGAGTCTCGGAATGAGCCCACAGAAGGGAAAAATCCAGAGAACACAATTACGAAACCTTGTCATAATTCCAGCACATTTACAAGTAAAGGTAAGAACAAATTAAACTTTATAATTTTTCTACACACCCTCTCTCCATCCCAATCAGGGATGAGTCGATAATGTGTTCCTCCACAAGACAAATGCTGCTTTTCTTTGCTTAAAAATGTTTTTTAACTTAATCACAAGACCTGCTGGCTCTGCTTCAGGCCTCATCATAAAAACATTCTCTCTCCGTTGGGTTAAACCTGAGGCCAGTGTTTGCCAGATCTGCTGACTGCTCTCCCCAAAAAAGCAAACACTGTCTGCAGCACTCAGAGAAACATCAGTTAGCCTGTCATTGGCATGTTGTTCCCCATTTATAGGAAATGGAAATCAAAAAGGTTGGTCCTGTTTAGAAATAGTAATATGGATGATGTTGTAATCTTCCAGGTTTTTAGTTAGAAGATATCTTGTACCCACCTCCTGCCAGCTCTCGTAACAGATCCGAAGGACTGGCACCAATTATTTGAGTATCGCTTGCTCCGCCCACAAACAGGAGTACTCCTGATGATAAATAACTCTAGAATTAACAGTACCATGTAAACACAATGATCAATGAAATGTAAAAACCTTTGGAGTTGTAGCCAAATTAACAATGTGCTGTGCCTATTGGAGGAAGGAAGGGGAAACCTGCATCCTTAGCTCTTTACCATCACTGACATCTACCTTCCAGAACAGAGCAGCCAAATCCCCCTGTGGTTCTCTCAGTGCCTCTTGCTGCTGTGTACTTAATCCCTTTCCTCTTATTCATACCCACGCACACACATACATGTACACATATGAGATGGCTCCAACTCACTCTGACCTTTCAAACTAAGGAGAAACCCAGACATTAACAATGTGCACATAAAGCATGTGCCCAGGTCCTTGTTGTAACCGGTGTAGTCCAAACTAGACTGTCCAGAATTCAAGTTAATTACATCCATTAGCTGTTTTTGCATCATATAAGTATAGCATCAGAAGGTGAGGTTGCTCTTAATTGCAGATGCCCACTGATGACTAAGTCCCTGAGCATATTGAGATAGCACTTGAAAACCCATGATACACTTAGCTTACTGAATCTTTTAATTAATTAGGGCTTAGTTTCTTCTGACTGCTGCTTAATCAGGTTCATCCTAGTTCTTTAGCTATCCTGGAGAACTTTGTATTAGGAGGCTGCCATATGTTCACACAGCTTAGGTAGAGATTTAGCCATCAAAATGAAGTACCAAGTTATTCAATATTTAAACGCAGTGTTTTTAGTGTTTTCTATCAGAATGGTTTTCTTTCCTCTCAGGGCCATAGTCAGTGTAAAGTTTCTTTTCAATGGAAAGTTGTTCACTTTTTCACTACAGAAGTCAAGCTGGGTCGTTCCTCTGTGTCATCAAACTCACTGAAGCAGCTGAGTTATTATATTTGTGAAATTAATTACTGAAACGAAGACATGCTTTGTTCTGCTTTAAAAAGAAGATAAAAGTCTGAACAATTAAAAATGGTTTTCTATTACAGCTAATGTGCAATATGGATTCTAACATAATTAGTTGAGTTTAGAAAATTATTTCCATATTATCAATGCTTTCATTTAATACATTTACAAATTTATTTATTCATTCAAAAATATGAATTGAGCATCTTCTGGGTGCCATGCCAACCCTTGTAAAGGAAAATGGAAATACAAAAATAAATAAAACATAGGTTCTATCATTTGAAAGCTCTTTACTTGGTAGATCTATGAATTCCCCTGACCCTGGGAAGTCAGCAGGGTCTTCAGTGGACAGTCTACAGTGCTCTTTCCAAAAACATGAGGTTTTTCTGAGAAATATATTGTACTAATTCATTCTCTATTTTTCCCTGGACACAGTCCCAAATTGCCTTTATAAAATTTAATTTTACTTAATTGAAATGTTCCTTCTGGTGTTTAGGGTGCTATAATGAACATAAGTAGATTTATTTAAGCCAGAGTCATCTTAAATATGTCTGTTTAGTATTTCTTTATTTATTTTATTTTATTTTGTCAAACTGATAAGAATAAGTTCTCTTTAAAAATGAATTATAGTGACATTTCTTTGTAATTGTATTTTAGAAGAGAGAAAATTGATGCTCCTTAGTACAGGGCTATCCACCAATAAATCTCAGTTGATTGGGCAATATCTTCCATTTTCTATAAATTGACTCTCCACTGGGAAATTCCTCTGATGGCAATATTTCCAGTAGCACCTTCATGTATTGAGAAACAAAGCACTAGTGACTTTCACGGGAAGTTAAATAATGTCTCACTTTGTTTCAAGATGGCATTTCCAATAAGGAGCAACTGCTCAGAAGTGAACAGAATAGGAAAACAGCAGCTCAAAAGGTGAAATGTAAGGAAAGCTCACAGTGAGGTAGAGCTGATATGTACATGTTCCATTAGGCTCATTCTGGAAGCCTTCTCATTACCTAAGCCTGAGGGCTCACCTCATCAAAGTACCAGGATTCTGCAATGCTTTCCTTTATCTTTTTTTACCATCACCCTTTCAGATGGCTCAGCTGATGAAGGGCTCAGGTATCTTGTGAAAAAGTTAACACAGATATATCTACAGTAATAATTCCAATTCTTTCACAGCCATACTTGGAATCCATAGCCAAAACCAAGTCTCCTGGCCTCATAAAGCTATCAAAATATTTGCTCTCTCACCTTCTCTATCCCCTTAATAACTTTTAAAAAATATTTTCTTCCTTCTTATTCTCCCTTGCTTTATCATTTTTTCCCACAAGACCTTAAAATACCTACTATTTGAATCATGACTTACATCTTCAAGGCATGTTGGTTTGCTCTGCTTATTTAGTGATAAGATTAATATTGTCAATTGTTAATTGATTTGTTCATCAGTCAATTTTGAGACTAAAACTGAGCAGCAATAGAAAGCTAAAAAATATTTGAGTGGCTCCCATAGTAGTGATGAGTTCCTCTAGTGATCAGGTCTCTGTTTCTAAAAAACAACTTCATCTAAAATGATCCAGGGCTTCTTGGAAAAATAATTGATTCTACATAAAATTTCAAGAGACACTCTAGACATCTTGTGCAAGAAAGCAAGGAGGTATCCAAAGCCAATTGAACTGTGTCAAGAGAACACAGGAGCTGACCTGAAGGAGCTTACTTTGGGGGTAATTTGAGAATTTTTTTAAAACATACCAGCAGTAATGGATTAGAACACATTTCATCATCATCATCATCATCATCATCATCATCATCATCACCTTCATCAAATACTCAAGACCATAATAATAGTTGAAAGGAAAAAAGAAGAGTAAATGTCCTTATAGAAGAATGTCCAGTAATAATGACAGAAGAAGTAACAGAGTTAGAAATCACCATTTTCAGTTACCAAAATAATGAGTTAATTCATGAAAGGATCATCAATAGAAGTTACAACCATTGTGCACAATATTGTGGAGAAAACAGATATTGACACAATCTCAAGGTGTTACTCTCCAAATTACTAATTCAAGAAAAACTACTATTATGGCAGAGTGTTGGCAGTTCACTGGAACCACATAATCAAATTTAGCACTAATAATAGGGTGATATGATGTACTAAAGTGTATGTAATATATAAAATGATGTATTCTTGTCAAAAATGTTTAACCTAAATCTAATGAAAAAACAATTACACATAGACAGAATATGGGATACTCTTCAAGACCTCTGATCTAGTTTGTTCATAATACTCACTGTCTTAAAACAAAAAGTATGTTTTTTGAAAGGGTGGTTAAGGAACTGTTCTATATTTTTTTAAAAATGAAGAGACATTAAAACCAAATGAAATATGTAAACTTTTGTTGGAAATCAGATTGAGGGATAAAACTTATTTTTGTAGCCAGAATAATGAACCCTCAAAGATGTCCATGCCCTAATCTCTACAACCTGTGAATATGTTATTTAGAAGGAAGCAGGAAGTAAAGGTTTTAATTAGCTGGCCTTAAAATTAAGAGATTATACTAAATTATCCAAGTGGGTCTAATATGTTCATAAGAATCCTTATAAATGATAGAAGGGGACATTTCAGAGTTATGTGATGTAAGAAAGACTGGCCTGCAATTTCCAGCTTTGATAATGGAAGGTTCCATGAGCCAACAGATGGGGACAACATAAAAGAATTGGAGAAGTTATGAAAACAGATTCTCCCATAGAGACTCCAAAAAGGCACACAGCCCAATGGGTACCTTGATCTTAGCCCAGTGAAAATCATTTCATAATTCTGAAATCCAGAACTCTAAGATAGTGAGTATGTGTTATTTTAAGCCACTGAATAAATTTGTAGTAATTTGTAAAGGCAGCAATAGGAAACTGATAGAAACTTTATATCGGAAGTGGAGTGCTTCTTTACCAAATACCTAAAAATGTAGAAGTGGCTTTGGAATTTGGCAAAGGCCAAAGGCTGGAAGAATGATAAGAAACATGATTTTTAAAACAGCCTAGGTTGCCTTGTATAAACTATAAGTAGAAATCTAGATATTAAAGAACCTGTCAGTGAGAGCTCAGAACAAAATAAAGAATTTGTTACTGGAAATTAGAGGAAAGAAGGTTCTTGTAATATGATGTCAGAAAATTCAGTTGAGTAAAAGTTTTATAGAAGGGAGAAATTGTAAACTATGAGAATGTACGTTTTGCTGAGGAGCTTTCCAAATGTCGAAGTTGTAGTCAGTTCTCTTCTTGATGCTTATAAGAAGATGTGAGAGAAAAGATACAGTTTGCCAGAAGAACTATTAAGTAAAAAGGAACCAAGACTTGATGATTTGGGAAATTCTCAATCTGTCAACATTGAAAAAAAAAAGAAGAAAAAAGAGCTAAAATTAGCATGTTCTGGAGAGAAAACCAAAGCCAAGGGTGTGACTGGACAACATTTGACTAGTATCTTGAAAGATTGAAAGATGAGTATTCAGTCACAGAGGAAGACTAACTGAAGAGATTAGGTATGTGACTTATGGATTTCCTTAGCTAACTCAGAAAAATTTAGGAATAGGTGGGAAGAGCCACTTGTCTAATGGAGTTAATCTCTGTGACATACACAAGAGCCCCACAAGGTTTTTGAGAATTTTAAACCAGCAGATACGTTGCCAGCTTGGAATGAAAGGGAAGCGAGAGTATAAAATGAAAGAAGGTTGTTAGACCTCCAAATTTCTACAGGCAAAAAAGAGGCTGATAAAATTACTCAGTTGTAAACATGTGCTACCTTTCATGAAAAAGGAAGGATGAATCAGGACAGAGCCATAATTCTAGAGGACAGAGCCATGAACCAAATCGAATCGAGTTTGTCTGAATATATTTTGAAATTGCTTGGGACTGGCAGTTCTTTGTTCTTTGCATTGTATCCCTTTTGGAATGAGAATGTCTATAACGGGTATCCCATGCCAGAACCCCCATACTATTTAAGTTTGGGAGAATCTTAAATTTCACAGGTCTATAGATGGAAAAGAAATTTGCCCCAGGTTGCATCATAGCCAGAGCCTCATTTATTTCTGTTTTAGTTGATGAGATTTGGGGCCTTTGAGCTGATAAGATTTTGAACTTTGAGTTGATGCTTAACAGGTTGAGACTTTCAGGGATATTGAGATGGGGTAAATGGATTTTACATGTGGGATAGAGGTGAATCCTTTGGGGTCAGAAGGCAGACTGTGGTAAGCAGAATAATGACCCCTTATGGATGCCCACCTAATCCCTGGGTCCTTTGAAAAGGAGAGCAACAGGAGGAAATAGAGATGAAAAATGTATGAAGTAATTTAAGAAGATGAGTTGGATAACATGCAATGAGTAAAGCAGACTTGAAGGTGCTGGATCAGAGACATAAAAGCAATTAGGATGGTGTTACAATAATGTGGAATAAGGTGGCAAGTGCGTTCCCTAGTGAGGCAGGAGTGAGAAGCAGCAGAAGAGCCAAACATAGATCTTTCCACTTTCTCTATTCCTTTTCTTTTTGGAAGGAAGGGTATGGGGAGAATTTATATTTGGTTTGCTTTAATTAAATACTCTAAAGATCTGTCTTCCTCACTAGTTGTCTCAGCCTGCTCAGGTTTACTTTCGTGGCAGCATGTTTGAGCTCCTTACAGAGAAAGCAACATTAAACAGCAAACTATTTAAATCAAGTGAAAATGTATTTTTTTATTAGCAGTTTCAGTTGTACAAAACAACATAATGATTAGACATTTACACACCTCACAAAGTGATAACCCCATCAAGTCTACTACCCATCTGACACCATACATAGCTGTTAAAATACCACTGACTATATATTCACTATGTAACTCGTGACTATATAACTATATATAACTTTGTATAACTATATATAACTATATATATGTGTGTGTATATATATATATATATATATATATATATATATATATTTATAACTGACATTCAATATTATTTTATATTAATTTCAGGTGTACAGTAGAGTGGCTAGGCATTTATATAATTTATGAAGTGATTCCCCCATTAAGTCTAGTACCCATCTGACATCATACATAATTTTTACAACATTGTCGACTGTATTCCCCATACTGTATTTCACATCCCCATGACTATTTTGTAATTACCAATTTGTACTTCCTAATCCCTTCACCTTTCTCACCTATCAACCCAACCCCCCTCCCATCCACCAACCATCAATTTGCTCTCTATTTCTGTTTTGTTTTTTCGTTTATTCTGTTCTTTAGATTCCACATATAAATGAGAAAATATGGTATTTATTTTTCTCAGTCTGACTTATTTCACTTAGCACAATATCCTCCAAGTCCATCCATATGGTTGCAAATGGTAAGATTTCATTCTTTTCTTTTGTGGCAGAGTAATACTCCATTGTATAAATGTACCACAATTTATTTATCTAATTGTCTATTGATGGTCATTTGTGTTATTTCCATATCTTGGCTATTATGAACAGTGCTGCAGTGAACATAGAGGTGCATATTCTTTTTTAATTAGTGTTTTGGATTTCTTTGGATATGTCCCCAGAAGTGGAATTGCTAAGTCATAGGCAGTTCTGATTTTAATTTTTTGTGGAACCTCCCTATTGTTTTCCATAGTGGCTGCCCTAATTTGCAATCCGACCAACAGTGCACAAGGGTTCCCTTTTCTCCACATCCTTGCCAACACTTGGTTGTTGATTTATTGATGATAGCCATTTTGACAGGAGTGAGGTGGTATCTCATTGTGGGTTTTATTTGTATTTCTCTGATGATTAATGACGTTGAACATCTTTTCATATGTCTATTGGCCATCCGTATGTCCTCTTTGGAGAAATGTCCTCTGCATATTTGTTAATTGGATTGTTTGGTTTTTTGGTATTGAGTTCCATGAGTTTGTTTGGTTTTTTTTGTTTGTTTTGATTTGTTTTGTTTTTGTTTTTTACACATTTTGGATATTAACCCCTTATTAGATATATCATTGGCAAAATCTTCTTCCATTCAGTAGGATGTCTTTTTGTTTTGTTGATGGTTTCCTTTGTTGTGCACTTTTTGGTTTGATGTAGTCCTATTTGTTTATTTTTTCTTTTATTCTCTTTGCCTGAGGAGATATATCAGTAAAACTATTACTAAAGGTAGTGCATGAGAGTTTAATTCCTATATTTTCTTCTACGAGTTTTATGGTTTGGGGTCTTACATTTAACTCTTTGATGCAGTTTGATTTTATTCTTGTATATGGTGTAAGAAGGTGGTCCAGTTTCATTTTTTGCATGTATCTGTTAAGTTTTCACAACATCATTTACTGAATAGACCATCTTTACTCCAATATATATTCTTGCTTCCTTTGTCATAGATTAAATGACCATAGAGACGTGGATTTATTTCTGGATTTTCTATTCTCTTCCATTTTTCTGTGTGTCTGTTTTTATACCAGTAGCATACTATTTTGGTTATTATGGCTTTGTACGATAATTTGACATCTGGTAGCACAATACCTCCAGCTTTGTTCTTCTTTCTCAAGATTGTCATGGCTATTTGTGGTTTCTATGGTTCCATATAAATTTTAGGATTACTTATTCTAGTTCTGTGAAAAATGCCATTGGTATTTTGATAGGGATTGTATTTAATCTATAGATTGCTTTGGGTAGTATGGCCATTTTAACTATATTAATTCTTCCTATCCATGAGCATGGTGTATGTTTCCATTTATTTGGATATTATTTAATTTCTCTCTTCAATGTCGTATAATTTTCTGAGTACAGGTCTTTTACTTCCTTAGTTACATTTATTCCTAGGTACTTTATTTTATTTTTATTTTTGATGTAATTGTAAATGGTATTTTTTTAGCTTCTTTTACTGACTGTTTGTTATTGGTGTATAAAAATGCAACCAATTCTGAGTATTAAATTCATTTATCAGTTCTACTAAATTCATTTATCAGTTCTAATAGTTTTTTGGTGGAATCTTAGGGGTTCTCTAATATATAGTCTCATGTCATCTGCAAATAATGAGTTTTACTTCTTTCTTTCTTTCCCATTTAGATGCCTTTTATTTCTTTTTCTTGTCTGATTGCTGTGGCTAGAACTTCCAGTACTATGTTGAATAAAAGGGGTGAAAGTGGGCCTCATTGTCCTGTTCCTGATCTTAAGGGGTATGCTTTTAGCTTTTCCCCATTGAGTATGATATTAGTTGTGGGTTTGTCATATATGGCCTCTATTATGTTGAGATATGTTCCCTCTATTCCCACTTTGCTGAGAGTTTTTATCATAAATGGTTGCTACATTTTGTCAAAGACTTTTTCTGCATCTGTTAATATTACCATATGATTTTTATTTTTCATTTTGTTTATGTGGTGTATCACATTAATTGATTTGTGGTTATTGAAACAACTTTGCATACCAGGGATGAATCCCATTTGCTGAATTTGGTTTGCTAATATTTTGTTGAGGATTTTTGCATCTATGTTCATTAGGGATGTTGGCCTGCAGTTGTTTTTTTGTTTCTTGTTTTTGTTTTGTTTTGTTTTGGAAGCAGTGGGGGGATGTCTTTTTCTGGTTTTGGAATCAGGATAATGGTGGCCTCGTAAAATGAGCTTGGGAGCCTTCCCTCCTCTTGGAATTTTTGGAATAGTTTGAGATGAATAGGTGTGAATTCTTTTAAACGTTTGGTAAAATTCTCCTTTGAAGCCATCTGGTCAAGGACTTTGGGTTTTGGGAGCTTGTAGATTACTGATTCCATTTCATTAGTAGCAATCAGCCAGTTCTGATTTTCTGTTTCTTCTTGATTCAGCCTAGGAAGATTGTATGCTTCTAGGAATGTATGCATTTCTTCCAGAATGGCCAATTTTTTGGCGTATAGTTGCTCATAGTATTTTCTTAATTTTTTTGTATTTCTGTGGTGTCTGGTGTCAATTCTCTTTCATTTATGATTTATTTATTTGTGTCCTCTCTCTTCTTTTCTTGATAAGTCTGGTTAAAAGTTTATCAATTTTATCTTTTAAAAAAAACCAGCTCTTGAGTTCATTGATTTTTTGATGTTTTTTTTACCCTCTATTTCATTTACTTCCACTCTGATTTTATTATTTCCTTCCTTCTTCTCACTTTGGGCTTTGTTGGCTGTTATTTTTCCAGTTCCCTTAATTGTAAAGTTAGGATTTTATTTGAGACTTTTCTTGTTTCTTTAGGTAGACTTTCATTGCTATTAATTTCTCTTCTAGGGCTGCTTTTGCTGTGTCCCATAGATTTGGGTCGTTGTGTTTTCATTTTTGGTTGTCCCCAAGTACCTTTTGATTTCTTCCTCGATCTCATTGTTACCCATTCATTATTTACTAGCATGTCATTCAGCCTCTATATGTTTGTGTGTTTTTCAGGTTGTTTTGCTTGTAATTGATGTCTAGTTTCATACCATTGTTGTCAAAGAAGATACTTGATATGATTTCAGTCTTCTTAAATTTATTGAGAGTTGTTTTGTGGCGTTTTGTGTGGTCTGTCTTGGAAAATGTTCCATGTGCACTTGAAAAGAATGTATATTCTGCTGCTGTGAGGTAAAGTTCTCTAAAAATATCACTTTAATCTATCTGGTCTAGTGTGTCATTTAAGGCTCCTTTTTTTGTTTTGTTTTGTTTTTTTTGTCTGGAAGATCTGTCCATTGGTGTCAGTAGGGTGTTGAAGTCCTCTACTATGATTGTGTTACTGTTGAATTCTGCCTTTATGTTGGTCTATATTTGTTTTTTATGTTGGGTGCATAAATGTTTACCGGAATTATGTCCGCTTGTTGGATTGATCCTTTTATGATTATATAGTGTCCTTTGTCTCTTATTATAGTCTTCATGTTAAAGTCTATTTTGTCTGATATAAGTATTACTATGCTAGCTTTTTTCTCATTTTCATTTGTGTGCAATATCTTTCCCTATCCCTTTACTTTCAGTCTATGTATTTCTTTCGGTCTGAGGTGGGTCTTCTGTAGACAGCATATGCATGAGTCTTGTTTTCTTATCCATTCAGCTACCCTGTGTCTTTTAATTGGAGCATTAAGTCATTTACATTTAAAGTGATTATTGATAAGAACATAGTTATTGCCATTTTATTTTTCATATTTTTGATCTTTTGTTTGTTTGTTTTCCTCCTTCTTCTACTTAAAGAAGTCCGTTTAACATTTCTTGTAATACTGTCTTGGTGGTAGCATTTCCTTGTCTGGAAAGCTCTTTATTTCTCCTTCAATTTTCAATGATAGCCTTATTGGGTAGAGTAGTCTTGGCTGTACGCCCTTGTTTTTCATTACTTTGAATATTTCCTGCCACTTGTTTCTGGCCTGCAGTTTCTGTTGAGAAATCAGCCAACAACATAGAGGAGTTCCCGTGTAAGTAAGTTGTTTTCTTTCTCTTGCTGCTTTCAGAATTCTTAATTTGCATTTAATCTTTGCCATTTTAATTATGATGTGTCTTGGTGTGGGCCTGTTTTGGTCATCTTGTTTGGAACTCTGTGCTGCCTGGGCTTGTACGTCTATTTCCTTTGCCAGGTTAGGGAAGTTTTCAGTCATTATTCTTCAAATAGGTTCTCAATCCCTTGCTCTCTCTCTTCTTCTGGCACTCTTATGATGTGAATGTTGTTATACTTGATGTTGTCCCACAGGTCCCTTAAACTGTCTTTTTTTTTTTTTTTTTTAAATATTTTTTTTCTGTTTGTTTTTCCAATTAGGTGCTTTCTGCTACCTTTTGTTTTCAATCACTGATTTAATCCTCTGCTTCATCTAATAGACTGTTAATTTCTTCTAGTGTGTTCTTCATTTCAGTTATTATATTCTTTATTTCTGACTGGTTCTTATGTCTGTTTTCTTCTTTATGTTCACTATCTGTTGAAATTCTCACTAAATTCCTTAAGCATTCTTATAACCAGTGTTTCTAACTCTGACTCTGATAAGTTGGCTACCATTATTTCATTTAGTTCAATTTCTGGAGGTTTCTCCTGTTCATTTATTTGAGACATGTTTCTTTGTTTCCTCATTCTGACTGCCTCTCTGTGTTGCTTCTATGTATTAGGTAAGTAGCCTATGTCTCTCAGTCTTTGCTGGGTGGCCTTAAATAGTGTGTGTTCTGTGTGGTTCAGTGGTGCAGTCTCCTTGATCTCCTGCGTGTGTTCCAGGAGTGTCCCTTGAGTATGTTGTGTGTGTTCTCCTGTTTTAGTTGAGCCTTGATTTCTTTTGGCACATGAGTGGGTGGGATTGACTCCTAGTCTGATTGACTGTGAGGATTAGCTACACCCACTGTGTATGAGCTGCTATGTGGAGGTGGACACGTCAGAGGGGGATTTGTCCCTATGGGCTCTTGTGCCTGTTGAGACCACCCTTTGGGTGTTCTGCTTGTAGGGTGTTCAGATAGTGCTCTGGTGTGATCTTAAGCTCTCCTGGGTGTGTTGTTTCTGGTGTCTTTTGGAAGCCATGCCAGCCAAATTCAGCCTTGCCTATGCCTGCCCCACGTTCACATGGGAGGAGCTACAAAGCTATATGTTGTTGTTTAGTGCCTGTGCTAAACACAGGCATGTGGGGGTAGCCTCACTGTAAACTGACACTGGCTGTCACCAGTATTGTGCCTGGGCAGCTTAGCAAAAGGCCCAGGGCCCCTACGCCTGTTGCCACCTACTGGCTTCCCGTAAATCTCAGTTAGCCACTGAAAGAACCTCCCTTATCTGTGTAGTTCAGGCTGGTTGTCCCAGGGTTGAGAGTGCCTCCGGTGATACAGCACTAGATGGGTGCGGCTGGGTTTCAGGGAGCTACGGGGTATGGGTGGTGGTTTTTACAAAGTTAATGCAGTTTTAGTTCTTGCAAGAATACCCTGAGAACACCGCAGCCAGCCACCACTCACCATAGGCCCACAGATCCCTGGGAGATGCCCAGAAGGGGCTGCAACACAGGTTGTGGTTCACCTCCCACCACCAAAATTTCCCTGGGCCACTGCAAACTATCCTCTGCTGTAAAAGACTTGCGTAGCTTGTGAGGCAGGGCTGGACACTTAGTAGTTAAGACTGCACCTGGTCATGCAGTAATATATGTGGGGGGAGAGAACCCAGTGTGTCACCAAAATGGTGCACATGTGTGGATTTTACCAGATTAATGTGATCTCAAATTTGACCTTTTGCAGAAGGTTTCAACATAGAAAAGATGGCACCCTCCTGTAGAACACACGTGAAGCAGACTCAATACAGGGATAATGGCTGCTGTCTCTCCAGCCCTTGCTTTGCAGCCATACAATTCAGTCTTCCCCCATGTGTCTCTGGTGCTTCTTGGTTTCTGCACCTCCACGGGAGACCACGTGAGTGTCTGCAAGCAAATGAGCCTCTTTAAGAGGGCATCTGGGTTTCTAGCTGCCTTCCATCTTACTGGGACAGGCAGACAGAGTCTACATGGTTTTCACTGCCAGATTTTGTGGGAATTCCTCTTCCTGGCACAGTATCTGGGGGCTAGGGAGCCCAGTGTGGGGCTGGGACTGCTCCCTGTTTCACAGGGACCTCCGTCACTGAGGTGTCCCTCCTGGTGTTCAGCCACTATCTGTGTATTTGGGGTCAGCCTGTTTCATGTCTCTGCCCTTACCATTCTCAATGTGGGCTCTTCTTTTTATCTTTAGTTGATCTATAATGTATTTCTAATTTTTGTGTGATCATAATCTGCCATCTTGGACCTCCCCCTCTCCTTATTAATTATTTTGAAGTGATTATTCTTAAAAAGAAAAAACAAAACAAAGCAGGGATGTTCTGCTTGAATTAAGTCATGCCCAATAAAAATTAGCCTTCTACTTCTCAAAATAGCATTTCCCTGGTTCCATGTGGAATGTTAAGAGCTGGCTGTGCTGATAAACACAACGAGATCTGTTTCTTCCTTAATTCAAGCTCACACAAATACTTAGGATATCAAGAAAATGTATTTTTAAGAATCAGCTGCATATCTCCGAGCTGATAGGACCTGATTCCTAGCGCAACGCTATTTCTCTTTCACATTAACTTTAAGGATTAGCAGCCTTTTAAAAGGAACAGGGAACCCGTTATGTGATTTACACCAATTTAATGTTTACGTGTAGCCACTAATGACTCTTATCTTTTTCAAGTCTTTGTGGTTTAAGACTTTCTAATGGAGGGCCTGTGTAAAATGAAAATAGCATTGGTATAAATATTCCAGCATTAGTTAAAAAAAAGACAACAAAGCCTAGAAAACGTAATACCCAGGAGACTGTTTGGTGGTGTGAGGGTAAGGAGGGTTGTTGATAGAATATCTTAGAGCTTTTAGAGAATTTGTAACTTAGAAATATGTCAACAAACACAAAAGCCAAAAATCAATAAAAAAATTATTACCCTCTGAGAAAGGGAGGGTGAAGATCACATTCCTTCTTCTATGCCTTCTGTCTGACAAAACTTCCTGCTTAAAGCATAACCCATGGCTGAGGTTTTGTTTCTCTGAGTGGTGGGATCTTGTTTTTTGTTTTGTTTTATTTTTGTTTTTGTTTTCATGTGTTGTATATGCACCACCTAGCACAGTGCTCAAAAATAAGAATCAATAAATGTGAAAAACAATTGAGTGAATGAATGAACGTATGTACAGTAATTCACATGTCTACCAATCATAGCTGACCCTGATCAATCAGTCAGGGGCTTTCCGAGAACTCACAGTCTTGTAGTAAAGAAAAAGACATGTACAGCAGTTAAAAATCTCAGACCACTGATTTAGGAGGCCAGGAAATACTTTTCTATAATTCACTTAAACTTATAGTTGAGCTCCATGCCACCAAAATAGGAGAAATTTAATTGTAGGTAATCCAAGGTTTTCTTGCAATCTTTCTTGCAATGGCGGGTAGGTGCAGAAGACAGGCGAAGTGTGGCTCATCTGTGCTGTGGTATGCTGGATTGACCACCCATCCCTTCTGGGTCTTTGTCTAGGTACACTGCCATCTCCTGGGATATCCTTTTTTCTGATCTTTTCCTCAACTATTTGTTTGTGGAGCTCAGTGCTGTTCCAGGTACAAGTCTTGTGAAGGTCCAGCACATTATCATTTATTTATGACCCTCGCTGGGGCCATTCTGCTGTGCTTGTACCAAACCAGAATACAGGAATGCTTGGTGAAACTGTTTAAAGCTCATTAAAATAAGAACAGGATTTTTTTTTTCTCTTTTGCTTATTGTTGTGTATCCAGCACCTAGATTAGTTTCTGGCATGAGGTAGACACTCAATAGGTAGAATAGACTGAATACAGTTCCCTTGCTCTCTAATTCTCTAAACATGGTGGGGATTCTGCTTTTCTACTCTCAGGGTTCCATCTTGTGTGGTGTGGAGCAAAGAGCTGCCTCTATCCTCCCTTATCCAGATTTCATAAGTCAATTTATCATCCTCTCCAAAGACTTTCCTTATCAATATCCAGGAATGTTTACCCAGTTGAGGGAAGGAAAACATAGATATTGCTCTTCAGGTGGTTCCCAACTTTCTTGTCCAAACCCCATGTCTTTTCCTTTTCCTCTAGAGGGCTGGGTTTTTGAAAGTCAAAACCCAGAATTTGATTCATTCCTTCCTGTGTATTCTGTTTGTCATCTGTGGGGACAGAGCCCCAGAAAGTTGTTTACAGGCTCTCGGCCTCACGTGGAGGAGTGCTGGCTCGGGTAGTAGATGGCCATCAGCTGTGGCTGATTGGCCGTCAGCTGTAACCAGTTAGCCAATTAGCCGCTAATATAACTGCTGCGGCTACGAAGGAGAGCGGAGGAGAGTGGAGGAGAGTGAAAGAGAGTCGTCGGTGGGTTGCAGACAAAACGAACAGCAGGTCGCACGTCCAGTGAACCCAGCCTCCAGTGAGACCGTAGTGGTATGACTCCCCTACCTATGGCTCCGTGGGTGTTCCTTTTTGGCCTCACCATATCCTGCGTTCTTATGTGGGGAGCGGGACCAGAGACCCCGCAGGCTTCCCCGCACGACATCATCCCTTCCCTGAGGCATTGAATGAAGACTTGTTAACAAAAGAAGGAAGAAGAAGGAACACAATAGAAAACAAGGGTAAAAACAACATAGATAGTATTCCAAAATTAGAATAATATACAATAAATATTTTAACCTGTGTAGGTATGAGGTGCTGTGAGAAAACAGAGAAAGCTCCCATGGCAGTGGGCAAATGAAGGTGGCAAGGAAAGAGTCTCATACATAGTGACCATTTTATTTGAGTCTTAAAGAGTACATAGGCATGTATCAAGAGAACAAGGTGGGGAAGAGAGAGAGAAAGTAGGAGTTACCGTGGCAAGAGAGGATGCATAATGTAGAAATTAAGGTGAGCTTTGAACCAGACAGAGCAGGCCTAGGTTCAAATAGTGGTTTAGCACCTCTTAGCTGAGAGATCCTGGACTTAACTAGCTCTCTTAGCCCCAGTTTGCTCATTTGTAAAAAGGGGGTATGGGGGCAGAGCCTCAGAAAGTAGTTTCCAGGCTCTCAGCCTCACATAGACAGGTGCTGGCTCAGGTAGTAAATGGCCATCAACTGTGATGGGATGGCCATCAGCTGTGGCTAGTTGGCCGTCAGCTGTAACCAGTGAGCCATTGGCCACTAATATAACTGCTGTGGCTACGCTAGCAGAAAGAGAAGAGGAGAAAAATGGGGGCTAGCAAGAAGATGGTGGCTGAGCCTGCAAGCGGAGCAATGAGGGTTGAGAATTGTGTGGCTCCTGTTTCCTGTTTCTCCAACCCAGCCACCAGTGAGAATATAGTGGTATGACTCCCCCATCTATGGCTCCATGGGCGTTCCTTTTTGGCCTCACCATGTCCTATGTTCTTATGTGGGGAGCAGGAGCAGAGACCACGCAGGCCGCCCTGCATTACAAATGGCGCAGCGAGCAGGGTCTCCCGCATGACAGGGGGTGATAGTACATACTTGATAGCTTCTTTGTGAAGATAAGATTAGATAATGAACATAAAACACTTAGCACAAAACTAATATTTGTGGAATATTGAATCTATGCTAAGCAATTGTCAGCTCTTTTAGAGAGCAGAATTAAGTCAATAGTAGTGGGAGAGGTAAGATTTGAAGTATATTTTGGACATATAAAGGAATTGGTGACTGGTTAGATATGGGAATGATGGAGATTGGGAATAGAATAAAGGTGACCTCTACTCTGGGTAATGGCAATGACCAATTTTAGGCAAGGAGGGCCAGGTTTGGGAAAGGAGTAAAATCATTGTTTTTCCTGTATCGAGATTGAACGCTTATAGCACATCCAGGTGTAAGCACTCTGTAAGCTGCTGAAAAAGTGTGTGGTAGGAATAAATATTCTCTCTTTTTTCCAATAAATACCAATAACTGCTGAACTGGTTTTTCAGATTCAAAGCTCATACAATGAAAAGACACTGATCACTGCCAAACTTAAATAGCTCCAAAAATGTCAAAATGCAGAGTTAATTAAAATATTGAATCATTTTTAAACATTTTCTCTGCATCAGGAACTATGCTAGGAAATTATACATTATGGTGCCAAGAGCCATACATTATTTCATTTTTCAATCCTCCTCATGTTGGACAAGGGGCGTTTTAACATAAAAATGCATTGAAGTCATACTGTGAAAAGTGACAAACATTATCAAATGGGAAGTATATTTGTTTTGTTGATGCTCCATTCTGAAGAGTTAAGATTCACTGTCTGCCTCTAGAATGGAACCATTAATGGCTCTCTCTGTCTGACTATACAGGGTGCTGACTGGATAGAACTGGGAGCTGGGAGAGGGCAAAGAGGTAGAAAATGAAGAAAAGCAGAGAGGGTGCTCTTCCAGGTGCCCAGCCAATGAGGTTTCTACATGACATGGAAGGCCACCTTATGGAAGGAGAGCAGAAGTCTTTTGTGCCTTCCTTTCAACTGCTTAACAGAAAGGAATGCTCAAGAATTGGAATTTCTGACCCTGAGACAAATTGGCAGGTGTTTTGTTCTTAGAGGTCTCTGGGCCGCAGTTACACTAAGCCCATCAGATAGACACTGCCTGGTAGGTTGGTGTCCAACTCTACAGTCTTCCCGGTTGTGGAGATCAAATACATCGAGCAGAACGTTCCCTTTAGAGAAATTGATGCTCCCTGGAGATAGCATCGTGCTCTGATGAAGTTCACACTGCAGGGATTCGTGGAGTTTGTACTTCCCCTTTTCTATTGAATTGACTCCAAAGGGAAAATATAACAAAAATTAAGAATAAATCAGCCATTTGTTTTTTTAAATCACAGCTGTGACTACCACTAAAAAGCAAAAGTCTCTGAGAAATAACCTTGATTCATAACACTATGCATACTGGGAGAATGGCTCAATAAAAGACAATATTTCAGATGGATTGCTGGGCTAGGGTGACATCAGAGGCGGGGAGGAACACAAACTGCTTTACACATAACGATGCAGAGCACAGCGTAGAGTGATGAGGATGGTTAGCAATATGCTATCTTTATGTTCACTGTGTCTTATTTGATGTAAATGTCCTTTGAGACACGTGTGACAGGGACATATTCGTGAAGGAACACACATGAGAAGCTTTGCTTCTCCCACCAGTGATGTTTTTTAATCAAAAAAGAAGGAATTGTAAGAGGCACATAGCAAACAACACAAAAGTTTTAAAACAGAAGAGCAAAAGGAATTAATACTTCAGAATTTTGATAGGGAAGAGTGAACACCCCAGTTGAAACTGCTTTCTTGTTTCTCAGATCTCTATAAATTACGAAAGTCAGAAATCTGTATGACACAAGTAAATTCTGCCTTTAGGGATTTCTATTCTTGCTAATGTAGATGCACTGATTTCTCTATAAATGCTAAATTGATCGTTTTGATTCATAACTCACGCATTGAAAGGGCACTGATTGTTGCCAAAGTTAAACAGTTCCAAATAATGTCAAAATGCAGACTAAATAATAATGGCTGACCACTTATTAAACATTTTCTCTGAGCCAGGAACTGTGCCACAGTTCTTTAGAATTGTACATTATAATGCCAGCTGGCATATATTATTTCATTATTTAATCCTCACAAAAACATCCATGGCATTTATTAACCCCCGTTTTACACATGAGAAAACAGCAATACTAATTATTAAGCAATTGGCTTAGGGTTTCATAATTAGAACAAAAACAAAATCAGTATGTACTCCCTGGCAGGCCTATTGCCAACACCATGCTGGATACCTGAACGGAATCTGGCAAGAGAAAAACATTTCAATTATTCATCCAGTCGACTGCTCGATACCCAGTTCAATGGCATGCAGTGGGTTTAGGAGTGGGCTGGCAGTGCGCATACAGGCATGGGAGTCTGAGCACATGCATCTGTCCTCTCACTGGTCATAATTCATGTTAGATACAAGGCAAACGTGTTAAACAATTTACAGTTGAAATATTGTGCAATCACTAATAAGGAATTCTTCTTCCTCCTCTACACTAACTAACCACCAGCACAAGTCACAAAGTAAATGAAGTTATTCTTCTTTTCCAATGTGCACACCTCAGTTTAGACTCTTTCAACTCCATGTCTTGTCTATAAGATTGGACGACAGCTGAACCTCACCTGAGCTTGCAAAACTGTGTCGAATCTGGGCCTTGCCGTTCAGAGAGAATGTGCCTGGGCCAGCCTCTCTGGTCAGTTTACCTGATGATACTCATGAGTAGGACTCCATGACAACCAGCGTATCTCTCCAACCTTTGCCCACATTGTGTTGAGGCTCTCAGCATGCCTCAGTGCTGAGCTTGACCTCCGTCTGAAAATCTGGGAGAAGAAAAATAGCAAAGTGCATGGAAACAAGAAAACTCAGAAAGACAGTCACCTAAGGAGAGGATTGAGGTGTGTAGGAAGATGGGTTTGATGAAGAAGTTTAAAAGAAGAACATCATTATCAGAAGGAACCTAAAATCAAAATTTTAATTCATTTGTTGATTCAACAAATGAATCTGCATACTTTGAATATGGGAGTGTTCTTGGAAGGAAGAAATACGAATTAGCCATGGATTCTTTCTTTCATGAGTTGTTAATCTGCCAGAAGGTATCATGTGTGGGCCTTATTTTGTAGGAAACTACAAAACTAGGCATTCCGGGAAAGGTATCCACAATAGTAGTACAGATAAGGTGCCATGGGCTCTTAAGACCCAGTTTAAGTGCTACAATATTTCCATGATCTGTAAGGGATCTCTCTATCATCTGAAGGATAGGTAGAATTTGGATATATGAAATTGTGGCAGAATGAGAAAGAAATTCTGTTTGGAAGAATTAACAAGAGCAAAGATGAAATAATCTGGCCTGTGAATGGAAAAGCAAGTGGTTCCATTTGGTTGGTGCAGAAGACTTGAGAACAGGAATATTTGGGAGAAAGCCAAATCTGTAAACCTATAGGTCTGCTTCTGTGCCACAGGTCAGCACCCAATACAAATCCCTCCATTCCCTGCCACCCTCATCTTCCTCTCAGCCTATACCCTGACTTACTGTCCTTGATGTCTCGCACTCCCAGTTTCTCAGATAGGACTTTGTTCCTATTTATAACTGTCCAATATCTCCTCACACCTGAGAAAGGAGAGATCCTGTAAATTCCATCTCCTTAGTGTAGTGTCTGCTCCAAAGTATCATGACAAGGTCAGCAATGATATTATCAATAGAATGGGGAGAGATGACACAAAAACCTTTATAGGTACTGTGCATTTGTAGTCTCTGAGGTAGGAGGTCCTATGGTAGAGGTTTTTGTTCAGTACCTAATCCTTCACTTAGTCCCAGAAAGCAGAACTCTGGATGAATACCTCTAATGGATACTCACAGCTCAGAGGCTTGGCATTTCATAATAAACAGTAGGGGATCACCCCATCGTGGCATTTCCTGCTAATAGTTGGACCCATGTGACTTGAGATCAATGACCTCATTGTTGTTCAGACCACCCTGCCTGTCTGTGCTGTATCCTCTCCTACAGCCCCATATTGCTGCTTGTTATTGTATGCCCCACACCTGAGCCTCCTTCCATGCTTCCCAAAAAGACTAGATAGAACACAGCTCATTTTGTTTCAAGGGCCTTAACGGCACTGAGTACCATAAAGAAACGTATTATTAAATATGGGATATTGTGAAGTTTTTGAAATTATATAAAGCCCTTGAAGTCATGATCACTGGTCTCTAGTTCTGAGTCCCTTGATAAGAATATAAATTGGGTCTATCACATATCTATTGTTTATATTTGAAGAGGTAATATCACTAGATGCCTAAACTTCACCCCAAAACCAAAGTAACAGGGCATGCTCACCTTCATGAAAATTCTCTTCCTGGGAAAAACTACACTCTGTCTTATAATAGACTCAGAGTTGGGAACATGACCCTAGCTGGGCCAATTAAAATCATTCTGAGCACTTCGTTGGGACTTCTGGAACACTTCTCATTGGGATTGCAAAGCCAGTGGGATATAAGCCTGGAGCTGTATGTATTCATCTTTGTCACAAGTTCAGAGGAAACTGCTTAAGAGATAAGCCAATGTAAAAGGAAGTAGAGCCAAGAGTTGGAAACAGAGAGGGAAAGAGAGAAAGAAAGAGAACAAAACACAATATGGTTTGAGCACTTGAGAACAGCCATGCTTGAAAATAGCTCATGCCTGAGCTTTATCCATGGACTGTTCAGTTAAATCAGTTACTTGTTTTATTTTCTATTATTTACATATTTATATATTTTTTTATTTTACTTGTCTATTTAATTTGGGTTTCTATTACTTACAAAAGAAACAACTCTAATACAAACTACTGGATAATTAGCATTTCTAAAAGACTTCAGGTAAGATAACCTTTATTAGAAAGACTCCATATTATGAAAAAAAATATGGTCACTTTGGGACATTCTTTAGCTAATACCTAACGCCTCATACTTCTGTGTTCCCTAACCCCTTGAATAATATCCTGTACATAGTAGACTCTCAATATTTGCTTTGTTTTATGGTAACAATAAAGAAGTGAGCACTAGAGGCAAGTGAAATAGCAGAAGTTTAGCTTCTTAGGTTGGAATGAACATGACAGCTTACATTGATAAGAAAGAGACTTGTGTTTGTGCAAGGGAAAGCTCATACTGTGGAATGGTAGAAAATAAGTATATAATATGATACTTTACCTTTTCCAGCCCATCTCAGCTAGAGCCATTGATTCCTGTCATCTGCAGGTTCTGCAACATTCCATTTCACAGCCAAACCTGATTGGGGCTAAGGGCAAGACCTCAGAACAACTGGCTATCAGAACTGGGTATTAGCCTTGCCTCTTTCCAACCAGGCATCCCGATAACTAGAGGTAGAGTAATGACCGGGCACAGGCTCACCTACCAAATAGTCTTTTACAAATTCCCTTCACTTCTCTTTTCCACAAATTTAGGGTTTTTTCCCCTTAGTTTCTCTGCAGGACTCTAGTTTCTTACTGCCCTCTCCATGAGCCTGAACACGCCGGGCTGCTTAGCAATTGCTGGCTTTGTTTTGTGAGGGGTAGGATCCTGCTTTGCACATATGCTCTGGCCTCTTTGAGTTCAGTGATTTGGATCATTTCAGGAGACAAACAGGTAATACTTGGTTTTTCTCTTCAATAGCCTGCTCAGACTTTTCTTATAATTTCTCAGATATTAACTCCTTCCCAAACCAGACGCCAGTCACCCTGTATCTTTGAGCACTGAGTCCTAGATCATTTCGCTGCTTTCAAGGGGAGTCCATTCTCCTGCCTGCAACCTCACCACCCATCCTCTCTCCTTATCATTATGGTTGCTGCGCCCCAAGTGCCTGATGTCTGCTCTTGACTTTTCATAGTAGACAGGAGGAAAATGAGCTTATACTTTCATTTAAAATCTGATTGACAAAATGGGAATCACTTCAAAAGCTATGCAGCAATAGTTCGTTTTTATTTTAATGAGAAATGGGGAGCTATCATATGGTCTTAACAATGTAGTAAAGATAAAAGTAATGATTTAATGCTTGACATAGCAGTGATAATCAATTTATTCTTTTTCCTTTCACTTTCTTTTTTTAGAGACCTGTACCTTAATTCCCATGAACAACATAGTATCACATCTACTTTTTCTTAAGTGATTGGACCAGGGGTAGAAATCTAATCAGAGCTGAATCTATCTACATACAGTTTTACCTAAAGTTTTAAGTTGGGAAGCAGAGAGATTTAATCAGTTAGATCAGTGCAGTGGTTAGCAAATATTTTCTGTAAAGGGCCAGATAGTAAACATTTTGCTTTTGCAAGCCATTTGCTCTCTGTCATCACTGCTCTGTCATTGCAGTATGCATGCAGTCATAGATAATGCATAAATGAATGGAAATGGCTGTGGTACAGGAAAGCTTTATTTACATAAACAGGTGCCAGGCATTATTTGGCCCATGGGCTGGAGTTTATTAAGCACTGACTTACATCAT
Organism: Rhinolophus sinicus; assembly: GCF_057876585.1. Classification (NCBI taxonomy): domain Eukaryota; kingdom Metazoa; phylum Chordata; class Mammalia; order Chiroptera; family Rhinolophidae; genus Rhinolophus; species Rhinolophus sinicus. The sequence continues at coordinate 130,692,996 of NC_142516.1, forward strand.
GGTATTTGAACTGAAAGATCAAATTGGGTCAGGTTGGGCAACCATTTGGGACCATGTGAATGCTGCATTTAATCAAAGAAAGCCTGTAATCAGGGAGAAAGTGATACAGGGGCAGACTCGTGTAGAGAAGCAGAGAAATAAGACCATCAAAACTGGAAGGTGGTGGAGAGAGCGTTGGATCCCACCTTTTCTGGTCCAAATTTTGTGGCTGTTATTTCCTAATCTTTGGCGATATATGAGTATGCCATTGTTTTACTGAGATTAGGTCTGGGGAATAGTGGTCCAGTGTGCTAAAAGCCAATAAAGGAGGTGGTTTTGGCTATGAGCTCCTATGATTAGTTGGTTTGCCTATAAAAGACGTGGTCACCATTTCAACAGCTAGTGTCCTCCATGTGTACAATGGGCCTCACAAATCCCTGCCAACCTAGTTGACATCCTTCATTTGCAGGGAAGACCTAAATGGAAATAGAGCTTGTAGTTCGCGCCTTCATATACCCTGGTTTCTTTCCCTGTGCTACCTGACTCTGTGCCTCCCTGATTGCAATCCTTCTTTTTTTCCTTTTTTGCTCAAATAAATGCTTTGTCTTCTTTATTACAGCCTAAATTTGTTGTTGGTTGTTGTTGTTGTGTATGTGTGTGTGTTGTAAAGATATAAGTGAAAGGAGAATCAAAGCTCTGAGAGTTTCAGCTAAAGGTATTGTTGCTGTTGTTAACAGAAGTGGGCTGAGTTTTATTGGTCATAGGACATCTAAGTGCCAATACCCAGGAAAGAGGTAGAAAGATAGCACCAGAGCTGAGGTAATTAATAGGGTGAAGAAGGAGATGTATAAGTCATCTGAATATTTGTGATAATCGAGTCACAAGGGAAGGGATTCTCTGAGGTGATGAGTATAGAATTTACAGAGGTGTTCAAAAAGTAGCGGAGCACTGCAGACTGAGCTTTTGTAAAAACCTAGTGAGTACCTAAAAAGAGAAAGAGAAGCCAGGGGAATGAAATTGGCAACAGTAAGAGCATCTGGAATGGAAGCAAGAGTGGAATGGGGGGAAAAAAGAAAGCTTGAAGGAATTGACGATGGCCTTTATAGGGAAAGCTTTTTGGGGGAAGGTTTTAGGATTCGGTTTGATAAAGAGAGAGACTGAAAGGGAGCAAATCCAATTAAAACTGTGTTGTCCAAGAGAAATAAAGTCAATGGGTGTGTGGCACTCACACAAGACATTTGGCAGAGGAAAGGAACACACTTTCCTAAACTTTTCTAATCTCACCTCCCACATTTTTCCTGTCTCCTTTTTTCCCATTTTAACTTTGGCTGATGGTTAATAAAACTTACAAAGGCCCCACACAATTCATAGGAAGGTGAATTAATTAGCTTTCCTATTCTCTCTGCCTCTCCTTTGTTGCAAAGAATCAGTAAAGTCAAGGTGGAGAGAAGATCATGTTTCCTCTGGAAAACTAGAGCAAGAAGAAGGAAATGTGTAATTTCTTTGGTCTCTTGGCCTTAGCTAACCAGGGAAGAGAAGCCAGGCCAGAGAGGGATCCGAGGGCAGCTTTGAGCTGTAAATGTCCTCCAGAGGAAGCAGCTGTTTTTTCTTTATTTTTCATTACATATTATTTATTAACGCTCTTATTTATTTTGTTTTGAATCAGGTGGGATTTCATGTGTTCTCAGGTCTGGTACACCTTTTTCTTAGTGAGAAAAAGATGAAGAATGCACCCTGAGTTGATATAGGAGGAAAAGCTTAAATATATACCCCCCTTTTAAGAAAACTATTGAGATCCTGATTTATTGCAAACATCAAAGTATGCCCACAGCTTAGAGTTACTCTCTCTCTCTCCTTCCTCCATTCCTAGTTCTAATCAAACATGGAGGAAAATCAATAATGAACAAGTCTTATCCTTTGAGCTACTGGAACCTGCTGAGTTTTGTATATCTATCAGCACAAAGTTTCCTCTCTCTCTCTCTCTCTCTCTCTCTCTCTCTCTCTCTCTCACACACACACACACACACACACACACACACACCCACCCATGTAACTATCTCTAGCCAATACCAGATTGTGAAATATTTGGATCCTATGAGGTCTAACTGCTGCTGACCTGTTTCTCCTTCTCCCCCCCCCCCCCCTTAACCTTTGGTCCCAAATCCCATTCATCTTCATGACCCCCACAGAGTCTGATTAAACTCCACTGCAGCCCCACTTCCATTTCGGTTGAGCCACTCAGAATCAGGAGAGGTGGAAGGAATGCAAAAGGCAGAAGAGCATGGCCAGGCAGCGGAAGCACCCAGTGTGGTGAGAGGGGTCCTGAAAAAGATTTATGGGCCCTATATCACAGCTGAAAGGCTGGAGGTGATGAAACGGAGCCCTGGCAGTAATTTATAGGAGGCTGTTATGACAGACTTCTCGATTGAGGATGACAAAGATGCCATTAAAACAAAACCAAGCTATCCGGATGCTGGTGTAAACAAGCCTCTCCACACAGCCCAGCACCAAGCAGATTCATAATTCTCAGGAAGTGGGGGGATACAGGCTCCACTGGAAGAACTTGGCCTTACTCCCTCCATGGAAAGATGGGAAAAAGGCAGCAGCGATGGGGAGAAGACCTGGCGATGAGGAGAAGCTGGATTCCCCTCGTTCCCTCCTCCCCTGGTCCATCAATCATAAGGCAGTGTGCCCTTGAAGAGAGCCTCTCCACTTGCTAGCAGCCTTGACACACTAGCTAAAGAGGATTGTTGGTGTGACGTGGGCCCGTGGGATCTGTTCCAGGCCGCTGCATGAATAAAACAGCCCAGAGTTCATACAGGATTTCAGATCCTGTCCAGGTTTAACTTCACCTTTCTGTCTCCTTCAGCTGCATCCCACAAACTCAGGCTAGTCCCCTGCTGCTTTAAAGGAGCTCTGTACAGGGTGGGATCCCTACAGCTTGGAGTTGAAAGAATTAACTGAAAAGCAAATCAAATCTATAATGAAATCTTTCTGAAACCTCTAAAGGAGGGTCTCCTACATAAGCCACTGCTACTTAAAATACTCTTTCATCATTCAGCCAGTTCTTTTGTTTATATCTCTCAGAAGCAGAAGGCAACGCCCTGTCCTATTCTGCAAATGCCCAAATCCATTTATGTCTTTGACTATATGGGTTCTGTGATCATTTTTCTTTCCCCCATTCATACCTCTTTCCTTTCCTTTGCTTACCAAAAAATATTCCCAACTGTAGTTCTCTGCTGTTTAAAAAAAAAAAAAAATTAAAAAAAAAAAAAATTCCAAGTAGCCATCCTTTGTAGTCTTTCTCCAAATTATATGCTCTATTTTTATTTAGAAACAAAGAAACAATCAATGGAGTCAGGAAAAATCCTTTTTATGGAGCCTAAGAGGAAGGCAAGAAATCAACAACAGACTTCTCTTGGGTCGGGGTGCGATCTAGGGATGGGATTCAGGTATAGGGTGGGGATAAGAGTGAGAGGTACCAAATCACTGTAAGTTAATACTTTTTTCCCCTGTTTTCAAGGAGCACAACATAAGTGAGAGATGTCTTACTATGGAGATCACCTTGAATCTACTCTAATTTGTTTACATGTTTGAGGTAAATAATTTGCAAACTATAGTACTTCATAAGTAGCAAGGAATTGCTTACTATTCCTTGCTGTAAATCCACGTGACCCCAAGCATGCTGCCAAGACCTCGGCTATGTCCCCAGCTTGCTCCCTGCTGCAAGGCTTCATTTCCTTTCCTCTGAGTGCCAGCTTTGATCTCTGCTTTCCCCAGTCAGACAGCTCTGGGCTCTGGAGGGAGAACAGATGCAGAGAGAAGCCCTTGCTGGGATGTAAAGGTAAAAATAATGTTTTGTAATAAGCAACACCTAAGATTAAAAAGGTTCATTCAATTTCATTTGGCTTAAAGCTGCCTGGGTGCAAAGCATCTGATGGCATTAGTGCCCACTTCCCTTCCATACCAGCTCATTCTTTACAGTTCCACAGTGCAGAGACATTCTCCTTTTCCAGCTCTTCATTTCATGTCTCCACCCCCCAGTCTCCACCCTCCAGTTTTTAACGTGGCAAAGTAGCTTCTGAGTAATCTGCCCTTCCTTGTGCATTCTAGCCCGTGGTGATCAATCCAAAACTAATGGTGAATAGGACAGAGTCCAGATTTCCATAAGGGAAACTTCCCTGGAACAAAGGAAGTGTTGCTCCTCAGCTGCTGGGTGATAGTCGCTGACCATGTAATGTGTACAGTGCATGCAATTTAGCTGTGGCACATTGTATGGTGGCACTACGTGGCACTGTGTTCGTAACTAATTTCTAGTGAAAGAAGTGAGTTTCAGTCCATAAACTCATGTGTCTCAGAATTGTATATATATATTTGTTTTAAACTACAGTCTTTTGATTCAGATCTTATACTCTGGTTTTATTATAGACTTAATGTTTGTGTCCCCCTCGCCCCATTTATATATTGAAGACTTAACTCCTAAAGTGATGGTATTAAGAGATAGGGCCTTTGGGGTTAATTAGAGTTAGATGGGATCATGAGAGTGAAGCCCCAATGACGAGATTAGTGACCTTATAAGAAGAACAAGAAGTACCAGAGCTTTCTCTTTCTGCCACATGAAGACACAGCAAGAAGCCAACTGTCTATACTCCATGAAGAGAACTCTCACAAGCAACTGAATCAGCTAGCACCTTGATCTTAGACTTCTTTGCCTCGAGAACTGTGAGAAATAATTATCTTGTGTTTAAGCCACACAACCTGTGGTGTTTTGTTATAGCAGCCCTAGGTCCCATACCTCTGGTATTTGAATCTTAGCTTGGCCACTTGCTGTGTGACTTCAGACAAGTTATTTAACAACTCTGCCTTGGTTTCCTCATCTGTAAAGGGAAGCTAATATATTTCTCATAGGGTTGTTGCAAGGAATAAAATAGTTACTTTATTTAAAGCTCTGAGAATACCTGGAACATAAATGTGTGATGTTGCTGTTAGTTATTATCATTCCCACGGAATGATAATGAACGAGCCTCCTGTTGTGTCACGGAACACTGGGGTCTTGTGAAGTACTAAGGCATTGGAGTTGAGGGGCAGCTGATGCTTGGCCACTATTCTCTCAAGCTGAGTGGACATATCACTCATCCCAGCACACAGGGACCATCCAGATCCAGTGACTCTACTGGTTTCTCTCCATACCAACAGATTTGGAAATTCTTGGTAAAACTTTCTATGTGTCTCCATCAGCCTAGATGCTTCCTGCAGGGATTTCTTCCTTGGTTCTCACCTGATACTCAGTGGGTGACCACAAAAGAGAATCATAACATCAAATAGGAAATAAGCCTTTTAGAAACAAACATCAGTGAGAAAAGTAACTCTTTTCTGCTTCCTACACTGCCATATACCTCCTTGAGGAAACTGAAAGAGAAGGGAGTATCGACTAAGGTGGTGAAGAAAAAGAGTAAGGGAGGGAAACAAGAAAGAAAAAAAGCAACTTCATGTCTCAACGTATTGAACAAAATAGCACATTTCTACATCAGGATGATCTATGAAAATTCTGGCACTGGACCCCAGACCAAATGAACCAAAATGTTTTGAGGCAAGGACAAAATTCTATATATTACACAAAGCCATCTCGTGATACATATATACACCAAAGTTTGTGATCATTTTTTTGTGCTGAAAATTTATATATGTAATATTTTTCTATTATTTCCCAAAGAGAGGCAGAGAGAGAGAGAGAGAGAGAGAGAGAGAGAGAGAGAGAGAGAGAGAGAAGGCAGGTGCCACCTAAAAGACCAAGCCCTGGTGATTTGAATGCAGATGAACTCTTGGAGTTCTTGAAGCAGCAGGAACTGGGAGAACAGGTACAGCAGATGTCAGTGAAGATCGGGGTGGGTAGATCAATGGATGTGACCAGGGCAGTACGGAGTGGGACAGGCATTAGTACAACAACAGCCCTTGTTTGGGAACTCAGAGATTCTCATGAGGGGAATAGCTGGGGTCTGTCATTAAATAGGTGGGGCATATTGATGCACTTGATTTAAAAAAAAAAACAAAAAAAAAACTCTAAAAGTAAACTTCTCTAGGAGACGTGAGTTAGTGGTACCCAAGTGACATTGAGGTTATACTCTCAATAATTATGATATCCAATAATAATACCAATTACAGATCTAATGGCAAAGTCTTTTGAGTTAAGAAAGATTTCTCTGATCCTGATTTTTCTAGTCTCTCTTCCTCACTGTCCTCAAAAAAATAAATACCTCTTGTGATCAATAATGTTTGAATATATTTAGTTTATTGGATAAAAGTCACCAAGTTAAAGTATTGTATCAGGCAATCCTGCCCTAAGTTCTACATTCATGGTGGCTACTCCTAACTACTAAGTCATTTTGCTTAAGTAGAAACTATCAAACCAGCATAGAATGTAGGCAATGGTGGCAACAGCATTTACTCAAAAAAGAGTTTAAACTCTATTGTAATATTGTGATTTGTGGGTTGTGAAGGTTAAAAGACCAAACACCATGATTAAATCACTTTTTTTGTCTTATTCTGTCATTGAGCTTTGGTTCATAAGTCCTAAGAATTCAACTTTCTTTGTTTATTTCAAGGTGGTTAGATAACAATGTTATAAGTTATACGCTGATAGAAAATTAAGCTACAACTCCATTCTTGAAGGATAGGTGTGTTTGAAGTTAGGCCTTAGATGTAAATTCTTCAGTATAAATATGCATCTTTTAAAGTAGTTTCTGCTTTCTTTATTCTCTCAAGATCCCTCATGGGCCTCCACACCACCCAACAATTAGCACATACTTTCAGAAAAGATTTTAATGTGTCATTTGCATCTTAGGGTGAATTGAAGCTACTGTGGAATATTTCCCAAGATTTTTCAGCCTGATTTCTAATGAAAGAGCAGCTAAAACTCCAGTTCAGAGAATTTCAGACCTCACTAAGCAGAGTTGAGGTGTGTAATAAAAGGGCCTATATTTATTTATTCACTCACTCAACAGGAATTTAACAATTGATACCAGACTATAATATAGAGCAAAACATAATATTGCAAGACTGGTCTCTGGAAAAGATCTGCATTGAATGTCTCAAACCTTGCCTTATCCATTTGATTTGCATCTCAAGAAGTATCCTGTCAATATTTTTTATATTTCAATACAGTTTCTACTCTCATTTTTGAATAGGACATTATGACCAGTCAGCTTCAGGTAGGGACACACTAAGAAGGCTTCTCCTCAGGACAGGAGCAACCTTTTCACCTCCTGCCTTGAGGCTCTGTTGTTGTGGAGGCTTGAAATGCCAAGGGACAAGGTGTCCACACATACACAATCTGAAAGAAGAGGTGAATTAAAACACCATGGGGCACACTTTTGCCCAAAGGGAGAAAGAACAGCAAATAAAGTCTTCTGCCTTCCTTTACACCAAACAGACTTTTCTGAGAGACAGAGTTCTTACAGCCCCTCAGCAGGGGATCCTACAGGATTTAGCAGTCCCCATGAGCTAGATACCAAGACATTGTCAGCTCAGTAATACACCTTCACATTGATTCTTTTTCAGTGCCTCCCTTTCCTGTTTCCTCACCCCTTCTTCCCTGGATTGAGTTTCCTAATAAAGTAACAGTACAAAAGATTTTGCCTCAGGTCTTGCTTTCTGGGAAACCCAAGTAAAGACACTGCTGTTCAGTGAACCAATTGACTTAAATCTCTGCTAATGTTTTAATCAAAATGCTTCAGCTATAAGTGGATAAAAGAGCACAAATGAAAATATCTTAGGAAATTTATAAGCTTATGTAAAAAGAAAAGCTGGATTCAGTCATGGCTGATCCAAGTATAAATTATTGTTGGTTATGCTATTTCTATCTGTTGGCTTCCTTTTTAACAATAGGCCCAGAATCACATCCCTCCAGTTTAATATTCTCATCATAAAAGGGATTTCCCTCTCTAACACTCATATATTCATCCAGAGAGGTATGTATAGTCATCCCGGGGGGTTGCACTACCCCAGAGTTTAAAAAAAGTGGTAACGGTGATTGGATAGGTAGTCAACCTGTAATTATCATTCTCTCTGGGAATGCATGAAATGGAATAGGAAAAGTTTCTTAAAGCAAATATGAATGCAGAGCAGTCAAAAGCAAGAGATCACATGGCAAAAGTAATTTTCATAATTACAGGGTTCAAGTTCCCCAAGCAAACCATAAGCTCTATGCTCAATTTTCCAAGGTTCTAGAGCTAAAGTTAACTATTTCCCAAACCAAGCATTTGTTTCCCTAAACGCCATGTTTTTATTGCTTTTACTATGTGGTGTGTCCTAAAAGTTTGCTAGTAAAAGTGTGGTCCTCCAACCAGCAACATGGGCATCACCTGGGAGCTTGTTAGAAATGCAAAGTCTCAGACTTCATGTCAGGCTCATTAAATAAGAATCTGCATTTTAATAAGATCCCCCGTTGATTTGTATGCACACTAAAATATGAGAAGCACTGTACAAATGTCCTGTGTGAAGATAAACTGAACCCCTGAAATACATGATGAGGAGGGATCTGTTAGGTCTGACAAGGTTTAAAAGGGGAACAATAATTTTGTCTTTGGGATAAGATACTGTCATATTTTTTAATTAATCCCAAAGCTGATGGTCAAATAAAATTATTCATTTTGTAGAAGAGCAGCTAGCATTTTTCCAATGGGGAATTTATTTACACAACCAAGAAGACTATAAATCCAATCCTTATGCTCTTTCACAGAGATTATGTCAAAGTAAGATTATATTTGTTAAGGAACAAAATGTAAAAGTAGTTCCCATAAAGTAATACTATGGCCACTCAGTGTGTTGCCTAAGGGAATTTTAAGTATTATCTAAAATGTAAACTAGCTAAAGGCTTATTTGTAGTGCTAGAAACAACATTTCCATATAATTGAAGTTTACAGGAAGGGATGTGGTGAAGCACCACCTGTCAGTCCAGTAACATATTTGCGGAGAAAATGTTCTCACAAAACTGTGTTCACGTTAACGATATTAAAGTCCACAAAAGAACTACCACCTTTGACATCAGAAGAAAAGCACATGGGACAAGAATGGGTTATATGGCTGGAGAAATATAAAATGCTGAAACTTCAACATTAAAATCCAAAGGGAATAAACTTTTCATATTATCATTTGTTCTTATATTGTCTTTTACTGTCACCCATCATGATTGAATCTAACTCACAGCAACACATTGTGAGACAGATATGTACTTCCTTATTACATGATACATTTTCAACTCATTTCTTTAACAGTCCAGTGCCTGGGGTTTAATAACACAAATTAAAAGTTTAGGAAAAACAATGTGGGTCATGAGGAATCAGAGCCAATCAATACTCATTGTAGTGTGTTGACTGGTGATTACCCCCCGCACCCCCCCCCCCAAACACACATGCAAAAAAAAAGGTCTATCTGGGACCTGTGAATGTGACCTTATTTGGAAAATGGGTCATTGCAAATATAATTAAGACTCTTGCCCGTGAGATCATCTTGGATTAGAGTAGGTCCAAATCCAGTGAATTTATAGAATAAAAGGAAAGAAGACACAAACACAGAGAAGAAAGCCATGTGAAGATGAAGGCAGATTGGAATGAAGCTGCCACAGCCATGGAAGACCAGCAGCCTTTAGAAGCTGGAAGAGGCCAGAAAGGATTCTCTCCTAGAACCTCCAGAGAGAGCACAGCCATGCCGACATCTTGATTACAGACTTCAGCCTCCAGAAAGTGAGAGAATAAGTTTCTGTTGTCTTAAGCTACCCAGTGTGTGGTAATTTATTATGGCAGCCCTAGGAAACTAATACCCTCATTTGGAGTGCTATGTTGTTTTTGTATTTTTTTTTTTTATTGTTTTCCTGTCAATAAGCTTTTATCAGAGGACTTTGAATATATCAGCTACAAGCAACCCAAGGCTTTTTTGCCTTGTGATGGGGGTGGGGGAGGAGATCGCTGCTGGTAAAAGACGTTAGTGATGGGCTATACATAAGGCATGAAAATTGAATGAAGTTTTTAAGATATCTTATAATTCATCCAAATACACTCTATCAGGCCCCCTGTGACCAAGGCATGAAAAAATAGAGGAAACAGAAGGACACAGGAGTTAGTACATACAGCTACCCACCTGGGCGTTGAACTTTGCTCAGCACTTTACTTTCTCAACCCTGCTCCATTTCAAAGCAAATCCACCAGAGTACACCTGTGTTTTAGTCATTTCATTTCAAATCCCTGTCAGGCCTATTCCTAGCAATGGGTCAGGGCACAAACAATTCATTCTGTGGTTTGGAGTAAAGATGGACTGAGTTTGGCAAGAGGGAGCAGAGGGGCAATAAGCAGAAAACTATCATGACTTGAGTAAGCTGCCGATGGGGTTATCCTCAGGAAAATAACCGGCAGCCCTAAACCAAGTCCAGGGCAGAAAGGGACTCAGAAAACTAAGTCTAGTTCTGCACTTACTGTCCAGGGCATGTGACAAAAGACGTGATGAAGCTACAGATCTGGAGAGAAGGAGCTATCTGAATTATTTGGATGACCCCTAAATGCAGTCGCACGTATCATTTATCATAAAAGAGAGGCAGAGGGGATTTTGAGAGGGACAGAAGAGAAGGCAATGCGACGATGGAGCAGAGAGAGATGCAGCTACAAGCCAAGAAACACCAATAGCTACCAGAAGCTGGAAGAGACAATGCAGGATTCTCCCCTTGAGCCTCCTGAGGGAGCTCAGCCCTGCTGACACCTCGAGTTCAGACTTCTGGCCTCCAGAACTATGACAGAACAAATTTCTGTTGTTTTAAGCTGCCCAGTTTGTGGTCATTTGTTATATCAGCCCTAGGAAACTAACACAAAAACTAAAATCCACAGTCTTTGGGGGCCAATTTAACACCCTTCCATTCCCACCCAGAGAAACAAATATTCATCGTCAGCATTTTAGATTAAGTAATAATAAACATCCTACACTTTGGAGATTAATTTATCAAGAGCTAATATATTTTTAGCTTTCACCAACATAATTTTCCCCCCAAGAACTATAAGTCTAGGTTTCTATTAGAAAGAAAAATGTTGAGGGTAAGGGATTTTTGATCCTGACTTGAATATGGTATTTATGCAGCTGTTAAGGTCTGTATTATTTACCGTCATTTCAAACATAGAGACAAATGTCGGAAGATAGAGACCAATATGAATTCCTTAAGGAAAAAAAAAGTGTCAGAGAGAAAGAGAGAAAAAGAGTGGTACCTATGTATCAAGAAATAGAGTTTAGATCTGTTGATAGCACCTTATGGAGATTATGAACTGTAAATAACAGCTTCGTCATTTCTACTCAGGAAATACTGTTCTCTTGGGGAAGGTACTGAGGGGCAGCAATAGCCATTAGTGTGCTATCAGACATGATTTACCTTTGGTATTACCAAGATGGCAATATGCACTAAGCTAGGGGCTTTTTTTCCAATAAGCCCGAAGTACGTTCAGAGGTCAAAACTTGAGTTCTCTAAAACCAAAGTTGTTGCAGGAAAAATTCCCACAAAAGTTGTAAAGTTCCTCTGACATCTATAGACTTCAAGAATAAAATCTAACTTCTATGATGGGGCTCGTTTGAAAATTACCGTCTTGCATCTCAGAATGATTTAGGTAAACTTTGTCTCTGTAGCCCTAGGAGCACCCTTAAATTGTCCAGTAGGACCAAACTTATAATAGGCGGGATCCCAGAAAAAAGTGGCGGGGGGCATGAGATAGTGGTAATTTTCATCATTTATTCTCAATGATAAGACAGCCATGAATATATGTACAGGGTCATGTGTCAAATGTTTATAAACAATTGGTGGGAACCATGTACATAAATAGAAATCAGAAGCAGGTTAAAAATGATGTAGCATTTTTTTGCTTTCTTTTAAATCAACCTTTGATGCAACGTTACTGGTAATCTGTGCTTATAAAAGTTAACAATGAACATGCTGACTGTAAGTAATAATGCATTATTTTAGCCTACTGATAATGATAATGAATATTGTCTCTAATAAGTGAGGTTTGAAACTAATGTATACTTAGTTCTTACTCTGTATATAATGTTGAGCTTCTATTGATTTATAATCCAGATAAATTCACATTTAACTAATCTGAAAAGAGAACCCAATATAAGTTGGACACTTGGCTATGTTTCTTTAAATATATTTTGGTTTTTAATTTAATTCTCAAAACAGTCTGGTGAATCAAGTATTAGTATCTTTGTTTTACATATCACTAATCTAAACTCTAACATGTAGTTTCAAGATTTTAAGTGACATAACCAGAGCTTCCAATCTAGTTATTTGTATGTAATAAATGGTTTATGCCAAATAGCCCCTGCAGTCCTTTCTAACGTATTTTTACAACTGAGTGGTAACAAACATCAGCATGTTGTTCTAACCATATCCACAACAGTGAAAGAATGAAATGCAGGTAAATAAATGGAGGCTGTTAAATATGTGGTATGACTCACCCATTTTATTACTCTTTGAAAAGGTCTTAGAAAAACAGGCAATAAGAAGTCCTCTATGAAGACAAATATGAATGCTACCCTAACATCAATTTTATCTGTTTGGTTGTAATATGGTTTTTAATTATTTACTTCCCTTCCTGTAAGGGGATAATAAATTCCTCCCAGTTGCCATATAACTTGCAATATCTTCCTATATTAGAAATGTAAGTCTCCTCTCCACTGCCAGGCTCAACACGGACATTCTTTACCCAGTAATATTTGAGCAAAAAGGACATATGATACTGACAACCCTTTTACTTTTTTCTTACCATAAGAATGGCATGGCTCAGACATGAACTAGTACTTCCTCTTAGATTGTTTTTTCTTTTGTTTTTAAATTGGGGAATATAGGGGAACAGTGCATTTTTCCAGGACCCATCAGCTCCATGTCAAATTTTTGTTTTCAATCTAGTTGTGGAGGGCGCAGCTTATTGGCCCATGGGGGAATTGAACTGGCGACCTTGGTGTTATGAGCACTTTGCTCCAACCACTGAGCCAACTGGCTGCCCCCTCTTAGATCTTGAGGGGAGAAGGCACATGGAGCCTAATTACAGGTGACTCATAGCTGACAGCATGAGTCAGCTATGAGTCAGAAATAAACTGTCATTGTTGTAAATGAAGAAGTTTTTGTGGTGTTTGTTGTTGCAGCAAAGCTTAGCACAAACTGACTATTACATGTGGTTATTCTTCTTTTTAAAAAGATTAATTCCTAATTATTTTATCGTATGATTCTCAATTTAAAATTCTATACTCAGCCAAGTTAGCAACTAAATGTGAGGGTATTTCCAGGCATATACAAAATTGGTCCCCAAAACCAATTTACCTCCAATGCATTCTTTCTCTAGAAGCTACCAGAAAATATGTTTCATTAAGCATATTAAACAAATAATAATTTTTTAGAAAGGAAGACATGGGATCCAGGAAAATGGGCGATCCAATACAAAGAAAAACAAAAGAGGAACACAATGAAGAGAAATATCAAGATGACAGCTGTATTCCAATCACATAAGAGCAAATAAGAGAATTCAAGAAGTTTCTTCCAAGTATGAAATTGATAGAATGTACTGAACATGTTGTGTAGAGATTTAACATTGGATGAAAGGCCCAAGTTTAATTTTTAATTAAAAACGAAACAAAACAAGAAACTAAACAAAAGAAAGATAACTATTAATTTCAGGGAAGGAAAACATGATGTGGGGGAAAATAAGAGTAATCATGGTTCAGCTGTAGAATGTTTACCCTTAATATTATAAATTCTGAATGCTGCTATGACCAAATGTATAATACAACTGTAATGGGAGAATGTGTGCACAGAAAGATTATAATGTACGTATGAAGAGGCAATAAAAGAAAGCTGATCTTTCATGGGGGTGGCGTTAATTGATAATGTATCTATAACTGAAAAAAATCAAGAAACAGAAATATATGTATGTTCTTTTGAGATATGTAGGTAAATTCAAACAACATCAGTTGAAGAGTTGAGAGTTGGTGCTTAGGGGAAATAAAAAAAGGGAAGAAAGCCAGAATGTTGTTTTTTGTAACAAGCCTTATAGAAAGTACTAATTTCAATCCTTGAACTACATGCATGTATAATTTAATATAGACAAACAATGATTTAAATAAAAAGCAAAACATTTTCAAATGAGAGGATTATATATGAGGTAATTCAGGAGAAAAACAAGCAAAACATTTCCTCTTATGAAATATTTTCCTAACTTACATTTTTCTAAGTCAAAATTATATTTTTAGACCTGTGGATTGCCTGCTAAATTTCTGCCCTTTCACTTGATCTCAAGCCTCAGTGTTAAGTTCTTAGAAGCATTAAGCCTTAGTTTTGTTAGACAAGAGCAAAAATGTCTACATGAAAAACCAAAACACAAAACAAAAAAACCGAAGGAAGCAAACAGAAAAATCTGACAAATAGGACTGAAAATACAGCATCTATTAGTTTCCTGATGCTCTTTATCAAAACATGGATCTTGAAGCCTGAGTGAATTTAAAAATCCAGAACCCCCTGCTGCTCCTTCTCTTTCTTTTGGATTCATTTTCCTCATTGCTTCTAGTGTGTTGCCAACCAGCAGGGGCTGGGAAGGTGGTGCGACCCTCCTGCCCAGATATTCATTCAATAGCTGGGCTGCATACTGAATGACAAATTAAAAAACAGCATTCTCGAAATTAATTCTGACCACTGGAAGCAGGATTCCCTCTGGAGTCTGCATGTGTGTATGTGAATGTGCACGGTAACTTGCGGAAAGCAACTGACAGGATTTGTAGCAAACCTTTGTAGCAAACCTCTATGCCTCAGTCAACCTTTTTATGAAACACCTATTTGAAAAGCTAGTCCTTGGTTTCCAAGCTTTGCAAATCCCACAAAGAGATAATCACTTAGATAAGCAGCAGTATCTTAAATGACTCAATGACTCCATCTGCAAATGGATTAAACACACACACACACACACACACACACACACACACACACACATCAAAGCAACAAATTCACATAGAAAAAGAAAGCTTCATGTCTCTTCCAGTGAGCTACAACCTCAAAGTTGTCTTAAAACACGGTTCTATGGACCTGCTTTGAGGACCCATTTTCCTGCAGAAGACCTTGCTTCCCCCGAAAAACACATAGTTGAAAAGACTGGGAACACGAAATCCTTTCTCAGCCTTTCTTATAAAGTCTGTGGACTGAAATGGCAAATTTCTATTATAATATAATCCCCTTTATGAAAGTGACTCCATCTAAAAAGTAAGTGTTCAATGATTACTCTTTAATTTTCATCCCTTCTTCTCTGAGAGAACATCCAACATGAGAAACTTAAGCCATAAACCTCCACACTGAAGAGATGAGGAGGCACATGCTCTGAGAAGGCAGCTTCCTGCACCTGGTTAGTTATGGTGCAGGAGCAAACCAGCTTCATGACTTCCTGTCTGCTCACATGGCTGATAGTAGAACTAACTGTTCAAAACAAGAATCCATTTGATGGGCATAAGGAAAATGCCAGAAAGCAGAATGATCTCCGGTTCTCAAACTTTGATCTCCAGATAGCAAACTTTGTTTTCTCTTGGCGTACAGAAGAACACTGCCTTATTTATGAAGGAAAATTCTAGAAACAAAGAAGTTTTAGGTAAAGAAAGCAATCTGCAAACTTTGCCCAAAGGGAGATCCAAGCTTACGCTCATGTTTGCCTTATTTTGAAACTCACTAATTACAAGATTTTTGTTGAATATTCAGTGATGTTAGTGAGGAGACAAGTGAAGGGGAAATTTGAATGTACACCTGAATTGAATCAGAGATCCTTTGACACCCCCTTCCACCCACAGCTTCCTCAGGTGCCATGTTTCTAAGATAACTTCCCACTAGCATAAATTGAAGGAAATAAAAAGAAAGTTTATCCAAGGGACCATTTCCCTAGTTTTCAAGTCCTTTCTGTCAATGTTTTTTCGTTTGTTTGTTTGTTTTTTTCTTTTTATTCCCCTTTTATTATTACCCATTTTATCTGGTGGAATATGACACAAGTTTAGAAATTTTAAATGCACAAATATCTGTACAACTCAGCAAAATAATCTTGGAGCACAGACTATGTTCTGGGTAGGGAGAATACAGGTACACATTCTAACATTAATCTTTAACCTACATGAATATAATCAACCAAACAATCCCTTTCAACCTTTTCCTATATGACTCCATTTTAGAATTTCAAATTTCATCTCACAGCCCCTTTATTTACGAACACTATGTTCACTTCAGAATAACCTAAATAATTGCAGCATATATATTTCCAGAAAGTATAATCCATAGCTGAACTGAGGAAAATAGGTGGATCGAGGCAGAGGCCACCTTCAATGAGTCTCTGAGGGTGGGAACTACTTTCTTCAGCTGCCAATATCCAATGCTGTTTATAAGAACGTAATAGAGAGAGCATCTCAAAACCACACAGCCAGAAAATGAATTCTAGAAAAATCAGACTATGTCAAGATATATATAGATGTAGATGTAGATATAGAGGGAGGGAGGGAGGGAGGGAGAGAGAGAGCGAGAGAGAGAGCGAGAGAGAGAGGAGAGAGGATAGATTTTCTTCTCGTTTGTGCCAACTAATCTCCCTGGAGAACCAGCAATGTGGACTTCAGGTACATTCTCTCTGCTTCTCTTACTTGGTCAAAGGGAAGTCTGGGCACCACTGCCAATTCATGTCACCTCATTTATCAAGGTAACATTCTGTGGACAAAGAGAGTATTAGGTGCAGAAAGCAATTTTTAAACTTTGTGAGAGAGCCAAGATTATACCCACCTTTTCTTCCACTTGAAACTATCTTCCTCTCTGTGTTTCTTTGTTCCCTGGGGAACCGTAGCCTTTCTGGCCAGTGGTCTGATGGCTCTTTTCCACTTTAGGCAAAACACATTCCTTATGTCAAAGACTAAGCCCAGTGACTTTTGAACTTTGCATATGATTACTAACTTAATGAGTTTTACCTGTCCTGGCACATAACTTTCTGCTTCCCCACTTGATTTGAGCTTTTAATCAAGGCCAGAAGATTTTGCAAAGAGATTAAATACACACACGCATGCCCATAGCTCCTAACAGGTGACTCCATACCCTTGTTCTTTAACAGGCCAAGTGTATTTATTACTTGTCCCTGCAGGAGGAGCACCCTGTTTGCTGGCTTCCCATCAATGACCACAACCCCCTCCAGCCACTGTGAAGTTGCAGCTACATGTCCTCATTGCCAGGTAATTATTTCTTCTAAAAATAGTGTAGTCATTAACATCTTCCCAAACCTAATTACAGCCCAATTCCTAGGTAATCTATTACATTGGACATATACTCAAATTCAAAGTGATTTCTTAGGTGGATTCAGGTCACACTTCCCATCTCAGCACCTTTTTCTTCTAACGTTCTTTTAACATGACGAGTGACATTTTCCCACTCACGTGTATCCCAAGCATGTTAGGCATTCTGTGGAGCTAGGCAGATGGAGAGATAAACAAAAGTCCATGCCTCCTTTTGTGCAGAATCACAATCCTTAGGCTATTCTTAATCTTATATTTTAGTCAGTAACTTCTCTGCTTCCTTGAACAGTTAATGACAAAGAAGGGTAGGCAAGGAGCTTCTAATAATTCAGGAATGGGTTTTATTTAAAACTCCAATCCATGCCTTTGCATGTTGGGGTCTTTTGAATGAAATAGGTAGCCTAATTTGCACATTCTTTCAATGCTCTCTCTGTGTGTCTCTGCTCTTCCTTGGCATTCTGCTGAATATGCACCTCAGAAAGAATGCAAGGCTTCCTTGGCATGATTTTGATGAATAGGAACCTACAAGGCTTAATAAGAGGCACCAACATGGACAGGCACCTAAGGGGAAAACAGGTCTGTGTTGATGGATGTCTTTCCCAGGGGAGTTGGGGCACTGCTGAGACGCAGTTTTTCCAGCAAGTGGTAAAATGCCAAGATAATTCAAGGTAGCACATGCAAGGCAGGATGTGTAGTGCATTTTCTCAGCAACAACGAGTGTGCAGAAAGCATCCGATAAGCGCTTCCTTCACAGGGTGCCAAAGGGACATACGGCAGAGAAGAAAGGGACCAGCCCAGAAAGGACGGCATGAAATGAGAAAAATCACCCTCATCAAGTCAAGTGATGGGCCAAGGTGAGCTTTATCGACTCATTCATTACTGTACTAAACTCCCACCAGGACATTAACTTTCGGTGTTTCAGTTTATTGTTTAATACAAAAAAAAAAAGAAAGAAAGAAAAGAAATCAGGGTTTCTCATTTTCATGTTCAGAGAAGCAAAAGCTGCAAGGTAGTATAGCAACTATTTTCTTATAAAATTAAAGGAGATCACTCACAGAAGATGGTGTCATAACTGATGGCATCATCTGGGTTCATGGAATGAGGGTGCTGTTGTGTTTGTAGCAGATGTATCCACTGAGTTTCTCCCCATAGGGACCTCTTTTACTAATCCCTTTTTTGAAAATAGAACACAACGTTTTTTGTAAGGAATGTTTAGTTTATTGCCCACCCCACTATGCCTAATGCTGCCAATTTCCTTTATCTTTCATTTTTCTCTGACAAAGGTCAAAAACTTCTTAAATGAATTTGTGTTTGAGTTTCATGGGTTGTGTATTAAGCATGTCTTTTTATTCTCATGCTTTGATATCTGGGGCCTTGCCAACCCTGGATGGACCTCCCAAGGCTGGCCAATTCCTACAGATAGTAAATGGCTTGCCTGTGAGCCCACCTTTCATGTACAAACCAACCAATCCAGAGTCCACACCCCCAACAACTTCCTCCATCAGACTCTGACACTCAGGGCCTCTACCGACTGCCTTATCCACCCCAGGGCCACATACTAGACAACCTGGGATAGCCCCTACGCCCCGAGCCTGCTGAAACTATTCGAACTAGCCCAGTCTAAGCCTGCAAATCCCACCACACCTATTTCTTCTCACAGAAATGATAATAAAGTTTCTCACCCAGATTTTTTCCCCATTTCCTCTGTCTCCTGATACAACTTGGCACTTCCTTCTGTGGCATGCCCCCTTCTCTTGGGAACTGTGAATTACAAATTATATTTCCAATAGCAATCATCTGCTGATCTGTTGGCCTCACCATGCTTGAATAATAATAAAACATGTATTTTATTATTTTTTTTAAATTGACATACAATATTATATTAGTTTCAGGTATACAATATAGTGATTAGACATTTATTCAACTTACAAAGTGATCATCCCTATAAGTCTAGTATAAAATCTATATTTTAAAACAGGATATTGTAGCCTTTTTTAAATTTCATATTTGTCACAAGTGACAATGGGAATGTGGGAGATCTTAGTCTTCCCTGTCTCTCTACATATAAAAGAATCCCTTCTAATAGAACAAACTTTCAAAAACTCTGCTCCAAAAGCTAATTTACATCTTTGTAGAATCTCCTAAAGAAGTAAAATACCAATGATCCCCAAATTTCCTTTATTCTGATCTGCCATCCTTTAAACAAGAAAAAAACTGAGGGATAACAGGATGGAAGAAGGGCATATACAAGAAGAAAAGCTACTTTGAAAGGCTACTTGAGTTATATTAGAGGCAAACACATCCTGAAAGGCCACTGTAACTACCTGTAGTTACCTCATCCTAAGGGAGAAAATCCTTCATAATCTCCATACATTATGCATGAGAAACAAAGAATATGTTGCCTACAGGAGTTACTTCAACTCACCAACACCCCCTCCCCTTTAGAACAGTGTCTACTTACCTAATGTAAAGGTTGTCCAGTTGCCATGGGAACCAGAAATTTAGTAGGTGTGTGTACATGGACGGTAAATTTTAATCACTTTCACAGAGGTAGCATATATTGATAGAGTTATTTTGCTTAAAGGAGAGTGAGTGCTACTTTAAACTACAAACACCACTCCAATAGATAAAATTAATACTTTAGGATCTTAAATGTCTTTTTTTATCTTTTACTTTCACTTTTATTGAGTAATTGTATACAACAGGCATTCTAGATTCTGTGGATTCCAATCGAAAGGGAATATGATGCCTGTCTCCAAATGGCTCACGGTTCCTGAGGTCCATGTACATACACTACCGCTCACTGTCATGGGAATTTTTCTGTGAGCCTACAGGGAAGGATGGGACAGTGCTGAGGGTCTTCAGGAAAGAATTCAAAGGCTATTTCAGAGAAATTGTATCCTAAAAGATAAGGGGAGGTTATTGTGGACAGAATCGTGTCTCCCTCTGACCCCCACCCCTGAGATAGGGCCTTTAAGGAGGTAATTAAAGTTAAATGAGGTCATGAAAGTGGGACTGTAATCCAGTAGGACTGGTGTCCTTGTAAGAGGAGGAAGAGACACGTGAGTGCATATGTGCGGGGTTGGGGGGGCGGCGAAGAGCGGGAGGCATGGAAGGACACAGCAGGATGGCAGCCATCTACAAACCAATGAGAGACACCTTAGCAATCAGTGCTGCTGAGACCTTGATCTTGGACTTCTAGCCTCCAGAACTGTAATAAACTTCTGTTGTTTAAGCCACTCAGTCTGTGGTTTTATACTTTTTACTTGTTATGGCAGCCCAAGCAAACTAATACAGAGGCTAACAAGCAAAGAAAGAAGTGTAGGCTTAGAAGATGTGGAGGAGAGACCTTGTAGAAATGACAACATTTTCAAAGGCATGAAAGAGCCTGTGAGTTCAGAGTGTGGTGAGAAGTTCAGTGAGGCTCCTAGGAGCCCAGGGGAACTGAAGGAAACTATAAAAAGAGAAAAGGTAACTGGAATGGTTTGGAAAGGACCTTGAATGCTAAAGTAAACAATTCACAGCTAATTGTATTTATAATAGGGAAACAACAGAGACGTTAAGGGTGTGGGAATGATATAATGGGCAGCAAGGTGGAATGCAATGGATGTAAAGAAGGAAGGTGAGGGGCTGGAGGTATGCACAATAAATCGGGTGAGAAATGATGAAGGGATCAATGAAGCTGGAGGAGTGGAAGAATGAGGTAATATGGTTATTGTGATGTGTATGCTTCCCCAACTGTTATAATTGGTATGTAGAGGGACTATAAGGCAGTGATAATAACGTTAGCTCCATCAGAGGTAAAACTGTTTGTAGGCCAGGAGCTGAAATTATACTTCAGCTATGAATTTGTTTATAATTTGAGTTTTTGTCTTTTATTTGTCTTGGGGTAGATGGCTTTGAATTCATCCTTATTGGAATTTGTTGAGTTTCTTAAATGTTAATATTCATGTTTTTCATCAAATCTGGGGAATTTCCAGCCATGATCTTCAAATATTCTGTCTGCTAACCCTTCTGGCCCGGGTAGCATAGATTCCCCCCACTCCAGGCCTCTTAGGGATGGTGTCCTGAGGGGCTCTCATTGTGCCCTTGCTTGCTGGCTCCCCTTTTATTTCAGGAGTGGGAAGTGCACCTTCTCTCAGCCAGGCCTGTTTATTTAATTGGTCTGAGGAGATTTGGGTTTGTTTGTTTCATATATATGAATCCATATATGAACTTCGGCTTGTTTTTACTGAGAATCACGTCACTATAATTCTTCCTCTTAATTTATCTTTCCTTTTGACTACTCTTAAGATCATGTCTTTGTCTTTCTGTTTAGTATATCATGATATGTAGGTGTAGGATTCCTGCCTCTCCTCCTTATGATTTTTAAGTTCTCCAAATCTAAGGATTAGAAGTTTTAAGCAATTCTTCAATATTCCTGCCTTTTCTCTCTTGGAATATTGCATAAACTCCATTATATCTCTTTTCTTCTGGAGACCAGTTAGACACGTAATAGACCTCTCTATCTTAAACCTCTTAATCTCTTCATCATATTTTTTTCTTTATTTTTCTCTGGGCTTCAGTCTTGAGAATTTCTTTAGAACCGTTTTCTAATTTTTCTAATTCTCTCTTTAGCACTGCCTCATCTCCTGTTTTACCCTTCTATTGAGGTTTTAATTCCAATTATATGTTTAATTTATAGACATTCCATTTGGTTCTTTTTAAATCTACTTGGTACTTTTACAGTCTTTTGCTTTTATTCATATTTTAATCCGCTCTTTTATGTCTTTAAATATGTTAAATATATATTTCATAATACATATATATTTTAAATATTCTGTGTTTAATAAGTTCAATATCTGAAGTCTGGTTTATTCTGACTTTTCATCATAGTGGTCTGTGTGTTTTTGTGTGTGTGTGTGTGTGTGTGTGTGCGCGCGCGCTAGTATTTTTATAGCACAAGGTTTTTTGTGTTGTTGTTTTTTAACAGCAGGAAGGTTGTTCAGCATACTATCATGCTACTGAATAAGATACAATTAATATTAATTTATGAGGTAAAATTTATGAGCTTTGGGAACAAAATAAATGTGGAGTTTATAATATATAAAATTAGTGAAATGGCTCTTGAGTTTTTTACTTGACATATTAAGTAGTTTCCATGAATTAAGATTTTTTAAAAAATGACCTAAGGGGAATAAAGAGTCCAGTTTTGATATGCAAATGTTCAACTGACAACTGTAATGGGGTTTCACTTCAGGATAGGTTAGAGATTTAACTATAGTAAATAAGACGTAGTCAATAGTGGAGCTCATCTAACTTGCCAGTATTAGCCACGTAGCCATTTAAAACAGGTGAAACAGAGATTAAAGGGCAGAGAAGCAAGAGCCAGAAGAATAGGATAATAAACAGAGAAGAGTCAGACATGTGTGAGATTCAGGAGTCAGGAAGAGTCTAGAAATCATGGAGGAACAAACTAAAATGCAGAAAGTATTCAAAACAAAATAAACAAACAAACAAAAATAACTATACAAAACTCAAGTAGAATTAGAATTAAATATTTATCATTGAATCCAGGCATCAATTTTATTTTCCTGAGTTCAAGGAGTTTGACAATCAAAAGAGAGACCATGAAAAAGGAGACAGTGACAGTTTTTAAGGAAGGTAGAGTCAAGGGAAGATTTTTGTAATTGGTGAGTTTGTTTATTTATTTGTTTATTTATTTACTATTTGAGATTGACCTCATTTATAAGCAAAGAGAATTAGGCCAGAAAGAAAGGAGAGATGTAATACTGGAAGATGCATGAGAGAGAGGATGAGTAGTACAGCAAACTCTGGGAGCCTTTGTGGAAGGAATGAACTCCAAGGCACAAGGAAAGAATTCATTAGACCTGTAGAGAAGGAAGAGCCCTCCTTCTTATGAAACATAAGGAAAAGGAGGTGAAGAAGATGATACAATTGTGGATTGTGAGAAAAGCTGAAAGTTTCCTTCCTGAGAACATTTGTATCCCTCTGCACATAAGTTATTGTTTGAAAGAATGGTGGAAATAGATAGAAAACTTAAGAAGAGGAGGAAAAATGTTAATAGCCATGCAATCAGGGAAAAGAGGACTTAACCAAAAAGAAGGAAAACAATTCCTGAGTTGTGTCATGTGCTCTCAAACCATAACATTCGTCAGAATCCCGTGGAAAGATTGTCAAAACAGTTTGCTAGACCCGCTCCCAGAGAGTCTAGCATATAGGACAGCAATTGGGTCTGAGAATTCACATAACTAAAATGTTACAAGTTGATACTGATGCTGATGACCTATGGACCACATTTTGAGAATCATTGTTATTTTTTAAAAATTTTAAAAGGTGAAAAGAAAGCATTTCCAACTCAGAAAATTTCTCTGCAGATTTCTTTAAAGTATGTAATTTTATCAGATTGACTTATGTGGCAAAACTTCGTGACATTTACATGTTTTATTTTATACATTTTCATGATGGCTTACCTTTGTTCAGGCTCTTTCTTAGGCCTCAAATATCCTTTCCTACGTGTGTAACCCTGTGGCAGTTCTACACATCCTTGTTAGCACCTGCTCAAGTGTACGTTCCAAGGAAGGAGTTTCTATATCTCTCTTTGAAATGATCTCAGCTCTGCTTTTTGCCCCTGCATAATTTACTTGCACCCAAATATCATTCTGCCTAGTATTTTGTTAATTGCCCAGGTGCCTGGATCTCCACACCCCTAAAGACTGTAAGCTCCTTGAGGACAGAGACTATCCTATATTCCCCTATTTCCTACAATATTAAGGACAATATCTGGCAGAGTGTGTTGCCCAATTTTATCCCTGGGATGGAATAATAGGCTTGCTACCCTAACAGGCTGCTTCAGAGGCTATGAAATCTCCAGCAGAACAGGAAGGGGTGCATTAAATCAGAGAACATCAGAACAAACTTCTGCTTTAAATGATTTGCCTTTTCCCCCTTGACAGCAGCTCTTATTAAAATAACATTAGCTAAAAATATTTCTATGCCAAAAGTAATTATGATAATGCTTCTCTGCCTTTATATAGTTCTTTTCATTCTAAAAATGCATAGTACACAGGCCTCTGCTCAGGAAAAAAGAAAAACACTGAACTGGACTTGAGCTTTTCATTCCCATCGCTGGGCAGGCTCTTTGTCTCCTACCTTATCCCTAAGCCCATTAGTATTGCTGATGTCTGAGTCTGGCTTTGACGGACTCACAGAACCTATTCGAGCATGGATTCAAAAAAGAAATTTCAATTAGTTCCCCTCAAAGGATTAAATGCTGTTGTCCCTCACTGGATGCTCTCATCTTTAACAGGTGATTAAGGTCCTAATGGACTCATACAATTTTTCAGTCTGTTTCAACCAATTATGGTACTGAAGAAAAAGCCAAAATGGGAAAAAAAGTAAAAAAAGAAATGAAGAGGAAAATAGGAAGCAGGAGAAGTTTGCTTGCAGGAATTCTGCAAAACTTTCTCAAGGTGAAAGGGTCTATTTATTAGAATGCCTGTCAAGGAGCTCTCAGACTACACCTTAGGTGCATTGCACCTGAGAGGATGCTCCAGACCCCTTTTCATCACTCTTATTTCTGTGTTTTCAGATTCCAGCAGGATGTATAGATTCACTGAGATGAATACCACAGGCACAGATCATTGCCTTTCATAGCTGTGGTTTAATGAAGAATATATCTGGTCTCTGTCCCCAGTTCCTGATACACAGTTTCATAACCCCTGGAATTTCCAGAATGCTAAGAGTATCTTTGTTACGCTAATGGTGACTTGTGGTGGGGGGTAGGTCTAGATAGCTTTAATATGGGGGCTGGTCACCTGAAAGACCAACCACTTGATTAAAGGATTGGAATTTTGGGCCAGTCCCACCATCAGAAAGGAGGAAGAGGGCTAAAACTGAGTTCAGTCACATAGTCAATGATTTAATCATTCATGCCTATACAATGAAACCCTAATAAAATCTCTGGACACTGAGGCTCAGTGGCGCTTTCTGATTGGTGAACACACTGATGTATTGGAAGAATGACATGCTTTGATTCCACAGGGAGAGGTCATAGAAGGTAACCATTCTGATTCCAGTTCCAATGTGTGGGCTTTCAAGGAATTCTCTAATACCTGCTGGGTGTACTACAATTCAACTTAATTCTGACACTATCTATCCCGAGATAGCATCAGATTCCACAGGTGAAGGGCTCAGTCCCACCATACTGCTCTCCAGATGCCAATTGCAAGCAAGTCCAGTTTGTTTCCTGTGCTTCTGACTAACTGGCAATAAAGCACAGGTCTTAATTAATTTGCTAGATCATCTCATAGAGCTCAGGAAACCATTTTACTTACTAGGTCACATTTATTATAAAAAGATATAAATCAGGAATAGCCAGATGGAAGAGTTGCATAGGACAAGCTGTGTGGGAAGGGGCGCAGGATTCCTCCATGCGCTCTCCAAGTACACCACTCTCCCCAAATCTCCACATGTTCACCAAACCTACTCCTTTTGGGTTTTTATAGAGACTTCATTACATAGTCTTCATTGATTATATTATGGATCATTGGCAATTGATTCAACCTCCAGCCCCTCTCCTCTCCCCAGATGTGGAGGATGGGACTTAAATTTCCAACCCTTTAAACACACAGTTGGGTATCCTGGTAACCAGCCCCCATCCTTAGGTGCCTCTCAAAAGTCACCTCATTAGAAGAAGAAAAGACATCTTGATTGCTCTCAGCACAGGAAATTCCAATGGTTTTAGGAGCCCCCTGCCATAAATGGGATGAAGACCAAGTATATATTTCTTATTATAAAATCACAATACCACAAAATGTCTATGTCCTGGGTGCTTCCAGACCTTACCCTATGTCCATCCTTTATAATAAAACTGTAATAGTAAATATAGCATGAGTTATTCTAGGGAATTATCAAACCTCAGGTGATTGTGGGAATCCTTGAGTTTATATTCTGTTTGTCAGAAGTGCTGATGGGCTGGGAGCTGCACTTGTGGCTGGTATCAGACATTAGGGTATCAGTGAGGGTAGTTCTGTGGAGGACTGAGCCCTTCTCTTATGGGGTCTGCACTGACTCTGAGGGATTGGCCTCAGAAGTGGATTGTTATGTGCGCCAGTTGGGGTTGAAACGGGACGATGTTACAATGAGATTTGGCTAACTTCTTCCTCAAGCTCCCTCTCATCTCTGCAGCCAAGCCAGGGCATTCTTAGGAGAGCAATGCCCAGAGGCTCATGCCCATTTATTCTGTGCTGCCAGCCCAGAACAGCTAAAAGCTGAATGAAATCAGGATAAAGTCTTGTTTGCTATGACAGACTCAACCAGAGCTCTGAACGTCATTAAATATAGTGTTCTCTTATTCCTAATAATCAGTGCTGTTGGGGCTGTCATACTTATGTGGACCTCATTTCTACCCAGAGTTTTACTATGAATCACACTGCCCATAAGTCATCAGACAATTTTCTGAGAGCCTCTTTCCTTCTCATTTTCTCACCATCACAGGGGTTTCTCTAACTCTGCTGGGTGGACCACCTGCACCACAATCACCCAGGGTACTTGCTGGAAAGATTCGAGACCCAACCAAGAATTGCTGAATCTTAAGGGAAGATGGAGAGAGGAGCAGAAATTAACATTTTAAATAAGCTCTTGAGTCAATTCTTATATGCACGAAAATTTGAAAAACCTCTCTCTGTGAGCCTGAGAGTCTCAATAAGGCTGCCAGGTAAAAATAGGTGCCCTTATTTCTATGAGACATTGAGCCTGAACCATGTGATACCTTTTGATTTCTCTTTGGTCTGGATCTTGGTTTTTAAATTAGAAATATTAGCAGGAAGAAAATTTTCTTTCAAGCATCCAAAATAACAAAATGTTGATCTGGTTATAAGATAGTTTGCCATTGAATAGCATCCTATATTTAGTGAAATTCAGAGCTCTGGTTGAGTCTGTCATGAGCATTTGGGGTTTTAAGGACCCTTGCACGTGCAGTCTTGGGCAGAGGAGCCAAATGGATAATAAACTACGATGCAACCACATGGGAACAGAAGATACATACTTCAAGAACCTTAAGTTACACGATAGAATACACACTTATCTGCATAACTTCAGCTTAAAACTTTGATTTTTTTTTTTCTTTTTGTAAATTTCAAACGCAGGGAGAGGGTGATGTGAGAGTGAAGTAAATAGTCATTTATGAAAAATTCCTTAAGACTGCAAAATGTGATGGTCGGAGAGGAAGAGAACTCAATCTGAAGGCACAGGAAATTGATAATCAGGAAAGGGAAGAAACAAGAAATAAGCTGAAGGAAGAAAACAAATAAAAAGGAGAGTAAATTCAAGCTTTGGCATTTTCATAAATGTGTCCAGGGCGATCCTGTATATGGGGCATGAGATAACTTGGTAAAATTAGATGAGAAGAAAGGAGTTGAAGAAAGAAAATTAATACAGGCATGACTAAAGAAAACAATCACATGGGCCCCTGGGCCATGCAGGACTCCTCAGTAAGAAGAGGAGACTCAGCAGTCCAGGTGAATCTGGGGGTCAGAGGCTGGGAGTCCATCTCAGAAACTCAGATCTATAGCATGCTTAAGCAGAAAAATAGGTGGCAAAAAAGTCTCTATATTTCACTTCAAAAAGCACTCATTTTTATCAAGGTCATTTTTTAGTCTGGTTTAGGTAAGAATGGGATCTAAAACAAAGTCCATTTATAGTACTTAATTTGAAAATATAATAAATTGAATAAGATAATTATGACTGTAAAGTCAAACAAAATGTGTGTGTAATATGTTGCCCTATGTCGTAACTTGTAGTACTATCCTTGTAAAATGTGTTTTTTTCCCTAGAATAATTATATATATATATATATATATATATATATATATATATATATATATAATATAAAAAAATATATTTACAGGCCAGTCTTATCTGAGATGCAAAAATTTTAAAGAACACATTGGCAAGTTAGATTTATCCCAAGAATTCAAGGTCATTTAACGTTCAAAAGCCAATGAATAATAACATAATATAAAATAATAATTATTTAATTTTTAATTAATAAATTAGGTTAGAGCAGAAAAATCAAATGACCATGAATAAGTACAATGTTGGATACCTCTAACTTCCATTTGCAACAAGGCAATGAAATGCAAACATCCGTGCAAGAATGGCAGATGCTGTTGGTGCCACAGTGCCCTTGCACGCACTTCAGCACACTCAGACTTCCACCTGCCAGCATCTACCTAAAATCTTTATCTTGCTTTTTAGCCCATAAATCAGGCCAGAAGTGCCAGAGAATTAGGCTCCTACTCCCTCCCAAGCAGCCCTCACCCAAGGATTCCTAGCTCCCTCATCTCTCAGTTGGTGTAACTCTAAGGAATGGATTTTACATTGACTTCCAGTAGTAATTTACACCTTTTATTGGTTTTCTTCTCTTCTCTAATTCACTGAACACTTACTTTATGGTGTTTCCTGAGATTACTTCCCAAATAAATTACTGCATTTAAATCATTGTTTCAAAGTCTGTTTGGGGGGCAAACAAAGCCAGCAAGCTAGGGATGGAAGGAAACTTCTTTGACTTGATTTAAAAAAATAAGTAAGTAAAAACAAGAAAAGAACACAGGAAACATCCTACTTTCAATGATGAAACGTTAAATGTATTCCCTGTACCATTCAAAAGAAGTCAAGCATGTTCTCTATCACAGTTTCAATTCAGCATCATACTAAAGGTCTAATTAAGTGCAACAAGGCAAAAGAAATAAGTAAAATGTATAAGAATAGTAATAATTTAAAAGAAAAAAACAGCTGTCATTATTTGCAGATAACATGTTTGTTTCAAAAAGCAAATTATTTGAATTTAAAAGACTTTAGCAAGATAGCTGGATATAAAATCAATATATAAGAAAATCAATTGTATAGGCAATGCTCAGAGGAAAAAAGTTCACAGTGGCGGTGTATGTCAAAGGGACACATAGACAACTGAAAGAGCTCCCAATGACCAAAGATGGAAGAATTTTAGTAACAAGTAGTATCAGATTATAACCCAAAGTAAAATTGAATATCCATGAGTCCATGTTGATATGAATAAATTATGCAATAAATAAATGAGGGAGAAGAGACAATCTGTACAGATGAATTCAAAATAATTTATGAAGATATTCACCCTCAAGAAGGTGGACCATGACCCCCCCACACACACCTTAGGCTTGGGCTGGGCATAGTGACTTCTCTCTGAGGAGTACAGTATGGTAACAGGATATGAGAGTAATTTTACAGGGGACATCTGACAAACACTACCTCAGCTGGGCAATCAAGGTCAACCTCCACACTATGTAATCTTTTTTTTTTTTTTTTTTTTTAGTTTCAGGTGTAATATTAATAGTTAGACATAATAAAACAATGTAATATTAATAGTTAGACATTTACACCTCTCAGCACAAATTGGTAAGCACAAGATTGCCATGGGGTTACGAAAACAGTTTGGGGAATATAATCAATAATGTAAAGATTTTGTAGGGTATCCGATGAACACTTGTCTTATTAGGGAGACCACTTCATGGTCTATGTACTCTTGATAAAATGGAGTAAAAATGGCACTTCACTTCTGTGGTCTTCTTCCTAAAAACCTATAATCATGAGGAAAGAATAAGACAAATTCCAATAAAGGATTCTACAGCATACCTAACCAGTACTCTTCAATAATGTCAAGGTCATCAAATCAAGGAAAGCCTTAGAAACTTGCAGAGCCAATTGGAGCCTAAGGAGCGATGGTGACTAAATATAACGTGGTATCCTAGTTACATCCTGGAACAGACAAAGGACAATAGGTAAGAAATAAAGCAATGTGAATAAAATATATACTGTAGTTAATAATAATGTATTAGTGTTGGTTATTTAATTATAACAAATATACTAACATAAGGAATTAATAATAGTGGAAACTAGGTACAAGATTTACAGGAACTTTCTGTACTATTGTCCCAGCTTTCTGTAAACTAAAGCTGTTCTCACATAAAGCTTACTTTAAAAGGATAATAAATCAGTTGCAATTTGATACAAGCTCAAAAAAATTATAAAGGTAATTATTAAAAAATAGCTTCTATATCGGCTTCAAATAAAATGAAAGTGTATCAAGAAATTAAGCAATACATGTACAAAATTCATATAGAGAAAATTATACTGAAGAAAATTTTTTCAAAGACTTAAATAACAAACCATACCAAAGGCATGGTCTGCAAATTAATAAGAAAAAGGCAATAGCCTAAGGATGTAAATTCTCACCAAATTGCTCTAGTGATGTGATTCAAGTCTAGTCAAAATACCAACAGATTTTGAGGGAATTTGACAAGCTGATTTTAAAATTTATGAGGAAGATCAAAGTTACAAGAAGAGTAAAACATTGCTTCAGATGAGCAAAGTAATTGGATTTTCCTTACCAGATATCAACTTTTACAATAAATGTAAAAATTAAGACAGTAGTATAGTACTATCATAAAAATGGACTAACTGGAACAATAGAATAAAGAGCCCATCCACACATATATGGAAACTAGATTTATACAAAATTTGCATTGCAGAGTCTTGAGAAAAAAAATGGATGAGAATAAATAAGGCTGGAACAACTGGTTATCTACAAAGAAAAATATGAGTTAATTGGACTCCTATATAGCACCATAAGCAAAAGTCAACTCCAGCTGGATTAAATATATAAATGCAAAAGGAAAAACTATAAAACTTTAAGCAATATCTTTTCATTACTTTGGATTAGGAAGATTGCCTTTTGTACAAAGCATAAAGAGACAGATTGACAAATATGAATATATTAGAATTAAGAACTTCCATACATCAAAAGTCCCCATAAGTAAATGAAAGTACTATGTAAGCTGGAAGACATTATTTGCAATAGATTAAATGACAATATTTAACATCCAGAATATATAAAAAGGCCGACAAATGGATAAGAAAAAGGGAAATTACCCAATTGAAAAAGTGGGCAAAAGTGAAAAATAAACTGATACTTTACAAATGGGGAACTGTCAAAAAATACATTAAAAGGTGCTCAACCTTATAAATAAGAAAAATTACAATAAGATACCATTTCAAACCAATCATATTAGTAAAAACTAAAGTGTAACAATATTGAATATTGGTGAGGATATAGGGGAAGCTGAAAATTATGCAATGTCATTCAGAATAAGCTGGAGTATAAATTGCTCTATCATCTTGGTAAAACAATATGATACTATCCAACAGACTAAAAATGTGTAAATCTTATAAATCTATGACAATCTAAGATGTACTCCAAGAGATGTGTATCACATGTTCTTGTCAGCCCCATTTGTGATAGCAAAAAAATAAAAAATAAAAAACACACTTAAATAGTCATCAAAAGTAGAGTGAAAAAACAAATCATGGCAGTTTTATAGTGGAATATTATACAACAGTGAAAATAAATTAAATACAATTTTGTTCAATGCCATGCATGAATCTCAGGAAAAATGTCAAGCAAAAACAGCAAGACAGAAACACATACAGTTAGACTCAACTGATTTTAAGTACAAAAGCACACATATCTAAATAATGCATTATTTAGGAATATAAATAAATATGAAACTACAAAGAAACCCTCTAAGATAGGCAGGGATAGGATGTGAAGAGCACTCAGGGAAATTTAAAGTTTAAGATAATATTTTATTTATGAATCTGGGGCATGAATATTTGGGTGCTACTTTTGTGGTTCTTCTGTATTTCTTACTCATATATCTAAAATGTTCTTTAGTGTCTAAACACTTCTAAAAAATTTTTAAAGAGAAATGTAAATATGGATAGAACAGCTTGAACTTTGGAGGCAAAGGCTCTTGGGTTCTATTTCTAACTGTCTCATTCACTAGCTGAAACTGAGCAATTCACTTAAACTATCTAAGACTTAGATCCCTCGCCCTTAAATATAGTGGTAATAAAAACAGCCACTTAACTGCAGAACTTTTGTGGAAAGGACATAAAATTAGAATATGAAATCACTTTGTACAGTGCTTACTCCTACAAGGCATTCAATAGATGTTAGGTTGTCTCATTTGCCAACTAATTCATCCATTCATTTTTCATTCACTCAAACATTAAAGAATGAGAATCAAACTAATCAACTAATGATAGTAACCTACGTTAGAAAGATAGACCACCATCTTCCCTTCAGGTAATTTGTATATTTTATTCTGTATATTTAATTTGTATAGGTTTTCTGTAGACAATACTTCTAATAATTTCAATCTTATTAATAACGTTAGTAGAAAAGTAAGGTCAGGGACTAAGAAGAGTGATCTGGTCCCTAGTCGTTTTTAATAAAACTAAAGCTACACCTCAAAACCAACTTGAGAAAACAGCATGGCACGAATGGAAAAAAACAGATGTTTTGCAATCATTCACACTTTCTCAGACTGTTGTTTAGATATAACACAGGCAAGTTATTTAAAAATTTCTCGGCTTCATTTCTTCATATATAAAATGGGGATAATATTTCTCTTATTGCAGGTTTCTAGTAAAGAATGGAGATAATATATGCACAGTGCCAAGAGACGTACCTGACACATAGTAGGAACCTCAGCAAAGGGTGGTGGTTAGTAGTTCTGCCTATGCAGTGATATAGTTAGTACATTTTTAAATAACTAATAAGTATTTCATAATATGTAAATCGTGTGTGTGTGTGTGTGTGTGTGTGTGTGTGTGTAAAATTATAGCATAGCAGCATACTAGAATGCGGTGGAGTGAATAGAAACTCAGACACTCGTGTCAGATGTCTTAGGTTTAAATTCTGGCTCTACCAGTTACTAGTTTTGTGACTTTGGAAGATCGTTAAACCCTGTTTCCGCATCAATAAGGTAGAAATAAATAAATGAGACAATTCTTATAAAGTACTTAGAACTTATATACATGTATAGAGCTTGATACATGTCGGTTATATTAGCAATAATATTACCATTATTATCATTTCTTGGTTGCTTTTGATAACCTCCCCTTCTGTGAAATTACAAAAAGTACAGCTGGGTATTGGTATTGGTTTGCAGACTTTCTTAATACCTTTTCCCAAGGAGCAACCCTTAAAACAATCACCAAAACCAGAGTTTCAGAAGTCTGACCAATAAAAATAAGCAAAGAATTTTGGCATCCTGTGTCCTGCCAGGACTTGATTTTGTGTCCATTGTGGACAAATTTCTCCTCATTTCCAATGCTTCAATTTTCACATCAGTATGTGGAAATAATTATTTTACTTCATTGCTCAAAGGAGTATAAAAATTCTAAAAAGAAACCTCTTTTTTCCAAAACTTTACCTTGGTTGAAAAAAACTTACAGAGTGACTGTGTGCTCAGAATTTTGTGATAAAGGGTCAGCCAGAGTCAGTTTGTGACCACTGAAAGGTGCCTCGTGTCACAGTAGAAGACCCCAGGTCACATTAAATAATCCACTTCACAAATAACCTTAGGATAGGACCGTGCTGTTGATCAAACTCTGTGTGACTGCAACATCACGTCAACACATATTGAGTTCTAAGATATTTATTTCCCAGAGACTTTCCTCTGAAGCACAAAAATGCAATTGATTTCAAACCATTGTTTTCTAAACAAAAACAAAAAGCCAGCGCTCCCTTAAACCAGTTTTAACCAGCAATTCAGGATTATGAAGTTGCCATTCACCCATACCTCGGACAGAGGCAACAGAGGACTCCAGTAGTTCCCCAGGAGCACTAGGGGATATTCTGTTGCCATGACTACTGGAGGCCAGAACTCAGCCTGCTGCCCTGTGAGACCAAAGTTCACCATTCTCCCTTCATGCGTGGCTTTTCTTAAGAGGCTGTATGTACAAAGACCAGTGGCCACAGTTGCTACTTCTAAGCATCAATTTCCAGCCTGCATTTTAACAAATAACTTTGTTTTCTTTCTCTTTTATTATTTTGTTCTTTTTTTGTTCTCTTTTCAGTGGTGTAGAGAGTTGAGATTTTTTTTCTTTTTTCTCACACAGTTCCTCCTCTGTAGATAAGGAAGTCCTGGTCCCTAACCGGTGTAATTATTAGCATATTCCTGGAGAAAATTGCAACAGTCTACATTAAAGGACTCCCTGCAGAAATTTACACAGTAGGTATCCAATTTCTCTTTAAATAAAAGGCACTCAGAACAGTGAGGGGTTTAAAACAAGAGAAGAAATGGGGAACAAACAGAGCTTTGAGGAACAGCAGGGAGATTTGCAGTGGTCAAGAGCAGATAGCCAGCCTGAATTATTTGGATAATTAGTCTTCGTTAGCAAACTGGAGAAAATTACAATGCCACCATAAGATGTTATAACATGCCCACAGACTGGCAGCATTAAGGATCATATTTGACCCACGTCCAAACGGTTTGACTCTTTATTCTGAATATTCTGTAGGAGAAAATAGATTCTAAATAGATTCTAAGCCTGTGGTGTCTCTTCAAAATGTTTCCAAAATTTCCGGACATTTGCATTTAGTCAAGGTCATCCTGACATCATTGTGGTTCTCTCAGCACAAGAAGGACTTTTCTATCAGGAAATGTTCAAGATGAAAGCAAGGAAACAAAACGCAAATGAAAGAGTTAATTTAATATTCCCTTTTTCAAGATGGTAGAAAATATGAAAGCTAGGTTTCCTTTTATGTTCCATAAACCCTCTCAGGGAACATACTGGCATCAATAAACGGAACTCTATACTTAAAAAAAATTTGCAAAGTTCTTAAAGAAAGCCCCACCCATTGATATACATCTGGGAAAGGCCACACCTCATTGTCTAGATTTCTAAGCACCTGTGTAAAAGTCCCTTGGGAAGGACAATAAAATGCATTCTATGAATTGCCCCAAAGAGCAATTCTGCTCTGATTGGAATGTTGCTACTTCTTGAGGAAATTACACAGAGAGCTGAGGTGAAGAGGATAGTAGGAAAAGAAAATTGGTAAGGCTGGTTCTAAGGAACAGGGTAGTTTAAGTTGTCTGAGGAGCAAATTCAGTTTTTTAAAGGAGATTAAAAAGGTTTTCACATTGCATGTGCAATGCCAGAGCTGCCATGTTTCTTGCACGCACCTGTACACTTGTATACATGTACAAAGGAATGACATTGGGAAGGAGGAAACATGGACTCGTTACCATTACGTGAAAGCTGTCCTCAGAGCTATCTCAGGGCATGATGCTTTGAAATTGTTTTTACCACTTAATTATAGTAAGAAAAATTATTAAAAGCATGGGAATTGGGTAAAAAGGTATGCAGCATGTTCTTTCAATTTTATACTGAGGCTTTGTTTAACAGGCACACTCAAGGATCATCTATTCTAGAAGAATATACTTGATTTGACTCACAGTTTATTATTGAATAAAGACTGAGTAAAATATGTGTTCACTTGCAGGTTTTGGTCTGATAAATGCAAATAGTTTCTGTCAGGTAGAAAGATAACCCCTATGCATGGTTGTCTGTGGAACACCAGTCAGGTTTGGATTCAACCTATTATTCTGTTCTATCATTGTTTCAAAATGCCTGTAAAAATACAAATCCTCAAAATGCTAGTTGAATCATCTTTTGCCTTATTACTGGTTTCCTCATTAATTAATGAGTTGAATAAACACCTTGAATCAGGTCCATATTATAATTACATGAGAGTCATACTTTCAAATTTTTGAAAATTATGCTTGAATTTAAAAAGCCACTGATGCATCTCACACCATTCATGAGAAGGTGAGGACAAACCAGGATATTTCTTTAATTTGCAAGTATTGTGGCTAAAAATACTTTGTGGTGATCATGTTGGATAGATTTCTTTTCTCCCTTAAAAAAATTACACTTTAATAAATTATTTTTTTGTCTTATACATAAAGACAAAGTCGTATCCATGGCACACTGGCTTATCTCATCCAAAGATACCAACAGAATTGAAATAAAAGAATATCTGGCCTCATTAGAGGAAGTGATCTTGGATAAATCTACAGTCTAAGAATGTAAAGCTTTCTGAATCCCAGAACAAATCCAAATTCCAAAAATGAAAAACAACCATAGCAATCAAAAGTAAATTGAGAAAAAAAAAAAAAGAAAAAAAAGTAAGTTGGTCAATCATTCTAATTGGAAATGCTGGTGTGAGTGAGTGTGTGTGTGTGTGTGTGTGTGTGTGTGTGTGTGTGTATGTGTGTTACCTGAGTTTCTTTGGGATATCTCAACAGATATTAGAAGTAAAATGTGACAATTAGGAAAATGTCAAAGAGAACAGAAAGATGACAAGTCTTAGAGTCTCTTTTCTGAGGGAAACTCTTTTAATGTCTCAGAGTATGAAGATAAATGCAGTAGTCATTTGAGAGGAAGGACACTCAAACATGGTTGGCATGTGACTTATCTGGTTGTCAAAATCTGGCAATGTTAGGAAGCACTTTCATCTCCAATAAAATGACACAAAGAAGAAAACTAAACATCTTCACTAGTAGTTAATATTTTTTCTACATGGGATTCACCAAAAAAAATCTTCATTTAGGATCAGAAATCTAAGCAACTACTTTTCTGCTTTCTACTAAGTGAAATATTATCTCTTTCTACACCCATTTTTTTGGGGGGAGGTCATAAGTGAAGATTTTTATCAGTGGCTCTTGGCTTCTGATAGCCCATCAAAATTATTTATGGAATTTAAAAATAAAACTGCTCATTTCTTAAGCCCCACCTCATATTTAAAGCATCAGCATCTTCATGTGTAGGGCCTGCCTAGACTTCTCTAATTTTTGTCCAGTTTTATTGTGAAATAATCAACGTGTCACTGTATAAGTTTAGTGTGTACAACATGATGGTTGTATTTACATATATTGTGAAATGATCACCACAGTCGGTTTAGTTAATGTCCATCATCTCATATAGATAAAATGAAAAAAAGAAACACAAATTTCTTCTTGTGATGAAAGCTCTTAGGCTCTCTCCACTCTCTACAATTTTCCTATACAGGTTTCCCCTGCTATCACAGAGTACACAAAGTTTCCTCTGAAACTTTTCGTAAGCCAAGATGGTGTAAAGTGAAGAAGCAATTACCACTGATTT
Organism: Rhinolophus sinicus; assembly: GCF_057876585.1. NCBI lineage: Eukaryota > Metazoa > Chordata > Mammalia > Chiroptera > Rhinolophidae > Rhinolophus > Rhinolophus sinicus. The sequence continues at coordinate 130,730,340 of NC_142516.1, forward strand.
ATATGGAAAATTTTTTGTGTTCACAGACCCCAAAAATACCCTACCAAATCATACCAAATAACACATAGAACCTAAACTAACACAAACATATAGTTAAAGCAGGGATACAATAACAAATACATACCATACTTTGTACACCATCAATCCACTCAAGTAATAAACTTGCCATTGTATCCATTATTGGATACCCACTTAAAGAAACCACTGTGCTACCAGTAGAACCCATAGTAACTTCAGCAGCTCTCAAGATTCTTTCTCTCTGCATGTAACTAGCATGACTGGTGGACTCAGGCAAGTTCAGCCCGTGCCCAGTGTCTTTATTTCATTCACCACAATTGAAACGCTTAATTACATCCTGTTTTGTGCTAAGCATAACACTGTTACAAGGCCTCTTAGGCTTTTCTTAACACCTTAGGATACATCTTCCTAACATAAACTGACATAAAGCACACACTTACAGATACAGTTCAGAGTTACAGGGCTTTATGCTGAGATGCTGAGTGTGGTTCCCAGAGAAGGAGCTTCATGGTGCCATTCTGCCCGCTCAGATCCATGCTGCCTCTGTGAGGGCTTGCTGAAAAACAAATGCTGAATGCCATTTTCACCTTTTAAAAATTCCTCTTCAGATTTCTTTCAGGTAGTGAAAACCGGTACTAATGTAGGTCTTCTGTAAAACGAAGTGGCATAATGGAAACTTTCAAAAAGTGGGGGATACCTATATATCATATAACCATGTTAACTATTAGACTTCTCAATTTTTTAAAAGTTTCCTCGCCAATTCTTGCACACAGCTAGGATTAAAGAATCTCTGAATTAAATGCTAAGCTATTAAGTGGTCATTTGAGTTTGTATTTGTTGCAGGAGTTTATTTTAAATTCAGATATAATTCATAAACTTGGGGAAAAATTTATCCTGTCATTTATGCCCTTATCATGTACTCCTCCTTTAGTAGAGAAATATGGCAGCAACATGTTTTCTGTTTTTTTATTTTTATTTTTTTTAAAGCAGAGAAATGTCCATATGACACATACAGTGGAGCAGGGTTTTCCTTCACCTTTTCCAAAGATTATGAGTTCTTTGGCTCCAAAATCGGATTGAGCACTCTGCAGCTGACCTCTGAAGCACTATGTGATCTTTCAGGAAAAGAGAGTTTGAGATCCCCACTGAGATAATATCTTCCAGGAAGGCCTGCTCGTTTCTTCATCCCCAGTGTCTAGAAAAGTGTCTGGCTCACAAAAGCTGGCTAATTAATGTTGGTCAAATAGAATAAATAAGTGATTGATCCAATTACATATTCTCTTCTAATTTGAATTCATTGTTATTCTTTTACTTCCTTGGACTTTCTCTTCTGCATGCTCAAACCAACAATTCTCAGTGAGGTACAGCTCGTATTTCTCTGAGAAACAAGATTATTACATCCTCAAACTTCTCCCTCAAATGGCCCCACATCCGAAAATCGATTTATCCATTTTCTTATCTTGTTGTTGTTTTTCCTGAGTTTCTATTGATCCTGCAGAGGCAAGCAAAAGAAACCTGAAGAAAGTTGAGTTGACTCTAAATAGGAAAAAAAAAAAAAAGTTACATCCCCACCGAGGTGCACCTTATAAAGTCCAAGTGAGTCAGAAAAACACAGGGCTCATAATTAACTACTAGAAGGCTCTAGTAAAATCAAGGGAGACTTTGAGATTCTAGACTTCATTAGCAGTTAAAGTAGAAAAAAATCCCCATGGCCAGCGGGTTAGAAGTTAATTAGGAGAAGTGCTAGGGGACTTACTGTCTGACAGAGAGGCTTATGAGGTAGTTTCAGGCTCTTTATTGCCACTATAAAAGTCTCCATGTTTGCAAGTTCCCAAGATACAGAGCAAATCCCTGAGGTTGTTCAGAACAGAGAAGCCCTGTGCTTCCAACACTCAGGGGTCCTATGCCCTGCCCAGTAATGGGTACTTTGGGACTTTTTGTCCGTTTGTTCTTAAAGCAAACTTTTTCTTAGATTAAACCAGATATATTTGGTTGCAGCAATAAAAATAATTAAGTTAAAATTCAATTTAGATGCATATGAAAATAAGATTGAAAAAAGGGAGAAAGACTGGAAAAGAGCAAAGGTAACCATTCTTTTTAGTCAAGAAATAGTTTTCAAAGGATTCAGGGACTTCTATTCTTGGGTCAGCTGGTATTTCCTGAGACTGAAATCTGTAAGTATCATTGTTGTTTTATACTCTACGAACTTCCTCTGGTTTTCTGCAACGCATTATTAAAATGATTGCTTTGTTTAAGATTTTTTGGTGCAACTATCAGGTACCAAAGTGGATAGTGAGACACACCACACTGTAGAACTGAAACATTGTAGGTGGTAGAGACAATCTAAAAGACTAGTCCTGGCTCTCCTTCCACCCTCCATTTCAGCTCTAGTGGGAAACAGCAGCTCATGTGTGTGAGAACTGAGTAAGTAAGAGAGAGTTTTCTCCTTACCTCCCTTTCCTGGCTACGGACCTTTGCCTGGAACAGACCCTCAGTGGACGAGGGTAGAAGTTCTACATTTGGATGGGTTGAATTGTTGAATGTTCCATGGGAGTGAGCAGCCTACTCCCCAAAGCAGCCAAAAGCTTGGCTTTTAGACAGAGTGGCTTTGTGATTTGAGAATGTGGATTTCAGACTGTATTTCCTGTGTAGCAACAAAAAAGTCATGGGACAATACATCTTTTCAAGAGGGGAGAAGGGGACTGCCCTCTTGACTAAATCCAAATGATCACTGAAGGGCTAGCTAATTAAATTTACTTTGTGATTTCAATCTATGAGTAAGGTTTATTCAATGTATATTTTGAACCCTTGTTATGCCTCAGAATCTGAGCTGTTCATGGTAGAGGGCTTGTGGGGGGTGAGGGTTAAATTAGGAAAAGGTAAATTCAAAAGACCTTCCGGTCTACTACAGCATAATAGCATAATTTATCCAAGTAAGTTTGAGCTGTGTCCTGGATTTGTTGACAGTTCTGTTATTAAAGTAACCTGAAGTTTCCCCAAGATTCCTAAGGGATATTTTATGAAAAAACTCAAATTTCACTTGATAGTTCTCACCACCCATATAATGTCAAAACTCTGACTCCCACAAAGAAAACCTTCACATCCAGAATTTCTGAGAATCCTATTTTTTTCTGCTGTGCCTTCTTGGTTGACTTTCTTGATCAGGAAGCCATTTGAGATTGACTTCTTATAGATGGTATTACCATTGTCCTCCAAAATGTCCAACACCCTACACCTGGGAATCCACTGAGCATTTCACCAAGACTGGAGCATAGGTGTGTTTGGGGGTGACAGGGAGATGAGTTGGGGAGTAGGTAGAGACTGCTCATAAAAGAATTAAGACCTTAACTTTTTTCAGGTATCTCTTGAAATGATAGAAAGACACATTTGCCACAACAGAAATGTGTACTGGAGCAAAGAGAGGATTTCAGCTCTGATCAAGGAGAGATCACCTTGTACTTCAGTTCTTTAAAATAGAGGATTGTTTCTCCAAAGCAAAATGTAGTGAATCTGAAATTCTCTGATTCCTCCTTCCAGAGTAGTAGTGACCTTGAGGTGGTTTAGCCTAATCCCTTACTTTCACGCATCAGGAAATTAAAATCCAGTACGATTAAATGGCCCATCTGAGCTCCTCTAAATAGTTAGCGGAAGGAGAGGAATCAAATTCTTATCTCTTTAATATCCATCCTGCTGTTGTCCTTTCCACAACATTGCATTTCTTCTCAAGTTTAGACTTCACCAGAAGACAGATTTTTGACTGAAACATTGCTTTCTCCTGGAGCAGATCAGAATTTTAAAATTGCAGAGAAAATAAACAGGTTCTTTTCAAGTTAAGAGCTAGAGGACATGCAAATTAGATAACAAGGGAAATAAATTCAGACATGTGACTTTGCCTAGACAAGGCAGTTATAAGTAAAGTAGACTTTATAGAGACTTAAAATGACCCAGGTAGTAGCTTCAATAGAGAAAAGCTGACCTGGAAACAAATCTGAGAATTATAGAAAAAGTCAAAATTAACTCACTGTACTCTAAAATCCCTTTCTGTAATGATGTTCTAAAGATTATAACTATTTGGGGTTGATTGGCTTATAGAGCTGTGACATGTATTGCAACCTCGTATTCTTCTAGAAAAACATATCAAACATGTCAATATTAGCAAGACTCTCTGATAGGCAGAATATTGTTCTCACCCACCGGTGAAGGGATGAGTAAAATAATAATAATAATAACTATAAAAATAGGTAGTATCTCCCCTGATAATCCATGACCATAGGCCAATATTAGTTTCAGAGAGGTCTGAGAAAAGAAAAGAAATCGCAGTGAGTTGTAGAGTGAGTGAACAAAGTGGAAACCACCGAATTCAATCTTTACATATTCATGCATCTTCTATGCAGCAACCCGTATTCATGGTCCTCTTTCCAGTTTGATCTCTAGCAGGTATGGATCCCTACTGTCATCCAGAGTAGTTCACTTAAAATTTAACAGGTCATTGATTAGAACGTTCTTTGAGCTTTGAGACCCTCCCAATAATTTCTACCTATTGGTCTTAATTTTGCCTTCTGGAGCTAAGGCCACTGAACACAAATCTTCTTTCAGTTAACTCTAAACATTTGGAGGCTGTCAGTGTGTCATCTTCAGGCAAATATGTCTGATTCCTTGGCTGTATCTTCCTGCTTATGAAAAATGGAGGCTCAAATCAGCCTCAGTTGAAAACATGTGAGTCACCTTTTAAAAGGAAATGATAGGGAGAATACAGTTTCATAAATTGAGTGCTATCTTTATTTCTTTGCCAAAATAATTGGAAATGTCACATTTTTATGTAATGAATGGGCCATCCTTCTAAAGATTTAAAAATCCTCAAAAGCGAAATCTGGATGCTGCTTTTTCTACCCAGGAAGTCCAGCATCTGGATGGAATGGGTGATTTAGGAGCACATGCAGACGTATTGAGATTCAGGAACCAGGGACATTTTTCATTTTTGTTTTTCCTGTTATTTATTTTCTTCACCTCAGGTTTCTGAAAACCAGAAACAGATGGACTAATCCACGCTCCTCAGAGCAGACGGCATATCAAACTCCCCACACGAGGAACTGGCTCTCCTGCAGAGTGCTGCAGCCACAGAATAATTTATTCAAATTCTGCCTCAGAATGAACCCTCGCAGAACTTTAAACAATCAGTCTTTCCATTGGCCCCATTAGCAACCACTGTTGGAAAGATGTGTCCTTGCCTGGTCCTTGGGGGCTCCAGCACCACCCGTCTGCCAGACACCAGAGAACATCCTAAGGAACGAAGTCTACAAATACAAGCAAAAATGAACAGGAGAGGTAAAGTGGATGGACTTGACAAATGGTTGCCTTGGCATCAGGCATTTGGGGAAAAAACAAAAATGAAGGAAAGAAGACTGTGTAGTAGGATAACACTTTCCTCAAAGCATTCTTGATCTGCTGACTACTGCTTCACCTTTATGTTCCTGGTTGTGCTCTTTCCTTTCTTCCCATCATAACCCCATTAGAACAAAGCTGTTTTTACACAAAGGAATAATGGCTTATACAGAAAATCCTATTACTCTCCTCTTACATGATGCCATTGTTACAGAAGAATTTGGTGAAACGTAAAAATCAATTTGCTGATGGGTGTGGGAGGTGGTGGCCAAAGGAGTTTAAAGGCTCTGCTGTCACACTGCATGGGTAGCATCCTAGTTTTTCAACTTAGCAGAGATGATGTCAATGTCCAGTCTTTTTTATAACATAAAATAAGAGAAGTCAATGATACACCTGAAAACTGGACAGAGGTAGAGCAAGGTTGTATAATTTTTATACTTTGGGTTCTCAGGTCAAAGCTTGGACAACTATCTCCTTACTGTGTGAACAAGAGGTTTATGTTCAGTTGTGAATAACAAAAGTCAACACAAATCAATAACAAAAAGTGGCTTACACAAACTAGTCCCCCTCCTAACCTCCCCCTCACACATACACACACACAAAATCAGCTAGCAAGCACCAGATCAGCAAATCATAACTCAAGTTTGAGGTTCCTGAAAATCTACTGACCTTCTCCTCACGGTCACCTTATGGTTTCACAATGGGTGCTCCAAACCTGTGTCCATGTTCCAGGCATGAAGATAGAATGGGTGAAGTTCAAAGGGACACTATGTAAGCTTTCTTGAAAGTTACATCTAATGATTCCCACTTGCATCCCTTGGGACAGAAGTGTGTCCCTTGGCCATGTCTAGCTTCTATGGAGGCTGAGAAATTAATTTTTAAAAATGGGGTTCATTAATGGCCCCTCTCCCAAATTATTGGTGTGGTACTAAAGATTAAGGGGAAATAAATATTAGAGCTAATAGTCCCTCTCTTCCTAGCTTTAAAGGTAGATGATAGACTCCAATTCTGAAAAGATAGTAAAATCTTAGCCTGATTGTCTTAATAAGAGCTATTTGTGGACAATGTTGGGAGCTGAGAGGGGGCTTTTGATAATAAAATAAATTGTTTTTAAGGTTGGAGTAAAGCTAAAATTTTCAGATTAAATGTTAAGGTTAATACTGCAACCCAGTCTCTCACACTGGCTAATCCACATCACCAGTATTATGCCATGAAAACTGGTACACAGACTGATGGTCATCTTACCCTCTTGCTTAGACTGCTGAAAATCTCAGAATCAAAAAATAAAATTTTACATGATTCTTAGGATGCGATATTATCTAATGTGAGTTTTCATAATACTCTCAATAAACCATTAAACAATTCATATAGTAAAGATTTTTTACATTTGTGACGTGGTGTCCCAAAGAGGACTTGTTTCTTTTTTTTTTTTTTCCATGAAGAAACTCGCATACCTATAAGTCATGCTCATAATATGTTGTAAGGTCTGTATTTTCTTCTTACGTTCAGGATAAGTGGAGTTGATTCCATATGTACCCCAGTCTCCTACTTGAGGAAGATCTGGGCATCAGAAAGAATTTAACAGGCGCTGGTAAGATAGAGCCATTCACAGTCAAATGGTGATTCATGTAATAAAGCTGAGCTTTGGTAAAAGTTAGGAATTCTTAGGTCAGTAATGCCATGTTTTGCTTTGTTTTTGTTGTTTTTTTTTCTCCCAGGAACAAGATCAAACACATGTTTTAAATGAAACCGTTTTCTCATATAAAACGAGGCTGTCCATCCTCTGTTAACCAAATAAAAGAATAAGAAAACTAAGAAGAGGAAGAAGGAAGGAGGACTTGCTTTGCTGATGTGGGTTGACTTTTCAAACAACTGCTGGACTGATTTCGTCATCTACTACAACTCCAGCAGGTGCAGAGCCTGAACTGGACTTGGAAGACCCTACCTCCCACACCCTGGTCCACAGCTCATCTTTCATCACCTGAAACTGGCAAAACCTGGGCAGAGGAGACCTTCCGTGTGCATCCAATTGCAGCCTTTTTTCCTGACTGCAGAGAAGCTGAACAGTTTCCTCATGTGAAAAGTGGAGTTTGGATTGTGGGACTTGAAGATGAGGCTTTGAAAGAAGCTATTATGACATGGAGAAGACAGAGGTAAAGCTGGGAGAGGGCAATGTTGCCTTAGGATGGGTTATCCACACAAAACCTGAGGCAAGAAGTAGTGTGAAAGTGATTTATTAAGAAGTGTTCTTAGGAAAAACTGGATAGGGGAATGAAAAACAGGGGGCAGGAAAGGAAGAAGACAAAGCAAGCGAGAAATATCAACCAAAGCCTCACATTGAGCATGGGCCAACCCTGTAGGTGAGCTCTTGGGACAGAGGAGGTCATACCTTAGAACTGCCCTGTTCAGGCCCAGGGGAAGTGGAGGAGTTATAGGGTCACTGATGAAGGGCTGCCCCTGGGGAACATACATCCCCAGGCACTTTGGCTCTCTGGATGTGCAAGTGGGTTTTGACAGCCTAAACAGCTCGCCAACAAACAGACACAGATGCTTGCTATCTTTGGGGAGTGAAAGCACAAAAATGGTAAAGGGCATTGAAGGGTTATGGTCAGAGTGCTGATGGCTTCCGTTGCAGGTGCCTGCACAGAATTCCCTTTTCCCAAAGTCAGAGTCAGTAAGACTTCTTTCCTTTTTTGTTTATCGAATAAAGTGTTAAGTTCTGCGCTTTCTGCACTGTGCAGATCTGTGAAAATGATCCATCTTCGAAGTTAAATAACTAGGTATCTTTTCATTTCTTCTGAACATCTCAGTGAAGACAGGGAGGAGACCAGGACTGTATCATGGAAGGACCTGAAGAGTTCTGTCTGGGAAAGAGACCATGAATTACTAAATAAAGTTACCACTGTTTGCTGTAACTGCAGAGTGACAGTTGTTGAGAGGGGACTGCAGCTACTAAGTTCGTAAGTCTAATGTCTTGATTTCTATGTCCATTCCGTCAGCTGGCAAGAATCATACACACAGATGAGCGTAGCTATGATTCTTTTGATGTTTTTTCCTTAAGATTCCATTTCTGGCCTGAAATTGATAGCAGAGCCCTTTAGGCAACTGTGACAGAAAAGATAGGGACTGCCTACCAATACTTAGATGAACCAATTTCGGTTCGATTTTTTTAGTAACCGACAATATCAAAATGAGGGAGAAGGTGGTGTCTCTTGTTGGAGACTAACACATAACTGTCTCATGATATCACACACAATGATATCCTAATGGGAAGAACATAAGGGTATATCCCCAGGTCGATCCAATGCATCAGTAAAGTGAATGTTATAATTATCACTAATTATTATGGATTTCTCAGATCTAGAAACAAAACTTCTTAAAATTCAACTTGCAGTTCTTGTGCCCATCTTTGCACGTGAACAGGAAGGATTAGGCTTCTATTTATCATGTACAATATCAGTGGTTGAGACATATTTATATTAATAACATTTAACCTATGGATAATTCACCTAGGTAAGATCAGTTTCTATTTTTGATTAGATAGCTCTTCCCCTATCTTGATCTTGATAAAACAGTACAACTCTCAATAAAGTGTTGAGCTAATTAAAAATATAGTGAATATAAACCAGCCTAATTATTCCTAGCATCCATTCTCTTTTGAGGTGGGGGTACCCTCAAAAACATGGAGGTACCCAGAGGTCTTTCAGCAAGTGATAGTTTACATTAAAAAAGTACCTTAATGGTTTTGGTATTCATTTTGGACCTAAATTTGGTAAAAGCAATATGAAAAAGAGTTGTCAGAGGACAATTATCATTACCTCCAAAAATGGTAATATGTTATAGATAACCTAAAGATAAGAAATCATTACTGTGTTAATTTATTAATTAAAAAGATGGTATTTTAATAATGTATCTAGAAGTTATCCTATCAATTATAAGCAACTTTAGTTTATTTGGAAATGAGGAACTTTTATTTTTAAAAATGGTTCACAAATCAATTTGATGATGAGTTGAGCAGTTTCTTATCAATTTAAACAAACCCATACCTTAGAACCCAGAATCCCATTGCTAGAGAAATAAACATATATATTCAACAAAAGACTTGCATATAAACATCCATAGCAACTGTTTTCAAAATACTCCCACAATTTCAGCAATCTAAAAGCCCATCAACAAATGAATGGATACATTGTTATTTTTCCATAAGATAGAATATTACTCAGCAATAATAATAAAAAGAAACTGCTATACCTAAAAGTGCAGATGATTCTGAAAACCATTTCACAGTGCAAGTAGCAAAACACTACATACTATATAAATTCAAGTACAAGATATGAAATTCTAAAGAAGACTAATCAAACTTCTAGCGATAGAAGCCAAGCAGGAGTTACCTAGAACCAAGGTAGTGGGGAAACTCTGCAAAGGGGCACCAGGAATCTTTGGGAATGGTGGAAATGTTCCACATCTCTATTATGGTGGTGGTTATACAGGTGAATAGGTGTATCAGAACTCATCAAACTATACACTTAAAATTGGTTCATTTTTTAACATATGTAAATTGTACTTCAATACAATTTTTAAAAAAATCTTGAGCCTGATAAAAGTCATCAAAAAACATACATACTATAGGGCTCTTCAATGAGAGTTCCCTGGGAGGAGGTTTCTCTGGGCAGATCACACAGAAAGTAAATAGAACTTTCCTACCTAGTGTTAATTAATATCTGGCTGAATACTCTAATACCAATTCTCAAGTGGTTTATCATTTATAAACTTTCTTTGTTTAATAATTTCATTATGCCTTTACACAAATATACATGTATATTTATATGATGTATTTAAAGCCATTAACTCTAGTCTCAATGTATATTAACCGAATCAGAGAATGGCTCTACCCCATTGAACTCACTATGTTAATTGGAGCTTTAAAAAGAGCTAATTTGTTGTATATAGACAAGGATATTTCATCAGAGAAGTGACATTTATTCAGTGCAAGTAGAGGAAACAATCCAAGATGATTTGCAGCATTATCTAAAGTTCACAAAAATCAATCTGTAAAAAGACATTAATTATTATAATTCATTTAGTTAAATATATATGCGTACATTCTCATAACCTTAAATAAAATGTGGGAACAATGATAAACTATCTGACCCCAAAACACCCTTGGAAATTTTGGATGTGCAAAATAAAATGACTTTTCATAAAACACAAATTTAATATAATTCAATCTTATGTAAGTATTAAATTTATATTTTATACCCCATCGTGATAAAATTTAAGAAGGCCTTGCTAAATTTTAAACCAAAATTATCAAACCCATCTAATTTATCAAGGGATTTACCTTGATTAATACGCATATTACATAAACTAGTATCTTATAATAAATCTGCGTTTATTTACAATGTATTAAAAATGTATCAGAATATTTTATTAGTTCATTTTTATGACTATTTGTTGCTAGCTGATATCATTTGCCATTGCCAAGACAGATTGGCTGTCTGAGCTGGTATTTTTTCTTAAAAGGCCAGAACACGTAAAGCATTAAATATTTGATTTATTCCTTCTCTCTTTTATTTTATTTATTTACTTGTTTATTTATATTTATTTATTTTTATTAAAATATAGCTAACATACAGTATTATATTAGTTTCAGGTATACATCATAGTTATTCAACAACACCTACCTGGCCCTATACGTAGTTATTACCATATTATTGATTATATTTCCTATGCTAAAGAACTGATCACCATGATAAGTCCAGAAACCATCTGACACCATAGCATGCTATCACACTATTATTCACTGTATTTCCTATGCTGTATATTACATCCCCAAGATTTATTTGTTTTATAACTGGAACTTTGAAACTATTATTCCCCTTTATTTTTTCCCTCCTTTCCTAATTTTCCAATTAAGTTGACATTCAATATTATTTTATATTAACCAGCATAGTGGTTAGACATTCATATAATTTACAAAGTGATCTCCCTGATTAGTACCCACCTGGAACTATACATAGTTATTACTGTATTATTGATTATATTCTCTATGTTTTACTTTACATTCCAATGACTATTTTATAGCTACCAATTTGTATTTCTTAATTCCTTCACCTTTTTCATCCTGCCCTCCAACCCCCTCTCATCTACCACTCTGATAGATCTAGTACCCATCTGACACCGTACATAGTTATTACAATATGATTGACTATATTTCTTATGCTATACCCTACATTCCCATGACAACTGTGTAACAACACATTTGTACTTAGTCCCTTCCCCTTTTTCATCCACACCCAACTCTCCTCCCATCTGGCAACCATCAAAATGTTCTCTGTATCTATGAATTTGTTTTTGTTTTGTTTGTTTGTTTATGTTGTTCTTTAAAGTCCACTTATAGGTAAAATCATATGACATTTATCTTTCACTGTCTGACTTACTACACTTGGCACAATACCTTCTAGGTCCATCCATGTTGTCACAGGTGGAAAAAATTCATTCTTTTATACAGCTGAGTAATATTCCATTGTATATATGTACCACCTTCTCTTTATCCATTCATCCATTCAGGGACATGCAGGCTGCGTTCATATCTTGGCTATTGTAAATAATGCTGCAATAAAAATGTGGATTCACTTGTCCCCCCGAACTAGTATTTGCATTTCTTCAGATAAATACTCTGAAGTGGGATTACTGGGTCCTTCTTTGTCTGTTGATATAGCCTTTGTTCTAAAGTCTATTTTTGTGTGGTATAAGTATTGCTACTCCAGATTTTTGTTTGTTTGTTTGTTTCCATTTCCATGAAATATCTTTTTCCATCCCTTTACTTTCAGTTTTTGTGTATCTTTGAATCTGAAGTGAGTTTATTATAGGCAGCATATGTAAGGGTCTTGTTTTCTTATCCATTCATCCCCACCATCTTTTGACTGGAGCATTTAATCCATTTCCATTGAAAGTAATTGTTGATAAGTGTGTAGTTATTACCATTTATTATTTATATTTCGTATTTTATTTTACTTTTTTTTAATTTTTTTAATTGTTTTTGTCTTAAAGAAGTCCCTCTAAGTTTCCTTGTAATACTGCTTTGGTGGTGATGAACTCCTTTAGCTTTTTCTTGTCTGAGAAGCTCTTTCTCTGTCCTTCGATTCTAAATGACAGCCTTGCTGGGTAGAGTAATCTTGGTTGTAGTCCCTTGCTTTTCATCACTTTGAATATTTAATGCCAATCCCTTCTGGTCTGCAAAGTTTCTGTTGAGAAATCAGCTGACAATGTTATGGGAGCTCTCTTGTAGGTAACTTACTACTTTTCTCTTGCTACTTTAAGATTATCTCTTTGTCTTCAACTTTTGGCATTTTAATTATTATGTGTCTTGGTGTCGGCCAATTTGGGTTCATCATGTCTGGGATGCTCTGTGCTTACTGGGCTTGTATATCTATTTTCTTTGCCAGGTTAGGGAAGTTTTCTGTCATTATTTCTTCAAATAGGTTTTCAATTCCTTGTTCTCTCTCTTCTCATTCTGGTAACCCTATAGTGCAAATGTTGGTTACTTGATGTTGTCCCAGAAGCCCCTTAAACTCTCCTCATTTTTATTTTTTTTTTTATTATTTTTTTCTTTTTGCTGTTCTTTTAGTGTCTTTTATGCTACCTTATCTTCTAAATCACTGATTTGATCTTCTAGTTCATCTAATCTTCTGTTGATTCCCTGTAATATAGTCTTCATTTCAGTTATTGTAGTCTTTATTTCTGACTAGTTCTTTTGTATGCTTTCTATCTCCAATTTTATGTTCCTTATCTCTGTGTTGAAGTTCTCCCTGAGATCATTGAGCATTCTTAGAACTAGTGTTTAGAACTCTGTGTCTGGTAGATTGCTTGTCTCCATTTTATTTAGTTATTTTCTGTAGTTCTTTGCTCTGTTCTTTTATTTGGAACATGTTTCTTTGTCTCCCCATTTTGGCTGCCTTCCTGTGTTTGTTTCTATGCATTAGGTAGGGCTGCTATGTCTCCTGGTCTTTGTAGAGTGGCCTTATGTAGTAGGTGTGCTGTGGGGCTCAGTGGCACAGTCTTCCTGGTCACCTGAGCCATGCACTCCAGGTGTGTCCATTGCGTGGGTTGTGTGTGCCCATCTGTTGTAGTTGAGACTTGGTTTCTGTTTGCATGTCAATGGGAGGGACTGACCCTTGGGTTTACTGGTTGTGAGGACTGGCTGTGATTACAGTGGAGGTGTTATGGTTCAAGGGCTGACCCTACAGAGCAGGATCTGCCTCAGCAGGATTCTGATGCCTGCCCAATTTGCCCCTTGGATATTTCATATTTAGAGGTGGCTGGGTGATGCTCCAGCTTGTTTTGAAGCTGGCCACTGGGGGTGCTAGCCTCAGGGCCACCTTGCGGGGGACCCACTACAGGTCAAGTTCAGCCACAGCCTGTGCCCCACCTGAGGCCACCTGGCAGGAGCCACAAAGAAATCCGCAGATGGCCACCATCTGCACTATGCTTGGAGGTGCTTGAGAGGCCAAGCCACAAATCAAGGCCAGCTGCTGCTAGTGTGGAGCTTAGGGCTGCTCAGCAAGAGTTGTGGGATATGCTCAAGCAAGATGCTGCTTGTCTGGGTTCCATCCGCCTATAAGAGACCCTAGGAGAGTCTGCAGCATGATCCAAGGCTGTCAGTTTATACAAAAAAGCCACTGGAAGTAGCTTGGGTGTGACTGAAAGTTGGGTAGGGCAGAATTTCACGATTGAGGCAAATGAATGGTGTCAGCCAGCTTGATGGAGATGCAGATAGTATGACGTCTGTCTGCATCTGCATGCCAGGAAGGGGGGTGGGGCTCAACAAAAACACAACGGCTTCCTCCAGATCCTTCATCTGGGAGAAATCTCTACCGTCAGTCTTTGTCCTGAAACCAGACAATTCAATTCCACCCCCCACCTCCCCCCCGCCCCATATGTCCCAGATGGCTCTCCAGCTGTTGTCCTAGTGCTAGAGTTCAGAGCCAGTGATTCCATTAGTGAGCACATCCATGCACGGTCCCTTTAATAGGAGCGTCTGGAACTCTAGTCACCCTCTGTTTCACTCAGCCACAATCTTGACTGATTTTCACAAGCAGAAATTATGGGGACTTCTCTCCCTGGCACTGGAACCCTTGACTGGGGTAGCTTTGTGTTGCTCTGGGATCCCTTGCTCCTTTGTGGGGGACCTGCACAGCCAAGCTATCCCTCCCAATTTTTAATGGTCACACTTGAGTGTTGGAATAGCCTGTTCCACATCTCTGTCCCTCGTACCAGTCTTGAGGTGGCTTCTTCTGTATGTCCTTAGTTGTAGGGCTTTTGTTCAGCAAGATATCAAGCAATTCTCTATGATGGTTGTTTTGTAGTTTACTTGTATTTTGATGTGGTCGTGAGAGAAGGTAAGCACAGCATTTACCTACTATGCTGTCTTGACTGGAATTCTCTTCCTTCTCTCTCTTAAATTTAATTTGTTAGTCTCCTCCAGAGTTAGACAAAAGAATATCAGAGCTATGTTTGGAAATTGTACATCCAAAGAATCTTGTCAAAGTTTTGTGCAAGTTGGGAAAATTTGGTGTGTTCTTTCTCTGGAGGGAAGAAACCCTTTTTCCTGTGTTTGAGACCTAGGTAGGACTCTTTGTCTGAGGACCAAGCTACTAAGGTAGGCATTTTGCAGTTTATCCTCAGAAGGTATTACTCATGGTACTTTTCGATGTAAAAATAAGAATAGGCTAGATTATACAAAAGCCATTCAACTTCTTGGGAAGTCAGCTGCTCATTAATGAGAGGTCTACAGGCTCCAGAAAAGCCATGTCAATTCCATCAGCATCCCCTTTTCATCATTCCTCAGGGTCACTCACACAACTGATTTATAAGCCATCTAGCTCTCTGCTCTCCAAGTCATGCCAAACTGATTCAGTTTCTTTCTGCATGTGCTTTCTCTTCTTTAATGGTAGGTGTGTGTGTTTATCTTTGATATTCATATAGTATGGAAGTAGGGCAGATTCTCATGATTAACATGTGTCCAAGTATGCCCCCTAAAATAATCTGACTACAGATGGCAAGGGCTATAATTATAAGAAGATCTTGTCATTCTCTTCCATCTATAAAGAGGATTTTCTCATAGGCACACACACAGAAAACTCATAGCATTAGAAAATCCAGCCATTATGCAAAAACAAATATAATGGAGATTGTATGCAAGCAACCCCTTCAGGGAAGACAGACACAGACAAAGCAACATGAGGATTCTTTCTATGTTGCCCAAAAAAATGATCAATAGTGTATATTTTGCTCTCTTCCCCAAGAAAATGATCAATAGTGTATATTTTTCTCAAAGTAGAGATTGGTCTGTGGTCCCTTAAAGGAGTTGCTCCCTTGAACCTATTGTGGGAAACTGGGGAACGCTTGAGTCATTGGAAATTTCACGAAATCCTGCAGACACACAACACAGAATCAATCTCTTAGCACTTAACACTGGTGGACAGAAACCAGATAGTCATTAATTAATGACAGAAATACTTTAGCTCAGTCATGAACCAGAAATCATCCAGAAACAGACTCAGCAAGTGTCTGCCAATACAGTCCATGGCGACTCATTGTGGGAGCCAAGAAGAGTGAGCCTGAGGAAGACACCTTTGACAAAGTGCCATGTTTGGTGACTCGAATAGCTGAATCCTCATAGATAGAAAACCATTGACACCTGTCAAAACCAAAACACACAAAAAATTTGGTCACTGAATAAGGCTTCCCTCCCACCCCATAATAAACAACAACACAACGCAGTGCCTTTGCTTTTAGAACCGCTAGGCAATAAAGATAGATAGCTAAAAAAAAATGTTTTGAAAGTTAGCTGCATCTATTGTTGAAACCATTTTAAATAAATAAAAAATAGTATCTTCTGTTGTTCAAGCATATCCAGAAAACAGGCATTTTAGGATGTGCTGCCATTCTGACTCTGATATAACCAAGTGGGGGGCCTTAGTTATTTGCAACTGCTATTATTCTATGGGTTCCTGCAATTAGCAACCTACCTCAGAATGTAAGATTGTCAGAAACAGAAATCTCTTCCAGCCATGCTGGAACAGGCTCTTTGTCAACAAGGTTAGGCTGCTAAAGGTAATGTGTTGGTTTCACTTATTTCATGATTGTTTTATTCTAGTATTTTTGTTACACTGCTATCAGTAAATGTAAAACGTATTCAAAATGCTCCTAAAGCTAGTAATAAAATGGTATGTTTATAAAATGTCCCACAAATCAAGGAGAGTATCTATTTTTCTTTTTTTCCCAAAAAGGGAAAAGGAAAATAAGGTATACATCTCTTTCTCCTTTTCCCTTCTCTAGCTGCACCCCTCCTCCAAGGTGCTCTTGGAGGGGAGGGTGCTCTGAGGGGAGGGGCAGGAGTGTGTATACTACAGCTATTGATCATTACCATGAGTCATAGGGGACATTTATTTAATGTTTTCTTTGGGTTTAAAACTGCCTGGCTCCTGGTTGATCTGTGCTGAAAGGGTTAATATGCAGTGAAGGCAAAGTTAACATGGGACATGCCATAAATGGCTCCAGCTGTGTATAATTAACAGTAATACTGCAGAGTAAATGACTTTTATTGGTAACCATGTCATAACTTCATTAAAAGTCATATTTACAGCCCTATCATATGAAATGAATTCTCCTATATTCTGGAATTTAATGGGCATTCATTTTCACCTTGTTCAATTATCTTTCACCACCACCACCCTCCCTGCCCTCCCCACCCCCCCAAATCATCCTCTCCCTGGTGTGGGAAGCATGAAGCCAAAATACAATCGGAATGTAATTAACACCTGGCAGAGAGCTCCTCTTCTAGGGATTATTTTCCAAACCACAATAAAACTGTTTCTCCTTGTTTTCAATTATAAATAGGTAACTTCCTTACACAAAAACATTAAGTAACAATCATAAATACAATTTATTTGCTGGAAAGCTTTCAAAGGTTAGGCCTCTGCAAAGAGTTCATGACTAAAACAATCTGGAACCAAGTCCAAAACTGCAAAGTGAATCAAGATTACAGAGAAAGGAAAAAAGTAAAGCTAATGCTTGGTTTTGAATCAAACCTTTTCCATTATAACTCCTGTTATCTGAAAGTACCTATCACATTTTTTTCTTGTCAAGTGGTGTATCGAATTAAATTTCTCCCTCTCGCCCTACTTCCCTTCTCTTCTCTTCCCCCTTTTTATCTTCTTCACTCAAGTCCTAAAGGAAATATCTTGCCTGACCCATCAAGTGATCTAGGAACTCAATCTCCTGATCTCAGCTTTCATTCCATCTCAAATGTCGCTTTAAAGTTTTTAGATGTGTAGGGAAATTTTGAATGAGGAAGTACGATGTCAAGAGTGAATTTTCTTTGTTGAAGTTCCAGTTGATGTTCTCTGAAGTTCAAAGTGAGAATATAAAAGCCCTATGAGTATTAGGAAGGGCATACTCTGGGGATCCAGGCACACCTGTTATTTAAGGGGTGGGGAAGATATTTTGATTTCTTTTTTTCCAGGTTTATTGACTATAATTGACACAGAACATGTGTATGCTTAAGTTGCACAATGTGTTCATTTGATACATTTATAAAGTGCAAGATGATGGCCACCATAGCGTTAGCTACCACCTCTACCCCATCACATACTTACCATTTATCTTTTGTCTTGAGAACATTTAAAATCTTCTCTCTTAGAAATGTCAGGTGCACGATACAGTATTGTTAGTTATAATCACCACGCTGTACATTAGCTTCCCAAACTTGTTAATCTTATAAATGGGAATTTGTATCTTTTGAGCAATATCTTCCCATGTTCCCCACCCTCCAACCCCTGGTAACCACCACTCTGTTTCTCTGAGTTTGTTCTTTCTAGATTCTCAATATTAAGTGATATCATAGAGTATTTGTCTTTATCTGTCTGACTTGCTTCAATTAGCATAATGCCCTCAAGGGCTACCCAAGTTTTTGCAAAAGGCAGGATTTCCTTCCTTCTCATGGCTGAACAATATTCCATTATGTGTATATAAGTATAGATATAGACCATAGATATACTCTATTACCTATCTATGTGTATATCTATCTCTATCTATATCACATCTTCTTATCCGTTCATTCATTACTAGATTCTTAGGTTATTTCCATATCTTGGCTATTGTGACCAATGAGCAGACCTATATTTTAATCCATACCACCTACTAGCTATATAACATTGGAAAATTTGTCTCAGCCTTCCTGAAAATCATTTTGAAATAAATAGGATTAATTACCATTATTTTGATGGGGTTATTAGTATTAAATAAAATAATATATCTGGTATTGTGTCTCAGAGAAAAGGCAAACAATCAATATTTTTCCACTCTTCCTTCTTCTGCTTTCTCTCATTCCTTTCCTTCTTTACAGAAGTTTATAATCCCCCTATGTTTGGCATTAATATCTTGAGCTCTAGATTGAGGGCTACTCTTGATATAGGAGTATATTGATCGACAAGTCAGGACTATCTGTAAAATATCCCTGTCTACCATAAAAGAATATCGTAAAAGGTAAGGAATGACACCAAACTCAGTCGGGAAGGTAGTGAGAAAAATAACAGCCATGGCTGACATTGAACATGAGGTCATCTCACCTCCCAAGACCACTTGTGGTCTAACAGCCTGAGCAGAGTTGATAGAGAGAGGGAGTAGTGCCCAAGAAACATTCGAACACAGCTAGCACTTACATTTGTGAATGTAAAATGCTCTTGGAAGCTGGCATCATTTTAGACATAATGCCAACACGCCAGGGGATACTTTCTGCTGCCAAGCATGCCGTCTTCAGCAAATTCCACTGTACACTTGTACTGCTGTTCTCAATCCTGCTGCTTTATCTGATTTTAGGCTGACCTTATATAATTAGCACTTTGGGCTGGCAGTATTATTTAGGAACCCTGTTTCCATCATTCATTTTGGGACTTAATAAAGCTTAGAAATACATGAGCAAGAGCAACATCTAATGCAATTTCCTTTCTCTTTATTCTTCCTTTCATGTTATGTTTTTAACTGAAGATCAAGATTCCTTATTGGGTTGTAAAATCTTTTAACTGGGTTGTGACCAGCATTTAAGCATTAAAAATTACAACGAAGCAGAATAAAATAAAGCAAAGTGTAGATTAATGAAATATGGTGTGTGTGTGTGTGTGTGTGTGTGTGTGTGTGTTATGCTATAAAACATGGCCCAAAGTTTGAAAATCAATGATGTACTGGTGAGCACGTAGACTCGATAAGCACCAGTCTTGGGGCAAGTGGTCCAGTCCTGCCATGTCACCGTCTTGCTGGAGTCCACTCCTTAAAGTGGTCTGTACCTTCATCTCCTTCATCAGGACAATGAGCCCAGCAGCACATGAAGAGAAGTCAACTTTCTGGAAAGGAAACACAAGGGGAAGGGGAGTCTATTCTTAATCAATCAAGGAAACATGTGTCTCATTGTTGCTCATGTGGGCTCCTATGGTTAATGAGCCCCAACCTCTTTCCAGATGAGGTACCAATCATTTGACTTACCAAATTCAATAAAAATCTCAAATATGAAAATTTGCATTTAGATGCAATGAGCTGCAGTGTGTCCCTAATGAGGTAATTAGGCACAAGCATGCATGCTGGCATTTAATTGCTCTTTACCAAGTGTTTCTGGACCGCTCCTTCTCCATGTTTTGAGATGCGGGGCCTGGAGAGAGTGGTCCATAGTGAATGTCACTAGCCCTATTCTGGCTCAATATCTAGTTCAAGTAAGGGGACCAGAAATGAGAAATGCTAAGGAAAAGGGGAGATGTTAGGGGTATTCCCAGGTGCCTCCAGGGAGGGGTTATTGCTTTGTGGGTCCCTGGCCCAGAGTTGAACCTGGTTAAAAGTGGTGCTGTCTTTCTGGCATCTTTGATCTAACATATCTTTCTAGCTTTCTGGCTTCTACAGCCCCTTATTCCAGAGGCTGACTTTTAGGTGTGAAGTAATTACATAGCGTGTGCACCCTCTGTTTAAAAACAGACTTTGGGAAAAGGAAAAAGAATGTGCAGGAGATCAGTGGGTGACGACAGATCCCTATTGAACAGTAGACTTTCATCTACCCAATCTGCCACACTGTTGAAGCGGGCAAATAGATCTCACACAAAAACCGTAGGATGCCCCTGCACATGTCCAAACAGATGGCTGGCCGGCAGAGGCATCTGCTTGGATTTCAGGCAGGGCAGGGAGCATCCAGAGAGAATGCCCTCTGGAATCCCGGACAGTTTTTGGAGACCTCCATGACTTTCCACTACAAAATAGTTACCTCATTTGAACTTCCTATGCTTGTCTTTTCTTCTTTTCACTTTTCACTTATTGGTGTTCAAGTGCCAACTTGTTGAAAAAGAAAGGGAGGAAAACATGAATACAGAGTTGTTTTTATTTTTTAAGAAACGTAAAGAGAATAGGAAAAAGCACAACAGAGGAATCAAAAAGAGTGGGGAGGAGAAAGAAAGCAAGATCCCAAGTTAGAAACCCTGTTTAAGTTGTGCCCCATTATTTACTTCTTCCTGCTCTGTAATATGACTTTTTTTTTTTTTTTTGGGGGGGGGACAACTTATTGAAAATTCAGGAGACTGGCCAATTATTTGGATGTTAGAAGCATAGCAATTAAACAACATATGACCGCTGCTGCAGCCTCCCAGCATCTTTTCTTTTCTCTCCAAAGAACAGAGAAATAATAAAATGGGAAGATCCTGCTCTGCTTCTGGAGCAGGCTCTCCACAGTAGTCTTTAGACTATTTAGGACCAAACTCCCTGGGCCATTTCTGCGCCCCACCTCCCTCACTTCACCTTATAAAGACACTCTACTAATTCACTAGGCTTGCTCTTTCGTGACATTCTCTTAAGCTCTAACTGGAGTTGACAGATGTCTGTGTTTTGTAACCAAGACAATTGCCTCCACCATGTTTATTACATTTTTGCAAGTTATTTGAAAATATTAGTACACTGTCACTATTGATTGAGAGAAGGGTAGTCCAGTAAAGGAACCATTTACTTACATGCGGCAATATTGTGTAATAACTGCAAGTGTGTAGACAAAATACTTGGTTAGAATCTCAGCTCTATTGAGTAAGGTTGTACGAGTTACTCTCCATCTGCTTCATTTTCTGCCCTGAGCAGAAGAAGCAACACTTACAACTATTTCACAGGGTTGTTGTAAGGGTTAAATGAGTTAATTCATGTAGCATGCCTAGAACAACACAGGGCATACTTTTGAGAGTTAGTTTTTATACAATGAGAAGGAAGAACAAGAGGAGACAAAACTTCCCCCAAAAGAGACAGGGACAGTACAGATTCTACAAAACACAAAATATACAGAGTCCTTTGGACTATCAACATGAGAATACTATTCATTTACAAACTCAATTTTCCTTTGAAAAGGAAGAATGACTCAGAGGGTGGAGCCAAGAGTCGGAAAGAACAATGTGGTAGTTAATTTTTTGTGTCAATTTGGCTAACCCATGGTGTCTAGTGTTTGGTCCAACACCAGTCTAGATGTTGCTGTGAAGGTATTTATTTTTAGATGTGATTAACATGTAAATCAGTAGACTTTGAGTAAAGTAGATTACCCTCCATAATGTGGTTAGGCCTCATCCAATCAGTTGAAGATCTTAAAAGAAAAGACCAGGACCTCCTAAAAAGAAAGAATTCTGACCTCAGACTCACTTTGATTTGAGCTCATTATTAACTCTTCTGTGGGTCTCCCACATGTCAGCCTACCCTACAGAATTCAGACTTGATACTCTATTATCTCTCACCTGGTATCCTGTCAGGTTTGTTACTGCTCAGACCACTGGAGTATGGTAAGCTATATGACTACTAAGACTGGGACAAAAAAGGAATTGAAATTTTGGTCTAATTTGCTTGGAAAGTGCACACTTGGAGCCCTGAACTACTACAGAGGAACTCCAACCATCCTGAGGTCACCATGCTGTGAGGAAGCCAAGATCCAAGAGAGGCCACACTTCCATTTGCCACTCCCAGCCCTCAGGATATTTCTGCCAAGGCACCAGATGTGTGAATAGAGAAATCTGCAGATGATTCCAGCCACAAGGCATTTTCAGCCATCATATATTCCTAGCTAAATTCCCAGATGCTGTGGGACAGAGACAATCCATTGACAGCACAGAACTTTATCAGAGCCCTATAGTCCTAGAAAGCAGTGCTGGTCAATAAATCCTTCCACCCTTGGTATGCCAGGAAACAACTAAATGAAAAGGACCATCCTGCCATCACATTTTCTTTTATTTTTTTTAATTTTTTTTTTTTTTATATTTTTAGTTACAGTTGGTAGTCAATATAATTTTATATTAGTTTTAGGTGTACAGCATAGTGGTTAGACATTTATATAATTATGCAGTGATTCCTCCCTATTAGTTTAGTACCCAGCTGGCACTATACATAGTTGTTGCAATGTCATCGACTCCACTCCCTATGCTATACTTTACATCCCCATGACTATTTTGAAACTAGCAATTTGTACTTCTTAATTCCTTCAACTTTTTCATCTGACTTCCCTCCTCTCCAGCAACCATCGATTTGTTCTCTGTATCTAGGAGTCTATTTCTATTTTGTTTGCTTATTTATTCTGTTCTTTAGATTCCACATATAAGTGAGATCATATGTTATTTGTCTTTCTCAGTCTGACTTATTTAACTTAGCATAATACCCTTTAGGTCCATCCATGTTGTTGCAGATGGTAAGATTTCATTCTTTTTTATGGCTGAGTGATATTCCATTATATGTATGTATATATGTACCACATCTTTTTTATCCAATTATCTATTGATGGGCACTTGCATTGCTTCCATATCTTGGCTATTATATGTAATGTTGTGGTGAACATAGTGGAGGATATATCTTTTTTAATTAATGTTTTGGATTTCTTCAGATAAGAACCCAGAAGTAGAATTGCTGGGTCATCAAGTAGTTCTATTTTTAGTTTTTGGAGGAACCTCCAAACTGTTCTCCATAGCAGCTGCACCAATTTGCAATCCCACCAACAGTGCAGGAGGGTTCCCTTTTCTCCACATCCTTGCCAACATTGTTGTTTGTTGATTTATTGATAATGACGGGTGTGAGGTGATAGATCACTGTGGTTTTATTGCATTTCTCTAATAATTATTGACATTGAGCATCTTTTCATGTGTGTTGGCCATGTGTATATTCTCTTTGGAGAAATGTCTGTTCAGGTTCTCTGCCCATTTTTTAATTGGATTGTTTGGGTTTTTTGGTTTTGAGTTTTATGAATTCTTTATAAATTTTGAATATTAAGCCCTTATCAGATATATCATTGGCAAATATCTTCTCCTATTTAGTAGGCTGTCTTTTTGTTTTGTTGATGGTTTTTTTTGCTGTGCAAAAACTCTTCAGTTTGATGTAATCTCATTTGTTTATTTTTTTTCTTGTTTCCTTTGCCCAGGAAGATAGATCAGAAAAAAAAGAAAGAAAGAAAAAAAGAAAAAAATGTATATATTTATATCACTAAGAGCAATGTCAGCGAGTTTAGTGCCTATGTTTTCTTTTAGGAGTCTTATGGTTTCAGGCCTTACATTTAAGTCTTTAATCCATTTTGAATTTATTTTAGTATATGGAGTGGTCCTGATTCATTTTTTGCATGTATCTATCCAGTTTTTCCAACACCATTTATTGAATAGAGTGTCTTACCCCACTGTATATTCTTGCCTCCTTTGTAATCGATTAAATATCCACATAGGGTGAGTTTATTTCTAGGTTCTATTTTGTTCCATTTATCTACTGTATTTTCCTGAAAATAAGACCTAGCTGGACAATCAACTGTAATGCATCCTTTGGAGCAAAAATTAATATAAGACCAGGTGTTATGTTATATTATATTATATTATTATATTATATTATATTATATTATATTATATTATATTATATTATATTATATTATATTATACCTGGTCTTATATTATAGTAAAATAAGACCGGGTCTTGTATTAATTTTTGCTCCAAAAGATGTATTAGAGCTGGTTGTCCGGCTAGGTCTTATTTTCGGGAACACAGTATGTGTCTGTTTTCATGCCAGTACCATGCTGTTTTGATTACTATGACCTTGTAGCATAGTCGGTATCAGTTGCATTCATTGTACCACAATTTTGTTCTTCTTTCCAAGATTTATTTGACTATTTGGTGTCTTTTGTGGTTGCATATAAATTTTAAGATTATTTGTTGTAGTTCTGTGAAAAGTTCCATTGGTATTTTGATAGGGATTGCATTGAATATATAAAATGCTTCGTGTAGTATGGACATTTTTAACAACGTTAATTCTTCCTATCCATGAGCACTGTATATGCTTTCATTTATTTGTGTCTTCTTCAATTTCTTGCTTCAGTGTCTTACAGTTTTCCAAATGCAGGTCTTTTACTTCCTTGGTTAATTTATTCATACACACACACACACACACACACACACACACACACACACACACACACAGAGGGAACCAACAAATGTATACACATTTTAAGAAAGGAAAACTGTATTAAAATTGTAATACTCAATATGTACTGATAACAAATGATGAATACAAGTCACGTTTGACTTCTGCAATTGCAAGAGGTGCTCAAAGTGGTTACCATCAGCATCCAGACACTTCTGATTATGGTGAACTACTGCTTGAGCAACATTGACCAAAGTGTCTACTGTATACATTTTTTTGGCACCCCTGGTATATACATGCAATTGCAAATGGAATTGTTCTCTTAATTTATATTTCTGATAGTTCAGGATTGGTTTGTAAGCATGCAACCAATTTCTGAATATTAATTTTGTATCCTGCTACTTTACTGAATTCATTTATCAGTTCTAATAGATTTTGGTGGAATCTTTGGGGTTTTCTATATATAGTATCATGTCATCTGCAAATAATGACAGGTTTACTTCTTCCTTTCCAATTTGGATGCATTTTATTTCTTTTGCTAGTCTGATTGCTGTGGCTAGGACTTCCAATAATATGTTGAATAAAAGTGGTGAAAATCGGCACCTTGTCTTGTTCCTTATTTTAAGGAGAATGGTTTTAGTTTTTCCTTCTTGAGCATGATATTAGCTGTGGGTTTGAAGTATACTGTGTTTCCCCGAAAATAAGACCTAGCCAGACAATCAACTCTAATGCATCTTTTGGAGCAAACATTAATATAAGACTGGTCTTATTTTACTATAATATAATACCGGGTCTTATATTAATTTTTGCTCCAAAACGCGCATTAGGGCTGATTATCTGGCTAGGTCTTATTTTTGGGGAAACACAGTATGTTTTTTATTATATTGAGTTATGTCTTTTATTACAATGAGGTATGAGGTATTATCATAAATGCATGCTGGATTTTGTCAAATGCTTTTTCTGCATCTATTGATATGAAATACTGGTATTTCATTTTGTTTATGTGGTATGTCATGTTAATTGATTTGCAGATGTTGAACCCACACACATCACAAGACTAAATCTCATTTGATCATATACATGATCTGTATTTAATGTACTGCTGAATTTGGTTTGCTAATATTTTGTTGAAGATTTTGACATCTATATTCATCAGGGCTATTGGCCTGTAATTTTCTTTTCTTTCTTTTTTCTTTCTTTCATTGTTTCTTTGTTTCTTGCTTTTCTTGCTTTCTTTCCTTTTTTTTTTTTTTGTAATGTCTTTGCCTGGTTTGGGGATCAAGGTAACAGTGGCATGATAAAATCAGCTTGGGCGCTCCATCTCCCCTTGAATTTTTTGGAATACTTTCAGAAGAATAGGTGTTAGTTCTTCTTTGAATGTTCAGTAAAATTTTCCTGTGAAGCCATCTGTTCCATGACTTTTATTTGTTGAGAGCTTGTTTATTACTGATTCGATTTCATTAGCAGTAATCGATCTGTTCAGATTTTCTGTTTCTTCTTGATTTGGTCTTGGAAGATTATATATTTCTAGGAATTTATGCATTTATTCCAGATTGTCCAACTTGTTGGCATATAATTTTGTATAATATTTTCTTATAATTGTTTGTGTTTATGCGATGTCAGTTGCCACGTCTCTTTCAATTTTGATTTTATCTATTTGGGTCCTCTTTTTTACTTGATGAGTCTGGTTAAAGGTTTATCAATTTTGTTTATTTTTTCAAAGAACCACTGTTGGTTTTATTGATCTTTTGTATTGTTTTATTAGAATTTGTTTATTTCCACTGATTTTTATTATTTCCTTCCTGCTGCTCACTTTGGTCTTTGTTTGCTTTTGTTTTTCTAGTTCATTTAAGTGTAATGTTAGATTGTTTCTTTGAAATTGTTCTTACTTTTTGAGTTAGGCCTGTATTGATATGAATTTCCTTCTTAGGACATCTTTATTGTGTCCTGCAGACACAACATACGTATACTTCACCATCTTGCCCCGGTTCTGCCATCACATTTTCCAAGATAAGATCTTCTCCATCCTTTCTCGTGACTCCCATAAGACTCATGGATGACTCCCCTGTTTACTTGCCCTTATCAAACTCCAGACCCCCTTTTTTTTCTCTGTAATGGTCCTCATTAATGAACACTTTTTTTCCTATTACAAAAGTCTGCGTAAAATCATATATTTAATTGTCAGGTTCATTTTTATCTTTCACATCATTCTCACTGAGCTCTTTCCAAACACATGACCCACAGAAACTGTGAGCATAATAAAATAGTTATTATTTTAAGTTATGAATTTTTCTTTTTTTCTGCAACAAAAATAACCAGAACAGAGCTTGTATGAGGTCGGACAATTAAGTTCACGAACTTGTTGCAACGATGTTGCTAACCTTTTTTGATATCAGAGGGATTGTTAATTACAAATTTGTACCAACTGGACAAAGTTAACCAATTTAGTATTTGGAAGTGCTGAAAAGACTGTGTGAAAAAGTTAGATGTCCTGAACTTTTCACTAACAAGTCATGGCTCTTGCATCACAACAATGCACCAGCTCACACGACACTGTCTGTGAGGGAGTTTTTAGCCAATAAACAAATAACTGTATTGGAACACCCTCCCTACTCACCTGTTCTGGCCCCCAGTGACTTCTTTCTTTACCTGAAGATAAAGGAAACATTGAAAGGAAGACATTTTGATGATATTCAGGACATCAAGGGTAATATGACAACAGCTCTGATGACCAGTCCAGAAAAAGATTTCCAAAATTGCTTTGAAGGGTGGACTAGGCACGGGCGTCAGTGCATAGCTTCCCAAGAGGAGTACTTCAAAGGTGACCATAGTGATATTCAGCAATGAGCTATGTAGCACATTTTCTAGGATTAGTTTGTGAACTTAATGGACCGACCTTGTATATTAATTATCTACAGTTTGCTTTATTTTTCATTTTTTATGTTGCAGATTTTTTACTGATTATGTTTGGATTTTTTTCCCCATCACTTTCCTAGTCACTAAACACGAAAACATATATACAGCCCTGCTGTGGTTTACTCCTCGTCTTCTAGTTGCTGTTAGAATTCTCTTCTCAGATTTAGAGCTGTAGATTTCAAAGATGTATTCCTGCCCTCACCGTGCTTCTGGTGTTTTGTTGTGTTTTATTTAAGGTAAATTTGCACACATAAGGCTGGGTTATCTAAATTTAATACAAAATATTTTTCCATGTGGAATGGAGTTTATTTCTCGAAATTCCTGAGTTCAATCTACTTTTTCTTCAGATTGTTTTTATCCTTAAACAAAACTAATTATCACCAGAAAGAGTAAATAACAAACTATAACTCATAGCATACACCCTTCTGGGGCTTTTCCTGGTTTTGTCTTTTCTATGGGAAAGGCAATGTGTTAAGTATAAGACCTATCTAAATCTACTCTCCAGTTTACACATTCCTAAGGATTACTCTTTTCATAGAAAGTTTTTGTACTATAATGGCTTTAGGAAAGAATTTCTACGCCTGACGCTGTGAAATTCAGACCTTTGTTGTTCATTCATAGCTTGGCTATTGACATTACTGGGTGGGCTGGTCTTTTTGCCCGTTTATGTTCCTATTTCATAACATAGATATAGGGTATGTCTATACCTTGATAACACTGAAATATTTGTCTTCCATTTATTATTTTAGTAACATGAGATTTCCTAGCATTAAATATGCAAAGTGGTTTGAGAGCCTTTAAATAAGGGCAAAATGAAAATTACTGATTATTTGTTATTGTTTTTTAAAGGAAGTCATTTAAGATTACTCTCCTGCAGCTTTCTGATTAATGGCCATCTCAGCAACACTTTCCCAGTGGCTTTGTAAAGGTTAAGTTGCTTCCTTGAACATCACACCTTCAGTTGAAGTAGCCCAAAAGTAAGAGCACAGAGTTCTGCCTCATTTGGTCACAGGTGAAGCATCATGTTTACTTGATACAAAAAAAGAAAAGAAAAGAAAAAAGTTCCATTTTTAGTCCCATCCCCCACTCCTCAATAAGCATAACTGTTTGCAGCCTAAGTGCTCTTTAGTTGACATTTATGCTGCTTACACAGATAGTAATGAGAAAAAAAAAAAAAAAATCTAGCAAAGAGACAACTCTACAAGTTTTATTTTGGATTTCAAATAAGTGTCAGGTTATCTAGCGCCTTGCTTTTCAAAATGTGGCCCCTGGGCCAGCAACATCAGCTTTACGTTGTAGCTTGTTAGAAACGCATATTCCTGGCTCCATCCCAGATTTTGAGAGTGAGAATCTGCGTCTTTAATACAATCTTCAGGTGATTCGTATTCCCATTGAAGTTTAGAAAGCACCTTCTTTAATAGTCTGTCTGATGAGTTCTACAGAGGAGCTGAATTCTCTGAATGGCTTTAGCTGCTCTGTCCACATATGACTGTCGACTGGGTACGTAAGTGTGTGTCCTTCCAGAGATCTTTTCATTCTGGCTTTTACAAGGATTCTCATGAATTATTGGCTATTGTCAAGAGAAACAGTGGTAACCTCATAAGCCTCATTGACCAGGTTTCTGTACATGATAATAAATTTATTTTCTGGAGAGAAGACCAGACAGAGCCAGTAAGAACTTTAACAACCTCTGGGTACCTTTAATACCAAAAAGATGGAAGTTTTGTTTCATCAACCCAGAAATAAGTGGAGCTTTCTGCTATTAGGTTGGTGCAAGAGTAATTGTGGTTAAAAGAAAGAAAAGAAAATGCAAAAATCGCAATTACTTTTGTACCACCCTAATAAATTCTCTTAAAGTAAAGCATTTTTCTAACCAGGTTTACTTGCTGAAGAAATACAATTCAAAACTTCAGATTATGTTGGTAGGCAAGGCAACTCCCTGAAACGCTAATGCAGATTAGTTGTAGAGTACTAGCAAGGGATGCAAAAGCCTCCTGTACATCAGTCTCAAGGAAGGAATCGTCAGGGGTGTTTTACTGCCTTGGTCCAGTGTGTGAAGCGTGTGCAGCTCCTCATTGGGTTTCATTGCCTGAGAGATCAGTTCACTTAATGGACTGAGTTTAAAAATAAACAAACAAACAAACAAACAAATAAATAAAATCACAGATTTGCAAAACAGATTTATTAAAAGCTATTTTCCCCTTATTAAAACATAACAAAAACAATTCCTGGTGTATTTCACTAACAGCATTTAACACAAAATATGATTTATTTTTAAAAATCTGTTCACCCTCAACTCCATACATCTCTGATATTACCTGACACATCCACTTCAAATGTTCATTCATCCATTAAAGCATTAAACTAATTGTCCCCTGTGTGCCAGACATTGCTTTAGAGCTGTTTTCTTTCTTCCTTTTTCAGGTTCTCTATTCTGTTTTCTGTTCTTCATGCTCATTCACTCAAAGCTGTTGGGTGAAAACCAACCCTTCCAAACTGATTCCACTCTGCTGCTTCACTCACTTAAACCTGCCATCAACTGTCTGGTTGCCAGACAAATGTAAAAGTCAATGGAATAACAAGGTTTCCACATTTTGGCTGACTTTTCACATAGTCATTTGAAAGGAAAATCCCCATGCTTTCTTTCTACGTAAGTCAACTTTGTTACCTGTTCCTGGATAAACGCCGCACCAAGTAATTTCAACTGCTAGAGGTTAATTTCCCTATAATAGCCTCATTGTGATGGAGAGTTTTGGAAATTACAAAAATTAGATGCACTACTAATTGGCCTGTCTGGTTTTGGAGCTACTCCCTGAGTTATAACACAGTCAGAGGAGGCTGTAGTAAGGCCAGGTTTCATTCCCAAACCAATACTTACCAAGAAGACAGATGTGAGGAAAGAAAATTGTTCCAAAAAGAATTACATAAGTATATTATTTTCTTTCCCTTAATTGGCTGGGAAAAATGCACTAGAGAGATTCATTCCCTTCACTGGAACTCAGGGCAGTGTAGCAACAAATATTCTTGGGCACCTGCTGTGGCCACTTGTGAGCTGAGCCAGCAGGAAATACAAAGAAGGATCCACTGCTCCCTAATAGGAAAGTGGTTCGCTTGGAGAGGTGAAAATATCAAATCACGTAGCTATAAAGTGAGGTTTTGCGTTTGCTCAAAGTACAACTTAGATATACTCATACAAAAAAAAAAAAAAAATGATCTTGATATTTGCTCTAACTCATCTGATTTTTGTGACAAAGCCCACCCCACGGGGTAGTGGTGGCAACTGAACCTTGCCAGATAAAAATTTTGCAGTCTTTTCTGATCTAAACAGTCTCCCTCCAGCTTATAACTTTATTCGATACAAAGTCCTCCTCCCAAGCACAGCTGGTATAATAGTGGTTTTGGATGACTCGGTCTCGGCAGGCTCAGTCTTTTAGATTTCACTCCCCTCCTCTCTTACTGCAAAATGCTATCTGGTTGTGAGGGGGAGCTTAATGCATTTTTATGGAAGTTTGGGAGAAGAAGAGTCCTTGCTCTGCCTCGGTTCCTCTATATCATGCCTGGATCCCCATGTGGAGTGGCCCTGTTGTTCTCCTTTTGAGTCCAGTCCCAGTGAGGGGTGAATGGTTTCATCTGGCCTTCAGGGTGAGCTGGTTCTACCAAAAGCGGCCTCTATCTTCAAGTCTCAGCCTGAAGCTGTCTCCTTTCATGAATGCGGTCTTTTCCTATCCACCACTGCCCTCAACCTCTCTGCATCTCCTCTCAAAATACACAGGGCTTTCTAATTCACTGTTTGCCATGCCCAGTCCGTGGGGAGCCCCAAATGTGGTTTTAATCCCAGCTATTTCCCAACTTCACCTACCCCCTTATCATCATTCCCATATTACGGGTTACGATTCTGAGCTAAAGGCTTTTATATTTGTGACATTGAAAAAAACCCCAACATACATCCAGGGTTGTGAGTCATTAGCCTTGTTTTCCCAAAACATTATAGATTTGCTAAAGTTTCCGTTGCTATTGATTGAGTTTAGATAGGAACAAGGTCAATTGTATCTGACTCCTTTACTCTTCATTTTGTTTCTTCTCCCCATCACTTCTCTGGTTGAAAGGGAAAGACTCAGAATTCTACCTTTCTCTAAATCAGCTCCTTCTTCTCCTTAGGAAAATAAGCCTCACACACAAGCCATTATTGGCAAAATGGCTGTCCCCTCCCCACTATGAAAAACACCTTGTGGTGGGATCCTTTAGACTTGGTTCATTGTCTGCTAAACGGGAGTTCATCTATTAAGGTAAGCTGAATGTCAGATGTTTAGCTTGCTGCAAAATACAATTTGGATATCAGGCGTTTAATTTAAACTCTTTGTTTTTGTATGGTAGAGAGATTAAGACTACACTCTGAAACAACACTCTGAATTTGGATCTCCACTCTATCACCCAGATTTGTGGTCTTGGATAAGTTATGAAATATCTCTGTGCCTCAGGTTCTTTATCTGATAAAGAAAAAATGATAATAGTATTATCTGCTTCATAGGATTGCTGTGCAGAGTCCATGAATTTGCATATATAAAGTGTTTAGAGCAGTGACCAGCACATAACAAGCAGTATAAAAATGTTGACTTTTATTATGTGAATTTCTCTTAGAAGAATCCTAATAAATATTCCTTGAAAGGAAAAAGGAAGGTTTGCTGTGAGGATATGGAGTTGGTGGGGAGGTCAATATCAGGAAATGTAAGAGCAAATTGCATAAATATGTTTTCAAAATATGATCTCCCTTATACTGATATGAAACCATTAAAAGATAATGGAAGACTACACATCATTTAGCATTAAATTTTATTCTGCATGTTGTATGCACTGCCAATATTCAGACAGGAGAGGTGAGATAAGTTTTAGTGGTAGTGTTCAGGGAGTTTTTATGGTGGTCTAGAGAATGAAAGGATGGATAGGATGGGGGTGAACAGATGGGGAGTGCGGAGCCTGAAAGGTATAAATGGAAGGATTTTTATTGTTATAGGAAATAGAAACTAAGTGGGCTTTATTATTGTCTTTGGTGACTTCTGATTTTATTCCTTGGAAATGGTTCAAAAGAATAAAAACAAAAAATGCATTCCCCCTTGCATGGCAGAGATTGAGTTGAGTCTGTGTAGACTTGAGTATGTGGCAAACGATAGAGTGGTTGTTTGGGTGCTACCTGGGATAGTTCTCCCATAATCTGGTTCTGTGAAGATGAAGTTTATCAGAGCACCTTTCTTCTTCCATTTTTAAAAGGAATAATAGTAGAGGGAACTGGCATGCTCTGAACAACTCCAAAGCCCACCCGTCTGTACAGGTGAAGGCTTTCTTTTTCTTGTTCTGTTACCTCATCGTTACCTTTCTCCCAGACCAGATGCTGACCCTGAAGATATTCTATGTCACCCTTGAGTTTCCTTCAGGCTTCTTTTTATCTTACAGCAGACCCAAGTCCATAATGAATTTTAAGTGATTTGTTAGGAAGAAACAAGTTACAGTAAGAATATTGTGTGACCCCTTTCTGACCTTAAACGCTCTTAAACCATCAAGAACAGAACTGTGATGCATCAAGTATAGAACTGAATGTTACTCCTAGGGATAAATAAATAAATAAATAAATAAATAAATAAATAAAAATATAAAGAAAGAAAGACTGTTTCTAAGATTAACCCAAGGCCTCCAGACAATTGTCGCAGCTTCTCTTATTTGTGTTTTGGGGATGCAAAAGGAGAAGTAACTGGGGAGCGGATTATCATTTGATGGCCTCGATACAACTAATTCTTCTATTTATAGCCATGCTAAAAATCCAAGCTAGCCCTGGAGTGATTCTTCTATCATTATGGTGGAGCCCAAAAATCAAGAGCACAACTCTCTACCCAGAGTTCCAACAATTCCACTGGGCTCTAGTGCATTAGTCTTGATACTCTGTGTTTGGCTGTAAATGAGTGTTACTATTTATACCTTTGTCCCCCTAAGAGCCTCTCTAAAAATCTTATTTTTAAGAGGAGGAAAAAAAAAAAATCCATGAAGTAATGAAGTCAATCAGCAGGAATTCTAATCTCATTTTAGAATTCTATAGAATCTGTCATTGAAACGTCAGACTCCCCAAAATTCCATCAAGGGGCTTGCCAAAATCCCAGCAAGTGTCCTGGGAACTGCCAGAGGAGCATTAATTATTAGACAAATTTTAATTTGTGCAAATCCATTAACAAAAATCTCTAATTAAAAAAAAATCAATAGATGCCTGTGACATTAACCAGGAAAATCTAATAGAGGACCGTTGACAATTTTTTTCTATTCAATTAACTTGAACACAACATGATGGACTCAACAGATACTTTAATTAGATGCATATGAAAAGAAATTTTACAAAATTAAACAGACTCTCTATTTACAACTGATATGAGGAAAACTGCAGTAAAAGATTTGCTCAAATCCTTAATGACTCGTAATTTCCTTGAGAGGGGCCTGAATCATTAGACAACATCCTTACAAATCAATCCTTCCTCAAGCGGCTGTCCTTTGTCAAGAAAGGGTCGACTGCCCTGCCTGCTTCTCTCCCAGTCTTTTTTTTTGGGGGGTGAGGTATTCATGTGGAAAGTACAAAAGGCAAGCTTCAAGGAACTGTTTACCAAACTCACTATTCTAGGCTTCTCGCAGTAAAATTGGCCCAAAATAAATGGCTCTAATTTACAGGGTGAACATGTGTCCAAGATTGTCCTGGACAGTCTCAATTTATGCCTGCTGCCTTGGCATAGTTATTAATAGCACTCCTTTTCACTCTAATAGTGTCTTGGTTTAAACAATAAATTATACAGTCTTCCTACTAATTTATCAACTGTCCCCACTACCTGTTACACACTACTAAGCTCACCCTTTCAACTTTTGGTAGAGATGCTGGATTTCCCTGCTCATGAGAGGTTAAAATTTGGGAAACTGATGAGTATCTATTATTGCTCCCGCAAGAGGCGTGCAAATGGACATGTGCTTTTTCCCTCATTTAGTTGTGTTCTTTTTCCTCCCTGGCCTCCCACCTCCAACTTTATCTCTCATGCTTTTACATTTTGGATGAGTGTTAAAATCTTGTGAGATAAACTCAACATAATTCCGACTACAGAGGTTCTCAAATCCTAGATGTTTCTGTCATCTTTAAAGAATTATTCTCCGCATCTAAACTAGTTTATTAATTACTAACATGCTACACAGCTTGAAATGGAGGACTATGTGTAAAATGTTGTATAGTTATGATAGAAAACTCTAAGTGGGTGCCTGGTGATCCCTGCTTCCGGATATCCACACTCTTATATGGCATTGAACCAGGATTGGTTTCCGTGACCAGTAAATGACAGTTAGTCATTCTAAGATTAGTCAATAAAAGATTGCTATTTCCTTTTTGTATGTCTTATTGCTTACCTGGTCTGCCGCTCTATTTCAGATTACTTATTCTGGGGGAAGTCATGTCGTCAGCTATGGTGTAAATATCCCCAGGAGGTGGCCCACCTGGCAAGGAGCTGAAGTCTCTGGGCAACCATAAGTAAGGTACTAAGATTTACTAACAATCACATGAGTGATCTCAGAAGTGGATTCTCTAGGTCCAGTTGAGCCTTGAGATGTCTCTAATCTTGGTCAACAGCTTGACTGAAACTGAATCTGAAACTCTGAGCCTGGACTACCCAGATTCATAACCCACAGAAACAGTGTGAGATATCAAATGTCTGTTGTTTTAAAGTGATAAGTTTTGGGGAAATTTGTTCTGCAGCAAGAGCTAACTGATACACTCAAAACTCCTGCCTCCTGGAGGAATGTAGTCAGACAAAAATTAATATTGTGCCCCAAAAAGTCAGTACCAGGATCTCTGAAATAAATGGAGACAATTGCAACATAATCCACTTCATTCAACAAGTATTTCTTGATCACCTACAACGTTCCATGCAATTAGACTCTATTCTGGTGTTGAGGGCATGGGAATGAGCTGAGGATAGAAGGATGAGCACTTGTCTTCATGAAGTACAGAGTCTGGTAAAAACTGGGAAAACCAGGAAAATTACTAATCAGTTTCTGAATGCATGTCTATTTGAAAGGACAAGTATGTGAAAGTGGATGTAGGACCATAATATGTCAATTATATTGTGAACATTAAAACTCTTATTGCTACTATTTAATTTATGCATGTGAGTAACTCAAAAAATCAAATGATTCATTTGGACAACAAATAAGAAAACTGGACTCTAGTTAATAAATTTAGGAATTGTTTTCCCCAGTTTGGAAAGTAACCAAAATAATACTGTGATGTTTATCATTAGAGAAAGTTGGATATCAATCTACTATAGAATGATTAGTGTTACTTGAATGTACTGAACACATGGTGATAAATTTTTCTGGTCTTAATTTACATGTGGGCTTAAAAAGAAGAAAAAGGGTGGGGGTGGGTGGGGGTGGGAGGCAGTCAGTGAGGGAAACTAGCCCTGAAATTTGGGTATAACTTCTAATTTGGTCATAAAAATGAGAACCATGGCTGTTTCATATTAAATTCCACGTCCATCATTGACTTCTTCAGTGGTTTGAAAGAAGCAATTTACTGCCTCACATTTCTATCTATGAGCATACACTAAATGGAGATAATAATACTTAGACAGCTTTATCAGGAACATTTTGAAAATAAATCACGCAGTGATGAATAAGACTTATGCAAGGAAGAGTTATTACCTGAGTAAGAATTTGTCTTTTCGTTTCCTATGCTGTGCCATCCTAGTTGTAAGGACATTCTTGGCTGTGACTGTGTGATCCACATCCAGTGAGTTGTGGTTCTCCCTGCTTTCAGGCAGGTTGAATTTCTTGCCAGGTAGGACAGTACTTCTACCTTCAGTGCCATCCATGCCCTTGCTCTGCACACTAATGAAGAATCAGTGCTGACAGATCCAAAGTAATTCCCATTCTTTTCATCTTCTTGTCTCTCCCCAAAGCTTAAACTACTAATAATAACCATCTTAAAGCTTTCTCTTGGGAAAGTTGGGCATGACTGGAAGGGAAATCAATTATTCTCAGGACGGCTATTATTGTAAGAATTAATCACCGCTATTTGCAATTACTGTACCATACAATTATCACTAATATTTATGCTGCTTTGACTGCTGCCAGAGACTGCATGCCTTTGCTGCAATTACCTGAGAACAGAGAGGCAGAGTGGGAAATAAATGAAACCAAAGGATGGAGATGACAGGATGAGGGGACCTGTTTCTCCCACTGTCAGGCTAAGAAGTATTAAACAGCCATTGCCTGCTCATGTCACAACAGCAGCCCACTCAGAGCTGGAAGTTTTCCTTTGAAAGAAAAGAAAAAAACTTAAATAGGTCTGATAAGATACAAATTAGAATCATTCTCAGCCTTAAAAATTTATTTTCTAAGCCAGAATAACTCAGTTCTTCTAAAGCATATGATTCTTTGTCATGGAAAAAAATAATACGCCAGTCCCTATTTTGAAATGCGCATCCTGCAATGCACCAGTTGAACCCTCCATGGTGACTCACCCTGTCTGGGCTGGTGAGAGATATTTGGTTGCCACACTGGGGGAGGGGGAG
This sequence comes from Rhinolophus sinicus, assembly GCF_057876585.1. Lineage (NCBI taxonomy): Eukaryota > Metazoa > Chordata > Mammalia > Chiroptera > Rhinolophidae > Rhinolophus > Rhinolophus sinicus. The sequence goes on from NC_142516.1 coordinate 130,767,687, forward strand.
GGGGAGGGTGAATATTTGAGATGTTTTAGGAATTAGAATGTACTACACAAATGCCATGTCTTTTTTTCTCATCTATTTATCCAACATCAATTTATAATTTAAAGATATTTAAAACTTTTTATGCTTTTGTTTTTTGAATAATTCGAAATTTACAATAAAATTGAAAAAAAATTATATAAAAATATTTATATAACCTGTAGCGGGCCAGCCGCCACGAGTCGAACGGTTCCTGACAAGGGGAGTGGGAATGAAAAAAGGCACTCACACTTTGATGATGGCGATCGCGGACCCCAGTGTTCCTGGAGACCCTGAGTTTATTCTGTCCCCAGAATTTATACCTTCTGTGGACGTGCAGTTTAACAAGTACAAAAATGCATTACCTAGTTAACAGTAAAACTTTAACTTTAACACAGGAGACACAAAATTTACTGAAACTCCCAAATGTAATTATCTTATCAATGGCCCTGATAGGCATCAGCCTTCTGTTCTGGGAACTGGCCACTCCCACCACATTCCTGAGCAGCATGCAAGCACTCTCCAGATGCAGGCAGAGACAATTGCTTCAGGGGGAGGAAATAGGTTAAGTATAAACCGAGCCATTAAGGCTTTAAAGTTAACTGCAACCATGGCTCCCCACAATAACCTTCACCCAGATCCCCCCAAATCACAGTGCAATTATCAAAATCAGGAAGTTAACATTGAAACAATAGTATTATGTAATCTACAAAACTGCAAATTTCACCAGTATTTCCATGAAGATATATATTTTTCCAGTCCAAGATCAAATCCAGGATCCCACATTGTATGAAGTTGTCCTTAGTCTACCTTGTCTGGGACAATCTTACCTTTTCTTTTTTTTTTTCTTTTTTTTGGCCTTTAACGTTCTGGTGCTTTTGAAAACTAATGTCTGATTGTTTGTAAAATGTCTCAATTTGTGTTTCCTTGAAATGTTCCTCAATATTAAATTCAGATCATGCATTTGGGGGAGGCCAAAATACCATAGAAATAAAACTATGTCTTTTGTACCATATCTTATCAGGAGGTACCTGACAGTACTGGTGAAGTTGTGTGTTTTTTTTTCAATTAAGTTTTTATTTTGAGATAATTGGAAATTCACATGCAGTTGAAGAAAATCATACAAATAACTTTCATTTACCTACTTTACTCCAATGTCAACAGCTTCCAAAATCAGAACGCAATATCCTGCCCAGGATATTGACATTGATAGTCACGATACAGAATGTTTCCATCAACACAAAGATCCCTTATTTTGCCCTTTTATAGCCACACACACTTCCCTCCTCTTCTTAACCTTGGCAATCATTATTATATTCTCCATTTTTATAACTTTGTCATTTCAAGAATGGTTTATAAATGGAATCACACATTATGTAACCTTTTGGGCCTGGCTTTTTTCCATTCAGCATAATTCTCTGCAGAGTCATCCAGGTTGTTGTGTATGTCAGTAGTTTGTTTCTTTTTATTGTTGAGTAGTATTTCATAGTATGGATGTACTCGTATCACAGTTTAACTGTTCACTCCTTGATGGACATTTAGGTTTCTTTAAATGACGGACATTTAGTTTGGGGTTATTATTAAACTGTCATAAACATTTCTGGACAGATCTTCATACAAACAAGTTTTCTAATCTGAATACCTCACAGTGCAATTGCTGGGTTGTATGGTAGATGCATATTAAACTTTTTAAGAAACTGCCAAACCACTTCCCAAATTTGCTGTACCATTTTATATGCTCATCCACAATTGATGAGTGATCTAGTTTTTCTGCAACTTCACCAGCATTTGGTATTGTCACAATTTTTATTTTATTCATGTTGATAAGTGTGTAGTGGTATCTTACTGTGATTCACTTTGTATTTCACTCACGGCTAATAATGTTTAACATCTTTTCTTATGCTTATTTGCCCTGAACAGATCCTCTTTGGTGAAATGTCTGTTCATGTATTTTGCCCATGTTCTAATAAAATTATGTGTTTGTTTTTCTGTTATGTTTTGAGAGTTCTTTACATATTCTAAACACATATTCTACTTTACATATTCTAGATTATTTACATATCCTAAATAGTCCATTGTTGATATGCGGTGTACAAATATGTTATCCCAGATTGTAACTTGTCTTTTCATCCTCTGAACAGGGTCTTTTACAGAGCAAAAGTTTTTTGTGTGTTTTTTTTTGAAGCCCAATTTATCAGTTCTTCCTTTTATGGATCATGCTTTTTGCATTAAAACTAAGAATTCTTTGCTTAGCCTTAGATCCTGAAGATTTTCTCATATATTTTTCCAAAAGTTTTAGAGTTTTATGTTGTTTATTTAAGTCCATAATCTATTGGGTTCATTTTTGTCTAAGATGTAAGACCTAGATGAGTCTTTTTCTTTTTTTTTGTCTAGGAATGCCCACTTGCTCAAGTACCATTTGGAGAAAAAGCTATTTTGCCTCCATTGAATTGCTTTTGCAGCTTTTTCAAAAATAACCTAAGCATTTTTACCATTTCTGAGTTCTCCATTTTATTCCATTATTCTATGTGTCTCTTCCTTCACCAACATCCATAGTCATGATGACTATAGCTCTATACTCTGTAGACTGAATCCTTCCTGTTTTTTCTTTTTCAAATTAATTTTATCCATTTTTAGTTCCTTTGATGTTCCTTATAAATTTTAGAATAATCTTGTTTATATCTACTAAATACCTTGCTAGTGTTTTGATTAAGAGTTATAAGAGTTATGGTAAACTTGTATATCAATCTGAGTAGAATTGACATCTTTACTATGTTGAGTCTTCCAATTTATAAACACAGGATGTTTACATATTTAGATCTTTTATTTCTTTCCTCAGCAATTCATAGTTTTCTGCACACAAGTGCTGTACTTTATTAAATTCACAACTATTTTATTTGCTTTTTTGAGCTTACAAATGGTTGCCCAGTCATCTCAGAACTATTTATGAAAATGTCTGTTGTTTTCCCAGTAATTGGAGATGCTACATTTGTCATATACCAAATTTCCACTTGTACTGACATGTACTTCCACATGTACTGACAATCTATTCTCTGGTCAATTTGTTTATTCATACTTCAGTATCACACTGTCAAACATCTCTATGCCAACACTCGGTGTCTCATTTCCTTGCTAGAGAATGTAAACAAATGAACTGCCTTCTGAAGTATGGAGCTTGCTGGGAAGGACATGAGTCCAGGGGCCTGTCCTGTCTCACTTGCACTGGCATGTGACTTTGTCTCCTCAACGTTTAAAGGCTCAGTGAATTAGAAAGAGTAACAACATATGTCTCAAACATTTGTGAGGGTTAATTGAAGTAATATATGTGAAACTTCATTGTTAACCATTATTGTTATTAACATACACAGTGTAGCAATATATGATGGTGTTTAAGAGGTTAGGGCCTGTGATCAGGCAGAGATGGGTTCTACTGTCCTATTAAGTATCCGACCTTGAGCAAGGTAACTTAGCTTTTCTGAGTCTTAAATTTCTCATTCTGAAATGAAGATAATAATTGTAACAATATCATGAGGTTGTAAGGATTTATTATTAATATAATAATATATGTAAAGTACTTAACACAGGGTCTGACATGTAATTAGTGTTTGATTAGTGTTAGAAATTTGCCTTTATTGATCTATAGATATCATTTACAACTTCTGGAGTGAAAGAATATTCCATTTCCAGAGACTCAAAGGTGTTTACAGACACTACTTTGCATACATATCACATTCCAAGAAACATTGACTTTGGTGAAATTCAGCATAGTTGGTAATCAGTTTCATTTAGAAATACATAAACAATTTGCTAAGGATGACCTTTAAAATTTTGTTTGTTTATTTGTTTGGCATCTTGTAGACACACTACCAGCCTCCGTTGGTCTGACTGTATGTGTTTAGTGGCATTCTCTCCTGATCTAGAACATGTATCAGATAGCTAGACTCAATTGTGTCAATGAGCCCTTCACAGACTGCATTCTTGGGGAGATGCTGCATGCTCTTAATTTTGAAAATTGCTTGCTCTACCATGGGTCATCAGTGCATTTTCATATTTTGGATCATAGACGTCGGCTCTGGACTTTCTAGAGGTAATTTATAGAAGAGGCTCCTCATTAGATGTGATTTGTGCTTTCTGCCTCTTTCAAATTGCTCTTTTCTGCACAGGATTAATTTTAAGGGAAACAAAACAAACAAGCTCAAATGTTTCTATTTTATAATGAGCTTTTCAGCTCAATGCAGACCTTGTTGTTATTGATTGTTCCTCAAAGATATTAATTTATCATCGGCTTAATTCTGTGTGGAGAATTCTCAATTATAATATCTTTCCTTACATACTTGAGAATTCTGAGATTAGATGAAACATGTATTTCCTGTCACGCCTTCATTTCTCCTAACGCCTTCTCTCCCAACCGTCTGCTTGGCTGACCATGGGCTATGTTTTGCAGTCTTTCCTATTGACCTCATGAAACTTATCCTTTATTAATACCCCATGGCATCCAACAACTTCAAGGTGATAGGAGAACAGGAACGGCATTAATAATTTACAATTGAATAACTAACTAGAATGGAACAGGCTATGTCCCTTCACTTCCTTACCCTCCCTCAGCGGCATGGAGGAATTGCCAGTGCAAAGCTAAATTGGGCAAGGGCACAGACTGGAAAGGCAGAGGTGAATCAACAAATCAGAGCGAGGAGGAAGTCAGCTGTGTTTTATGATTCCTGTTTTCTACCCAAAGAAAATGAAAGAACTCTTCATAAAACTATACACAAATAACAAGGGATCATAAAGATTATCTAGCTCTGTGCTTTCTTATTCAGATGAGAAAACTGAGGCTCAGAGAGGTAAAATAATTGGACCACAGTTATGCAGGGACCTAGTGGATGGTTCAGGGCTTTTCCCAGCACAAAATAGAGTCATTTTGAAGAGGAAATTTAAAGGAAGTAGCACGTGTTTTCACGATAAAATTTTCAAGTAGGTTTATCCTGGCAGAATTTTCAAGTTTGACACTTAATCATATTAGAGAGAAGAAAATGTGTGATGCCACTTGTAAACATTTCTGTTAAGATTCTCATTAAGACTGCATTGGTTTTCCTCTTAACTCCTAGGCACATGTGACACATTTAACCTGCCTGCTGGATCTGTAGGATCCCTCAAGTCCACATTGTATTTCAATTTGTCCCCTTCTGCACTTGATAAATGACACATATGTTCACACCATTCTGCTGAACTTTTTCATATACTGCCTTAAACAATTAACTTACACTTTATTTCTGTAAGAATCTCCCCAACTAAAGAACATCATCAATAGGGACAACACATTTTAATTCTTCTAACCCCACAGTGCCTAATTTATTATTTGTGCCGTGATACATGTGCCATACGTACACGTTCATCCACTAAGGAGTGCTTATTTTCATGAGTGTTTATGACTATTCTGCTTCTGACCCTGAATTACACTGGATATAGAAAAATAACCCACTTATCTGGGGAGCCTTCAGTTCGAGAAACAAATGAACCCATTTATGTACAAAGGTTTCCGGGGAAACCTTGTGTCAATGTAAAAATGTCCAAACCTAAAGAGAACTTTAATGAGTTTATTTCAGCCAAACTGATGACAATTGCTGGAAAGCAAAATCTCAACAGATTGAGAAAATGCTCCAGAGAATGGCAGTTTTGCAGTTTATTTTACACATTAAATTCAAAGGAGGAGACCTAAGGAGGGTTACATGAAATCATTGGTGGTAGATTAAGGGGGTGGGAGAAAGCAAAGCGGGGAAATCTGTGGGATTGGATAAAAAGTAAAATGGAGAGACACATACTTCTTTTACATGGTGGGTAATGATAGTTAATCATTAACATTAACAGCACATAGAGATGGTACTCAGGGAACAAGATACAATGAATCATTCTGTAGTCACCTGCTCTCGTGTGGTAGGTTTGTCCCCTGAGTGGTCCAGAAGAAGGGATTATTCTGACATTCCAAGGGTATGTTACATTAGATGCAAAAAGACAATACGCAGGCTCACTTAAGGTAAAGATTGACCTTTGTCAAGGAAGCTACAGGCCAAGGATGTGACTTTCCACCATGACCTGCTTTTAGTTAGGAATTCTTATGTTCAGACCGTCCTATGTTGTTACTGTCAGTCTCTGAGTTCATAGGCCCCGCCATGCATGCCTCCCCTGAGCTTGTCAGGTTTAGTGTGTGACTGCTTTTTCATCCACACTGACATCCTCTCTAGTATTAATGAATTATTTGTAGATTTAAAACTTCTGTGTTTACATTTGTGCCTTTTAATCTCAAGGCACTTAAAAGTTTGTGTGTGAAGATGTAACTGCTATTCTACTATCGATTTCTGAATTTTTTCATATTCAATTTGAGAAGGTAGCTAATGCAGGGGCAACTGAGTTATGGAACAAGTTCATTCCAAGGGACGATCTGTATTCTGATACACTAGGGAAACCTAAAATGCATTAAAATGTTTTCAATAAAGCCTAATGAATGCATCACAGTTAAAAATAATTGAGTCTGTCTGGATGATTGATTTGAACCACAGGGTAGACACTGGCAGCTAAGTCCCTTTTCTCTGTGTCCCAAACATTTTCCATGCAATGAAGATTAATTCCTTTTATTGTGTTGATGAAATAATAATATAGTCATAAAACATAACAGAACAAGTGGAAGTTGACGAAGTATGTGTTTGATTAATTGCCTTAAAAGATTATAGATGCTGACTGAAGTGGTTTTTTTTTTAATTTTTGTGTTTCTCAATACTGAGTTTTTTAATGTTTTAAAATGTAATGCAAAACATACATATTTAACAACCCCCAACTCTGAATGACAAGTGAAACACAAAATGCGTGCGCCAGAGTATTCACAGCATAACAAATCCAGTATCTGTTCAGAGCTTCAGGTTATGGCAGGCTGATTGCGTTGACTTGCCTACCAGCACAGGAGGATAATTGATAAAGCAACCTAGCATCGAAGGCCTGTGGACAGTCTCTTCTCAAGATGTCTGGTTTCTCTCTTGCAAATTAGAAGGTCTAGATTCCTCTGAGAAAATACAGAACCATTCTCAGTGACACTTGCACCTGCACTTTCTTAACCCTGGTTTCAACCTGGGTGGGCTTTGTCACAGGATCCTGTGAGGATCTTGTGGGTAAAAAGAGGGGACAGAGACTCAAGAATTGACCACTGTGCTACATTCATTTGATGGAAGCAGCATCAATTAGAATTTGTGATTTTCAGAAACTTTTCTGTTCATGTTGCAATCCTCAACTGTCGTATGTAATTTTTCCTACCCATCTGAAGTTATTCAGTCTTTTATTCATTTATATTTTTCATTATTTTACCATGTGATAGGCCCTGGAATATAGTAATTAATATGAGATGCACGATTGTTGTCCTCAAAGAATTTATAGCTTATTTAGAGAAGTAGACATTAACCATGTCATTTCAATAAACTGTGATGAATGTTACGATAGTGGGAAAATACGGTGCTATGGGAATAGACACTAGAGATGAGTATACCTAACCTCCTCCAAAAGGCTAAGGAAGACAGATCATTTGTAGATGGAGATGTTTAAGCTAAAATCTAAAAATGTAGAAGGAGTTAATAAAGCAAAGTGTTGTTATCTGAGCGTGGGCAGATAGCATGGCAGTCGTCTTCTATTTCTCTGTTATTCAAAAGACCTCATATTAAGGATTCTTATTTTAGTAATTCCGGACTAGCTTTATGAAAAACAGCCTCCCACAGAAAGCAGTTTCAAGCTAGGGACAACATATAAAAAGCAGTTTTTGAAGTCACTAGGAGAAGACAAAGGCAGAAAAAAACTTGAGAAGATTCACTCCTGAAAGAGGGAAACCTCACTGGGTGAGGTCTGTGATTTTACAAATATTGTCCTGAGAGCACATGGTGCTGGAAAGTTAGATCCCAAGCAGAAGACCTCGGTCTTATGTTAGAGGTGGTAGGGAATCAAATGGGGGGTATCCTTCATTTAGTCCTGTGATCTCCAGGGAGGCTGCCCCAAACCTGTTTATAAGATCTCCTCAAAAACTAGGCTGACCCTTCAACTGCACATTTTCTGGGAAGATTACAAGATGCCCACTAAAAAGCAACAGATTTTCAGCTGAAAAATCTTTGCAAAATATTTCAGCTACTGCCCAATGCAAGAGATACAAAGTTTAGAATTTGAGTCCTATCAATTTGAGAAGTCTTAAAGAGACCTGCTTTCGTTTCAGGTTTAAGTGTTTTGTAGCCCTGTTACTCTGAAGATTAGATCCTGAGCCTGGTCCCAGCTTTCTCTGCCCTACCTTTGGAGGAGATGCAATATTCTTTGCATGTGACCAACAAAATCCTCTGGCTTTCACCCCTAGTTTTCAAATGGCTATAAACTGTCCTCAACTTTTTATTCACTTTTTCCAGAGCTCAATTTAGCTACCTAGTTCCATTGTACTTATAGTTACTATTTCATATTTCTCAAACCCTCATAAATTTCACAAGCTAGTGCGTTCTTTTCCATTAATATACCAACCCAATTCACCGTTGGTCAAAGTTCAGCATTTGGATCACCAGTTTTTGTAGAGACTATTTACGATTCACTTCCCACCACTAATGGGACCCCCCTTGCTAGCCTGGCAGCAAGTGACCCAGCTCAAAAATGCCATCTGATTGTTTGCTGTTCCCGACAACCTGGGTATCAACTATTGCCATTTAGAAGTATATTAGACAGAGTTTAGCATGCAAGATGTTTGGGAATGCCCTTGGGATCACACCTGTAAAAGAAAGGAAGAAGAAGCTGGATTTAATAGAGTAAGAAGTTGACTGTACTGCCTTAGCCAACTCTGACACTGGAAAGGCTCTTGAGAATCGTTCACATTGGGACTAGATGGCCAGGCTTTTGTACACCATACACTATACTGTATATAGGCCACCCCAGGAAGGCCTGTAACTTGTAGAGTTTGCCTCTCTGCAGCTGAAGCAATTCCTGAAGGAACTTGCAGCTAACAGTTATCTAACAGCACTCCCCAAAACTGGGTCGTCAGGTTCTCTCATCAAAGGGGATTTGGGTGGTTTATCACAGTATCCTTCATAATCCACCTATACTTTGGACGCTGAAGTGATAAACTTAATGTAACAGCCAACACTTTGAAAATGTCAGAATAGAAACTATAAAGAGGCTAGTTCTTTGAATCCTAGAAACATCTAGTTTAGGGATTTGTATTGGGATACTACACATATCTCATACTTGTAGACATTGTCAGCTGGATTTCCAGTTACTGAAAACTGAAAACATTTTAGCACATGAGAGGGAGAGAAGGGCATAATAACCTGTTACAGGCAGAAGACACATTTGTGAAAAAGCCAGGATTGTGAGAAAATACACGTTTTGAAGAACTGAAACAAGTGTCGTATGGGTAAAGTACATATTGTGCAGTAGAGAGGGGAAAGAAAGAAAGCTGGAGAAGACAGCAGGGATGAAATCTTGAAGAACCTCTCAAAGTACATTGTGCAGTTGATTGTATCCCAAGGGCAAGGGGAAGCAATAGGAAAGTTTTAAGCAGAAAAGTGATATAATAAAGTTGTGCTTTTGAATGATCTCTCTAACCCCACTAAGGAGCTTAGCTTGGAGAGGCCAAGGCAAGACAGAGGGAGACCTTTTAGGAAGTAATTGCTGTAATCCTGCTGAAAGGGGCTTGAAGCAGGGTAGTAGCAGTGTGGATGGAAAAGGTGACTAGAGTAAGAGCTGTTTAGAAGTCAGAACCCATTGCACCAATTGGCGACTAATTCAGTGGGGAACAACTTGCAATTTGGGATAATTGTCCAGGTCCTGGCTTGGGCAACATATATTTGGGCACACCTTGAGTTGTAGCTCAGAGGGATGGTACAGGCGCTGGGCTCTGGAGCCAGGCTCTGTGTGTACTTCCTGACTTTGGTACTTCCTAGCTGGTGCCTTTTACCAATTTTCACCATTCTGTGCTTCAGTTTTCCAATCTTGAAATGTTGTTAAATATATCTACCTTAGAAGCTTGTGTGAAGAGTAAAAGAATTAACACAAATAAAATACTGTCCATACTAACTTCCCAATAAATATTAGCTATTATTATTATTAGGGACCTCACTTTGGTTTTCCTGCTTGTGCTCCTTGTTTGCTGTTTAAACCTTGTCGATGTTGATACTTTCAGATCCCAATGTAATAACCCTACTCTGACTGTCGTTTTCTTCGTTCGTGATGACTTGCCTCGGCATTCCTGATGCCCTGGCCAGGTTCCACTGACTCCCTCTCACCATGCCAGTAGAAAAGCAAGTAATGTTGTAGGAAAAGAACATCCTGAGGACAGTTATTTTGATTTAAACCTGTACGTATTGAAAGTACTATGAGTTCAAACAATTAAGTTCATGAACTCATCGTAGAAAAAGTGCTGCATACCTCATTGCGGAATATCACTACGGTCACCTTGGAAGTAATTCCCTTGGGAAGCTGTGCTCTGATGCCAGCACCTAGTCCACCCTTCAAAGCAGTTTTGGAACTCTTTTTCTGGAACGGCCATCGGAGCTGTCATCATATTACCGTTGATGTCCTGAATGTCATCAAAATGTCTTCCTTTCAAAATTTTCTTTCTCGGGGCCGGCCTGGTGGCTCAGGCAGTTAGAGCTCTGTGTTCCTAACTCCAAAGGCTGCTGGTTCAATTCCCACATGGGCCAGTGGGCATTCAACCACAAGGTTGCCAGTTCGATTCCTCAAGTCCCGCAAGGGATGGTGGGCTCCGCCCCCTGCAACTAAGATTGAACAGGCACCTTGAGCTGAACTGCCGCTGAGTTCATGGATGGCTCAGTTGGTTGGAGCATGTCCTCTCAACCACAAGGTTGCCAGTTCGATTCCCGCAAGGGATGGTGGGCTGTGCCCCCTGTAACTAGCAACGGCAACTGGACCTGGAGCTGAGCTGCACCCTCCACAACTAAGACTGAAAGGACAACAACTTGAAGCTGAACGTCACCCTCCACAACTAAGATTGAAAGGAAATGACTTGAGTTGGAAAAAAGGCTTGGAAGTACACACTGTTCCCCAATAAAGTCCTGTACCCCTTCCCCAACAAAATCTTTGAAAAAAAAATTCCTTTCTCTTTGGGTAAAGAAAGAAGTCATTGGGGGCCAGATCAGGTGAGTAAGGAGGGTGTCCCAATACAGTTATCGGTTGACTGGCTAAAAACTCCCTCACAGGCAGCGCCGTGTGAGCTGGTGCATTGTCGTGATGCAAGAGCCATGAATAGTTGGTGAAAAGTTCAGGTCGTCTAACTTTTTCATGCAGCCTTTTCAGCACTTCCAAATAGTAAACTTGGTTAACTATTTGTCCACTTGGTACAAATTCATAATGAATAATCCCTCTGATATCAAAAGAATGATATCAACATCATTGCAATGAGTTCACAAACTTAATTGTCATATCTCGTATGTGCTATAATCGTACAGGCTGATCTTCAGTTGCTGAGCACCCTGGCACGTAGGACCAATTGGATCATCCTTATCTCCTATTTACCTCAGGCACCAGTGGAATTCAAGACTCTCATGTGATCCCACATGTGCACATCCTCATTCTTCTCTGTACTACGCCCAACCTTTCATCCTTCCTTGTCTTCCCAAGCTCTTAAACTGCACCCTCTGTGACTCAGAATTTTTTTTCAAGCCCCCGCAACTCCACATGCATTATCAAAACACATCCTCTAAATGTCCCTTTTACCTTCTTGTTCTGACTGAAACTGACTTGATCCAACACCATTTTACCTGCAGCATCCCAGGTGTAGATTTTTTTTTTCCTTCCACGATTCACATAGCTCGAGACCTAGGATTGGGGTAGGAGTCCCCCTTGCTTCACATAGACACTTTCAAACTGCCTTCCTACTTTCTCCTTCAAAACTCAATCCTGTATGTGTCATCAAATTTTACCATCTCTTACCATTCTTTTTACTTTCATTGACAGATATCTGAGTCACACCCTCTCCTTAATTTATAATTTCAGTATCTTGTTCACTGTCTCCCTATCAGCCACACTTTCAATATTAATTCTCAGTGACTTTAAAATAAATCTAGATGATCTATTGGTTCTTAACCTTATTAATGTTAAATTGTATACTACCATCATCTATGATACCTACCCCTATAGCAATCATCAATGACTTCATCCCACTAAAATCTTAGTTTAAAAGTCAATCACGTCCTATCCTTTCAACTCACTTATTCTAGTACTTAACCATTTCCATGGGAAACTCTTTCAATGAAAAAGGTGTACTTATTAATAGTTTAGACAATCGACTTCACTTCTGGAATCACCCCCTTCCCTCCTCAATCAATTTCTCCCTCTTTATTGGATTCTACCAAAATTCCTAAATCTGTCTCAACTACATCTATCCAGTGCAGTAATAACCTACTTAGTTTCTCAGGCAAGAAGTCTGGATTCCTTTCTTTTCATCATCCTCTACATCTAATTCATCATTGAGGCCCAAGTCCCATATGGTGGACTTCAGAATACATTCTGAATCTGACTTCATTTCACTATCTCCAGTGTCATGGTTTTAATTCAAATACCTGTTATCTCTAGCGTGAACTGCTACAGTCTCCTATGAGGTCTTCCTGTCTCTGTTCTTGCCGTCTGCAGTCCATTTCCCATACTATCTTCAGACTTTTCTTAAGAATCACTTAGCACTTTGGGTAATCAAAAGATTAGTCAGGTCATATCTCTCCACTGCTATTAACCCTTAAATAACCTCCAGTTATTAAAAAAAAAAAAAAAAAAAACACACACACACACACACAAAAAAAACACACCCTATTTATTAAGGTATATGAACTTGCCCTTGTCCAGTTCTCCAATCGTGTCTTCACTAACCCTTCACTAGTTAGTTAACCATAGTAACCTTCTTTCTGTCTGTCTAATATGCCATTCCAAGGACTTTGCATTTGTTCTTTCTTTTGCTGATTATTCAGATTTCAAATTTAATGTCACTTGCTCAAAGAGGCCTTTCCCAGTCAACTTAGCTAAAAAAGTCACTCACCCACTCCCACCTCTGCCTCAGTGTTATTGTTGTATTCTATCTGCTGCACATGACTTCTTGGTTCTCAACATTCTCTTATTTATATTGTCTCCCTGCCCCCTTCATCACACACGGAGTACAGATACCTCCATAAATTCCTTCAAGCAGGATTTCCCCAATCCCTCTCTTTCTCCTTCTGTCTCTTCACTGCTGAATCACTGGCACCTAAATAATATTTGAATTTGACACACATTGCTTGTGATCAGTAAACATTTGTTGAGTACCTGAATGATGACGGGCTGATATTGAAGCCCTGCTATTAAAAACCTGTACCACTGAGACCTTGTGTGCATACTTCAGAAATTAGGAAGAGGGATTAAACTAAACTTGTGTTTTTAATAGAGGAACAAATTAAGTCTCCAGATTTAAGCAGAGGCAGAGATAATGAATGAGCTCCACAGAGGAAATACAAGATAGATAGAAGCCACAGAGACATAGAACAGATACATTTGAGACTTTACTGTAGATATCATTCTCTTCTGCCTTTTCACTTATTATTACAAGTACTTTTTCACATCATTAAAAAGTCTTTGTAAATATATATTCAATTGTTGAATAATATTCCCTTTTCTATGGAGGGATCATAATTAATTTAACCATTTTATTGCTCGTTAACATTTATTTTTTTAAATTATTTTTTCTTCTATAAATAAATATGCTTATATATTAGTATTTTTCAACATTTGTGACTATTTCCTTAGTACGAACTCTTAGAAGGGGAAAAGCTACTTTAAAAGGGATAAATGTTTTTAATGATACCAAGACTTACTACTAAATAGCTTTCTAATATTTTTATGTGATTTATATTCACATAGTCTATAAGAGTAATGATTTCATAGCACCCTCCAACATTAACAACATTTATTTTATTCTTTGTTCACTTATAAGCGGGAAGTTAATCTCAATGTTTTCAGTTGCATTTCTATGATTACTAGAGAGCAATAAATATTTCAGATATTTGCATTATCTCTTTTGTATTTCATACCCCTTGTATATTATAATTTCTCCTTTTGGTCTTAGTGATTGTCTCATCAATTTGTGTGTAGTTTTTATATATTAAGTATGTAACTGTTTATTATGTTTGCTTTAAATACTTATCATAGCTGCAGATTTTAGAAAGCATGTTTAACCTAATGTCAACAATATTAGAGGCTGTAAAGGCAAAAGAATAAATCTAATTCTAAGGTAAGGTAGAAAAATACCTTCCTCCAGGAATAGAATGTGGTCAAATTTGGCCCAGTTGTGAAAACTAAAGCAAAGTGAACTAAGGATTTGCCTGAATAGAGTTCAAGTGGAGTGTAAATGGCTCAGGATTTTACAGGATCAAGAGGAAGTAACACTCAGTAAAGAAAGCTGCCCAGACTGAGTGTGTTAATTTTCCTATAAAAACAAGGTCAGTCATGGCTGAGAGACCAGATGCAGAGTGTAAAGCAGCAGTTTATCTTTTGTGAATTAAGGATTAGACCATCTTTGATATCTTAAATCCTTTCTTTTCCAACCTATAGCCTTTAACCTCACATATCTCTCCTCTGAAGCCATAAATATTAAGGAAATCCAAACAGATATTTTAAAATCTCATGTCTAGAGAGAAGTTGGGGGGAAAGGGCAGATGCTAAAGAGAACAGAATTGAATTCCAAGACTCCTGTGAAGCCAGGGAATTAAAAAAATATCCCTTTGAAGAGCATTTTGGTTATGGGAGAGAAAAGAGAGACAGCTGTGGAGACAAAGTTAGCAACGAGACAGCGGGAGCAAGGAGTCAACCCAACCTTAGACCAATTTTGGTCTCTCTTTTCCTGGTTTATTGCATAAATACACTAACAACCAAAGGAAAGTCTACAAAACCCAAACATCTGGGATGAGGAGAATCTCTATTTTCCTTACCTTACAAAAATTATGCTCTTTGGCACATGTGCGGCTTCTCAGTGATCTAAGCCAGCTGTGCACCCCAGGAACAGGCACAGACATAGGGACCCATGCCTAGTGGGTACGCCACGTTTCCTGACTTGAGTCAAGCTGCTTGAAATGGCACTGATGGAAAATGTCCTTATTAACACCATTACCATGCCACTAACCTGTTTTCTTTTCATTTGATCTGAAATTTATTATATTAAACCTATTAAACATGTTCCCGAAATACATTGCCACAACAGTGTCTTTCTTTTTCCAAGCTCACGTGCACATACAGATCCAATTGCCATTCAGCAATGGGAAGAAAAAAAAATAGCCTTACTTATCTCCCATTTTTCATTTATTCAGATTTCCCTCAGGCTTTTCAATGTTACCCAGAAGAACCTGCCTTGCTCTCAGTAATTCTGTTCTTTTAGGATCATGAAAATCGGCTTTAGGTTGCAGTACCTGAAAAGGCAAAAGGAAAAAGCCTGCTTTGGTTATCCCCAAATCAAAACAGTTCACAAAAAGGGAAAAATTTTGTTTGCATGAACACTTTCCTCTTCTCAAAGTCTATTTTTAAAAAGTTCTTAAATCTTGGAGCCATTTGTCATCCCTACCCCCACATCAATCCTCCTAGCATGTTCCCACCCCCTTTTCTAGCCCATCCCAATCTCAGCCATCTTGAGTGCCTTCCGACACATTTTCAACATCAAAGCAGTCCTCCACAATAGCCACTGTGTTTCAGCGTCACAGGAGGCCATCTGAGCATCAGTCGTTCACCTTACCTTAGTCAACAAACTAATTAGAATCTCTGTTGTAATAGGAAAATACAAAGGCTCATTCACTCTCTCACACTTTTCCAGAGAACAAACACAACCTACTTTTTCTTAGTTATTTTTTTAAAATCTTATGTGTATTTTTAAAGAAATTTATAAATTTCATAGTTATTACTTATGACAATAATACATTTAAAAATCTGTGTAGTTATTTCCTCCTTTTTAATTTCTATTTTGTAGCTACTTCCATTTTCTCAATCATCATTTTGTTTATTTGCATTGTCTCCCTCTTTTTTCTTGGTTAGTCATGACAGAAGTTTATTTTAATAATCTTTTGGAAAAATCAGTTTTCCATGTGTTAATCTTCTGTATTGTTCTTTTATTGTCTATAAATTTCATTGAATTTTCTCTTATCTCTATTTTTTTCTTACTTCTTGTCTCTTTGGGTTTAATTTTTTTTCTCCCTAACCTCCTGAATTGAGTGCTAACTTCACTAATCTTCCATCTTTCTTTTACATAATAAGTGGATTGATAGCTCTATATTCCCCTTTAAGTACGGCTTTAGCTCTGTCCCACACATTTGACTTTTAATGCATTTATTGTCATTCATTCTAAATATTTCTTAATTTTCTTTAATATTTCCAAAGTTTCACATTGTCATTTGCTTTCATTGGATATATCATTTTCTTTTAAAGATTGTATGTTATGATATTAGACTTTTCCTTAAGATCTACTATCTTTCTAATCTACCCCAAGCAAGCAAAATGTATCAATATTTGTATCTTGCCTCTTACAAGATAAATATTTGATTATACTCTTGTGTTTGTTCTCAAAATGTGTCTTTGTAAACACTATTATAAATAATTTCATATATATTTCTGTGTCCTTATTATAATAGAATCTAAGATCATGTGGCTAATTTCCTCCATATTCTTTTAGTTTCAGTATTTACCGAGTGTAGTTCCAGATCTAAATATAGTCTATAAATCTCTACGTGCCTATCTCTTCTATCATAAAAAACATAATTTGTAGACAAATTTTTTTTTTAAATAAATTACATGTTTCATGATTCTCCTTCAGGGCAATACCTCTTTGTAAGTCTTTCATATAGTTGGTGTCTTGTAAATCTTTGTTTAATGAATAAACCCAAAGAATATGTCAAGTGGATGTCCAGATAGTTACATTCATCAGTCCTATTGACAACCTGCCAAAGATAGTTTTCTGATACATATTAAGAAAATGTATATTTCCTCTCTCTGACTTTTCCTATTCATATAATTTCTCTCTCTCTCTCTCTCTCACACACACACACACACACACACACACACACACACACATCTTTCTTCTCCACCCAATGTTTACTAATATTTTTCTGTCTTGAGGTTCATGGAATCCAGTACATTTTATACACACATATGCACATGTATATTTTCCTTGGATTGTATCTGAATCTTTTCATTTAATTATCCAATAATTCTTTCAACTTATGTTTGTTGATTGCCTTCTATGTGCAGAATGCAAGGGTGGGAGTAGGTTTACAATTATGTATCAGATGGTCTGAGAAGCCTTAGTAAAAGGGGACATTTGAGCCAAGACATATGGAGATGAAGGATTGAACCACTCATCTATCTGGAGGAGTAGTGTTTCAGATACACAGCACAAAAGAGCAAAAATCCTTCCAAAAGCTTGCCTGGCAGGACCATAAATTGGCCAATCACTTTGGAGAAAAGTGTCATTATCTTCTAACATTGCACATTTGTATGCATTGAATCTGGCAATTCCTTTCTGAGATCTACAACCAAGATGTCACAGGCCCGGAGACATGTTGAGAACGCCAATAGAAATACTATCCAAAGAACAGAAAACCAGCAACAACTCAGTAGTCCATGGAGAGATAGGTAAATTCTGCTATATTCACACAGTGGAATGTTATAAGGTAGTGAAAATGATGTAACCATCTATGTGGATAAACCTTAGAAACAAAATTGAATTAAAAAAATAAAAAGTCCCTCAGAAGGCTACATAGTATGAGTCTCTTCATATACTATGTTTCCCTGAAAATAAAACCTAGCCAGACAATCAGCTCTAATGTGTCTTTTGGAGCAAAAATTAATATAAGACCCGGTCTTATTTTACTATAAGACCAAGTCTTTAATATAATAATATAATATAATATAATATAATATAATATAATATAATATAATATAATATAATATAATATAATACTGGGTCTTATATTAATTTTTGCTCCAAAAGATGCTTTAGAGCTGATGGTCCGGCTAGGTCTTATTTTCGGGGAGACATGGTATTTAAAAACAGGCAGAACCCTTTACTAGGTTAAAAAGACCAGGAGATTGGAAGGCAAGGGACTAATAAACACAAAATTTAGTGTTTCATCACTTTTGTTAAAGAAAGCAGGAAGGTAGACCAGGGAAAAAGCACACAATTGATGCTATGTTTCATATGAAAAATGTTTTAATTATTAAATTATTTGCATGTTTATATTTTAAAAGATAACAAAAAAGTATATGGAAAGGAAGGAGGATAGAGTCATTTTATATACTGTTGTTAATAGTATGTATAGTTGAAGCCAATTTGGAAGGCAAGGGGTCTCTATCTGTCAAAATTTCAAGTGAACATACCTTTTTACTCAAGAAATACACATGTGGGAATTCATCAAAAAAATGTTGGTGTATACATATATCAATATGTGAATACATAGATGGGGGCACAATGATATTTATTGCAGCACTATTCATAATAGCAACAAAATAGAAGTAACCTCATCCTTCAAAAAAGAAAAGGTTAATTGAATTATAATATATGTTTCCTATGGGATGCTTTGCAATTATTAAAAATATATTTCATATATATACATATGCATAGAATTGCTAAGAAAGGGAACTAGAAGATGAAAAACAAAAGCCATTGATCCTCTTTATCTCTAGGGAGGCAGTAAGGGACATTTTAATTTGTCCTGTATACTTTGTACAACAAAAACTGTATTCTTATATTAATTGGGTAATTTTGAAAGCATTCTTTTCCTTGCCAAGAATATATCTATTAATATATTAATTATTGTTTGAAAAATGATTACTCACTTTTCAAGCTGATTTATATGCAAAGTTATACAATTCCCCTTATTCTAGTCTCTCTCTCTCTCGCTCCCTCTCCCTCTCTCTCTCTCTCTCAAGTCATAATCTTTAAATTGAGGAAGATAATAAAATTGCACATAGTTTATCAAGACCCATGATTCTTCCAGGGGAATTCTTCAAGTCAGTAGTGTATTCTGTCTGTCTTCATCTAGATAAGGTGATTTTGAGGGGCTTATCCAGCACTGCCCAAGACTTCTTCCCAGTCTCCTGGTCTCCACACTGCAGCCAGAGTCACCTGTGTACAAAGCAATGCAAAGAACCTCCCTTCTCAATTTATAATGCAATACATCCCATATAGAAGCTTTCAGATATGGCTTCAAACTTCCTTTACTAACCTCAGCAACCATGACCACCCTCTCACATCAGTATTTACTACATCAAATACCTTTCTATTCCTCAAATAGGCCTCTACACATTGGTCTCTACACATGTACTGGCTCTTCTCTCTTCCCTTTTGATTGTAGTATGATAAAAACCACTTAGGTTTTGGATAAATCATAACTCAGTTCAAACTCCAGGTCTGCCAATCACTGGCTATCTAATCTCTCACAAATTACCCAACATAACTGACCTTTAATTTCTTCACCTGTAAAATGAAAATAAAAACACTTAATGAGATGTCTGAGACAATCAAATCAATTAATTAATGTAAAGAATTTATTATTATGGTCAACCAAATAAGCACTCAATCAATATTTGCTTAATCAAGTCACACCATTGCAAGCAATATTCCCACATATTTACTTCATCAGTATTTACCTGTTTGCTGTTATTCCAAGCAATTCACTCTATCAGTCAGTAATTTACTACATTATTGAGTTTTCCAAGCATGTGACTCATATCAGTATTTTATATATGTGTACATAGTATACACTCATAGTTTTTGGGAGAGTGCTAATAATAATTAATTAATGTCTAGTTAAGTGTTTATATAATTTCCCCCATTCACACTGCTCACTACATCCTATGTCCTAGCTTCCATTCGCTATGATTTCAATTTTGGACATTATTTTAGGTAAATTATTTTGTCCATTCCAACACCCATGGAAGTCATAAAACAAGTTTTTAGGTTATAGCATTTTAAATGTCCATTTTGTAGAGGAGGAGGGAGACTAATTTTGATAAAAATTTTACTCCAGAACCATGTATCTTGGTGAGCAGCCATTTTTAAATGAACACAAACAATTCCCAAAGTTTCAGCTAACCCACTTCATACTGTCACCACACAGCCATTTATCCATTCTGCATGTAATTGCTGGCTCTGGGAATAGAGTGATTGACTAGAAAAACTTGATTGCTAGATCTCTCCAGGTTCACAGTCTGGCATTGTAAATACATGTAGGGACAAGTAATTACAGCAAAGTAGGGTAAGTGTTAGGAGAAAGTGTATCCCAGGTCAATGGGAACACTGCAGAGCAGGGACATTCACCTAAAAAATAGCATGTGGGATCTAAGCCCCAATAGCCATTTGCCAAGAAACTACTACAGAAAACCTGCTTACTGCAGTTAAGCTGTTCCAAATCCTGAAAAAGAAAAGACGATTTTTAAAAACCCCTTAATTGCCTGAAATACCATCTCAACCATCTAATCCTTCCCTGGAGCTGCTAGTAATTATAGCATTTTCTCCCTCAATTGTCAATGAAAAATCCTTTTTGTAGGCCTCACTGTTCTATTGTTAGACTAGGATTTTCTTTTCTTTCTTTTCTTTTTTTTTTTTTTTAAACAAATCAACCTAAACAAAAGCCCTGCTAAAGCTCAGTTACTGTAGAAAAAACATTTTGCCTGGTCAGGCTGTCAGTAATGAGTCAAACCCGTGACAAAGAGCAGGCTGCCTTGGGAGGCAGTAGCACCACTGTGTAAGGGTGATTAAAGCCCAGACTCGTTGTTCAGGGACACCAGGAATGGACTTGCCCACTGAGTGGGAAGTTGAAAGAGTGAATGGTCCCGAATGTCCACAGTCTTGCAAATCCAGATATGAATTTATATATGTGAAATTATATCTATCTGTCTCTATCTCTATATATCTGAATAACCATATATATTAATAATATATAATACCTGTGTTATGGGAGTCTAGGGGACCAAAAGACTAATTTAATTTTCCTTATGGGGTAATAGGGAAAGCTTTCTGGTAAAGAGAGTATTTGAGTTATATTTAAATATATGAAAATACTTTAGCATTTGGAGTTGTATAAAAAGGGCATTTTGGGTAAAGAGACTATAAGCAACCAGCAATGAAGTCACAGACAGGAAGGTGTAGACCACTTAGATTTCCCTGGTCCATTATAGCTGGAGCAGAGACTAATGAGGTTTTTGGTTTGTTTGTTTGTTTGTTTTGTTTTATTCAGTTTGTCTTTGTTTTTTTTGTTGTTGTTTTTTTTTTTTTAATTCTACATATAAGTGAGGTCATAAGGTATTTGTCTTTGTCTGACTTATTTAACGTAGCACAATACCCTCTAGGTTCATCCATGTTATTGCAAATGGCAAGATTACATTCTTTTTTATGGCTGAGTAATACTCCACTACATATATGTGCCACTTCTTCTTTAACCAGTCATCTATTGGTGGAGATTTAGGTTGCTTCCATATCTTGGCTATTATTAGTAATGTTGCAATGAACATAGGGGTGTATATATCTTTCCAAATGAATTAATTGCTAATAAATCCCAGAAGTGGGATTGCTGGATCTCATGGCAGCTCTATTTTTAATGTTTTGAGAAATCTCCATACTGTTTTCCACAGTGGCTGCACTGATTTATAACTCCACCAACCGTGTACAAGGGTTCCCTTTTCTACACATCTTCACCAGCACTTGTTATTTGTTGATTTACTGATGATAGCCATTCTGACAGCTGTAAGGTGATATCTCATTGTGGGGTGTCGTTTTTTGTTTTCTGTTTTTTACTTTCAGGTGTACAAAGCAACATAATGATTAGACATTTACACCCCTCATAAAACGATAACCCCAATAAGTCTACTATCTATACACAGCTATCCCTATACCATTGACTATATTCCCATGACTGTTAACCATAGTGGCTGCATTAATATATATATATATATATATATATATATATATATATATATATATATATATATAATATAGTATATAGTATATATATTATATTATATAGTATATATTATATGTATATACATATATATACTATATGTATACTATATATAATATTTTGTTGCAAAATATGTAATGTGTTGTTGCAAATGGTAAGATTTTATTCTTTTTTATGGCAGAGTAATACTCCATTGTCATTGTGGTTTTGATTTGTATTTCCCCTATGATTAGTTATGTTGAGCATCTTATCAGATGTCTGTGGGCCATCTGTTATGTCCTCTTGGGAGAAATGTCTATTCAAGTCCTCCCATTTTGTAATTTGATTTTTTTTTTTTTTTTGGTGTTTAGTTGTATGAATTCTTTATAAATATGTATTAGATATTAACCCCTTATCAGATGTATCATTGGCAAATATCTTCTCCCATTCAGTAGGATGTCTTTTTGCTTTGTTGATGGTATATTTTAATGTGCATTTTTTTTAATGTAGTCTCATTTGTTTATGTTTTTTTTCTTTTATTTCCCTTCCCAAGGAGATATATCAGAAAAAAATATCACTATGAAGAATAAAAGTCAGAGAGTTTACTACCTATGTTTTCTTCTAGGGGTTTTATGGTTTCAAGTCTAACACTTATGTCTTTAATTCATTTTGAGTTTATTTTTTATATGGTATAAAAAAGTGGTCCAGTTTCAATTATGCATCTATCTGTCCAGTTTTACCAGCACCATTTATTGAATAGATTGTCTTTACCCTGTATAGCTTTTCTTCCTTCCTTGTAGATTAATTGACCATATAAGTGGGAATTTATTTCTGGGCATTCTGTTCTAATATATATATATATATATATATATATATATATATATATATATATATATATATATATATATATATATATATATATATATATATATATGCCAGTACCATACTGTTTTGATTATTGAATCTTTATAGTATAGTTTGATATCAGAAGCCTGAGACCTCCAACATTCTTTCTCAAGATTTCTTTGGCTCTTCTGGGTCTTTTGTGTTTCCATATAAATTTTAAAATTAGTTGTTCTAATTCTGAGAAAAATGCCTTCAGTAATTTGATAGGGATTGCATTAAATCTGTATGTTACTTTAGTTAGCAAAGACATTTTAACAATATTAATTCTTCCAATCTATGAGTATGGTATATGTTTCCATTTGCTAATGTTTTGTTCAATTTCCTTCTTCAATATCTTATAGTTTTCAGAATCCAGATGTTTCACCTCTGGTTAAATTTATTCCTAGATATTTTATAGTTTTTCATGCAATTGCAAATGAGATTATTTTCTTAATTTCTTCTTCTGATTGTTCATTACTGGTGTATAGAAGTGCAACAGATTTCTATATATTGATTCTGTATTTTGCAACTTTACTAAAGTCATTTATTAGTTCTAATAGATTTTTGGTGGAATCTTTAGGTATTTTTTATGTATAGCATCATGTCATCTGCAAATAATGAGAGTTTATTTCTTCCTTTCCAATAGGGATGCCTTTTATTTCTTTGTTTTGTCTGATTGCTGTGGCCAGGACTTCCAATACTATGTTTAATAGAAGTGGTGATAGTGGGTATCTTTGTCTTGTTCCTGTCTTAGAGGAAAGGCTTTCAGCTTTTCACCACTGAGTATATTAGCTTTGAGTTTGTCACATATGGCTTTTATTATGTTGAGGTAAGTTCCTTTTATAACCACTTTATTGAGCGTTTTTATCATAAAAGGATATTGAATTTTGTCAAATGCTTTTTCTGCATCTAAGATGATCATAAGGTTTTTATCCTTTATTTTGATAATGTGATGTATTGCATTGTTTGATTTATGGATTTGAACCATCCTTTCACCCCTGGGCTGAATGTCACTTAGTCATGGTGTATAATCCCTTTTACTGTATTGTTGAATCTTGTATGTTAATATTTCATTGAGAACTTTTACAGCTATGTTCATAAAGAATATTAGCTTGTAATTTCTTTTTTTGGAATTTATGTATCTGGTTTTGGTATCAGGGTAATGGTGGCTTCATAAAATAATTTTGGAATCATTCCTTCCTCTTCAGTTTTTTCTGAAATAGGTTAAGAAGGATAGGCATTAATTTTTTGAATGTTTGGCAGAATCCACCTGTGAAGCCATCTACTCCTTGACTTTTATTTATTGGGAGTTTTTTTTAATTATTATTATGGCTTCAACTTATTGCTAGTAATTGGTCTGTTTAGATTTTCCATGTCTTCTCGGTTCAGTCTTAGAAGGTTATTACTTCTACAAATTTATCCCTTTCTTTCACATTGTTGTATTTGTTAGCATATAATTGTTCATAATATAATTTAATGATTCTTTGTATTTCTGTGGTGTCAGTTATAACTTCTCTTTCATTTATGATTTTTTATATCTGGGCTCCCTTCTTGATGAGTTTGGCTGAAGGTTTATCTATTTTATTTATCTTTTGAAAGAATCAGCTCTTAGTTTTACTGATGTTTTCTTTTTCTTTTTTTTTTTTTCAATTTCTATTTCATTTTTTTCCACTCTGATCTTAACTTTATTTTTTTTTCTGTTTGCTTTAGGTTTGGTTTGTTTTTCTTCTTCTAATTCCTTTAGGTGTAGAGTTAGATTATTTATTTGAGGTTTTTCTTTCTTGTTTCTTGAGGTAGAGCCTTTGTTCCTATGAAGTTTCCTCTTAAAGCTGTTTTTGCTGCATCCCATAAATTTTGAAAAGTGTATTTTCATTTGTTTTAAGATAGTTTTTGATTTCTTGTTTGATTTCCTCTTTGATCAGTTGGTTGTTTAGTAGCAAGTTGTTTAGTCTCCACATATTTGTGTTTTTTCTAATAACGTTGTTTTTTATTTATATAAACATAGGAAGAGAAATCCAACTGTAAAGCCACCCAAGTAAGGGACAAGACTCTATGATTCTAATTCAGTGTTCTTTCAAAAGAATCTGATTCATGTTCTATCCTGATCTTTTCCAGAGAATATGCCTTTGGTCTGGAACTTAAGAAATAGCTGTTTTGGAACTACAAAAATATTTCCATGCTTAAATGATTTCTTCTTAGGGTGTTGAGGAGTTGAAATATGCCCTGAAATTTATTCTGTACACATGAACAGTTGTCTTCCTCATATATATATATATATATATATATATATATATATATATATGTGTGTTTTCATTCATCATTGGGGAAGACTTTATATAATATTGTCCACAGTGCCTTTACCAGCCTGGATGGAGCAGTACCAAGGTGGCTTACAACCAGAAGGGACAGATATCCCCTCATTTGAACCTATCCATCAGTAAAATTGTTGGTATGGTTCTGGATGTAGTACTGAGCTGAACAGGACATCATAGATTTTTAAACTTTCTTCCTGCTTCCCTGGAAGCAGATACTAACTATAGCTACCAGTTATCACTGAAACTTTACCAACAGTGTCACAGGCCTCTCATAAAATCATTTTTTCAAATGGGGGCATATTGTCTAGAGTATCTAATATCTACAGTGGTGTTTTACCAAACTTAAACCAATATGGCATCTACCTCTGAGAATGTGAAGTGCCAAATCATCCATGTACACACATGTGTTATCTCACTTAATAATCATTTAATGGTATATTCTACAGAAACTATGAATAAATGTTGAATTCTTTGATAACATATAGTTAATGAAAATCCAAAGGTAAAATCCAGAGCATAGTTGTCCTGCAGTTCAAAATGATCTGTAAGACAGTGCTGTGTAATCCAAAGAATTAGGGTCCCACATATGGCAAATATAGGTTTGCTTTGGAATGCTATGTAATGCATGATAGCTATAATTAATTTAATTCACCCAAAATATTTATTGAAGCCTTGTCTTACACACTGGGAATAGAGCTGCAAAGACAAATAGCAAAAATGTTTCTGTCCTCGTGGAACTTACATTCCAGTGGGAAGATATAAGCAATAAATAAAACCAGCCAATAAAGATTATACCAGATGGTTTTCAAAGCTATGGAGAAAAGCAAAGAATAAGTATAAGGAGTGCAGAGGTGACAGGAGGAAGGAGGGTTGCAATTACCATTTACCATTTTCTGGAGACTTGTCAGGTCAGGCATTAGTGATTTAATGACATGGGAGCAAGAAATTGAAGGAACTGAGCAATGAAGTCGAATTATTATCTGTAGGGGGAGAATTATTGGCAGACAGATAGTACAGTCAAACATCCACAGGTGAGAATATGCTTAGCATTTTCAAGAAACATTAAGGAGAGTAGTGTGGCCAGAATAGAATGAAAAGGGGGGAGAATTGAAGGAGGTTAGATAAGTGAGGTTGCAGGCGAGTCAGCTCACTTCGACCCATACAGGCCATTGTACAAGTTTGGCTTTTACTCTGAGTGAGGTGGGGGGACACCACAGAAGCTATTCAAGAGTAAATAAAGGACATGCTCCTTGCCTGTGTTTTGAAAGGACAACTCTGCCTACTGTGTCAAGATAGACTGGGTAAGAGTAGCATATTGGGAAGGACAGAATCAAGGAGACCAGTAAAGAAGTTATTACAATAATCCCAGTGAAAGATGATGATTTGAGGCAGGGCACTAGGCAGGAAATTGTAAGAAATAGCCAGATTCTATACAAGGTATATATTCTGATGTTAAGGATTTGTTGTAGGTTACATGCGACTTGTAATAAAAGAGGGGAGTCAAGGATGGTTCTGTCTTACGGATGGGATTGCCATTAGCGAGATAAAGAAGACTGGGAAAGAAACATCTTTGGAGAAGTGGAAATCACAAACTTTGATTTAAGGCATGTCAAGTGTGAGGAGCCTATTAAACATAAAAATATATGTGTTCGATAGCGAGGAGGAAAAGAAGCATTTGAAGTCCGAGGTACAGTTTATGGCCAAAGATGTCACTGTACATCAACAAGGGTACAGGATTTTAAGGTCTGAGACCAGATAAGTCACCAAGGAAATGGTGTAGAAAAAGCAGAGACGTGTGCCAGAGAGAAAAAAAGGAACTCACATGTTGAAGAAGAAACCTCAAAGTATATACGATCGCAGTATTAACTGTGCAATCACAGTCTCTCTGCTTTAAGAACATATTTGTTACCTCCAGTTTGTGTGTCCTAAGACTATATGGAATGCCCTTTTATATAGACACTACTAATGCCAGTGACTCCTGGCTGATTCAGTACAGATCCTTAAGTATCTGTCTGCTATGTGCAGTGTTCTGTATTCTCCCACCAAAGCATTCTGCCATCAAAACAATGTATTTTCTCTAAAACTTTTGGACAGCGATGAGATAAAGAACAGAGGCAAAGTTACGTTTTCATCATAGTTGTGTTCCTTAATAGCTTGATCTTGGCATTAGTTTATTGTACGATAATTAGTTTGTAGGCAAAAATGAACATGCCTTAGAAAGTGAAGCACAAAGGCCCAAATAACAGGATAAAGAGGTAGGCATAGATGACTTCATGAAGGCTAGTCTAGGAAAACCAAGGTCCTGCCTCTGCATTCCCTCAGCAGCAGGCTATGGCAGGCTGATTTACTTTAAACTCCAGAAACATTAATTCAATAAATTACTTCTATTCATTATTGTAATTATGAATTCATGACTGTAATTTTAAAGTCATCTTTTTTTTCCACCCTCTGCTTCACTGACATCTGAGTGCTATTGACTGTAAATGTCAAATTAAATTTCTAGGCATATTTTCCTTGTGTTGGGATCAATACATAACTTGAAGTGCTCCTTTGATAGGACATTGAGAGTTGTTCCTCACCCATGTGACATTTTGGCTGTTTTCCCCCTGGAATATTTCAGTTAGATATTGGCAGCTTTCACTTCCTGGGTTTTTACAGAGAAATATAGTCTTGCTTTGTAAATCTGAACTTCCAGATTAAGAAAAAGAGATGTGAGACCTTGAATCATATGCATATTAACTTTGAATAAATCCAATATAAGGAAATCCAAGTTTACAAAAGCTGATTAAGGTGCCCCAACTGTGTTAATTACTTATTGATTTATTTACAAAAGTATTCTTAGTTTTTCAATTTTCAATAATTTATTATAGGATTCCTTCAGTCATTTAAAAATGCTTTACTTACATAGCTTTTTAAGGACTCAGATTTTGCATATAGAAAAATCTTTTCAATGACTCATAGAGTTTCAGAAATTTAGAAAAATTGATTTGCTTAAAACATTACTTTCATATTTAAATCGCTGATTTATTCATTTACTCATTTAATTATTTATTTGCAAATTGGTATAGCCATTATGGAAAACAGTTTGTAGGTTCCTCAAAAAAGTAAAAATAGAACTATTATATGATTCAACAATCCAATTTCTGGGTATAAAGAAATAAAAAATAGGAAATGAAATCACTATATTGAAGAGATATCTGCACTCTCCTGTTCATTGCATCATAATTCACAATAACCAAGACATGGAAACAGCCTAAGTATCCATCAACATATGAATGAATAAATAAATAAATGGAATATTATTCAGCCCTACAAAAAGGAAATTTTGCTCTTTGTGACAACATGGATGAACCTAGAGGACATTATGTTAAGTGAAATAAACCAGAGACAGAAAGATATATGTTGGATGACCTCACTTATATGTGGAATTTGAAAAAGCTGAATTCATAGTAACAAAGAATAGAACAGTGACAGTAGCTGAGGTGTGGAGGAAAAGAGGGGGAGAAAAGAAAGGATGGTGGTTGCTAGGAGCTGGGGGGAGGGAAGTTATTGTTTAATGGGTACAGAGTTCAGTTTGCAAGACAAAAAGAGTTTTGGAAATGGATGGTAGTGATGGTTGCATAACAATATGAATAAACTTAACACCACTGAACTGTACACCTAAAAATGGTTAAGATAGTAATTTTATATTATGTGTATTTTACTACAAAAAACAATTCAGCCAATTGGTAAACATTATGAAGCATCTACTGTGTACTAGATCTGGAGTCAGTCAGGTGTCGGAGTTGGGTACAGGAGAGAGAACCTCGCCTCCCTTCCAGTAGTGGTAGGATCAGAAAGAGACTATGGCAAACAACATTGCCTATGGTGGGTCTTCACATTGTCTGCTAAAAGCTGTGAAATGTAAACCCTTCCTCCACTTCCTCTATGAAATCCCCGAGTCAGCATTTCTTACTCAGATGTTCGAGTGAATTTCTTTGGAGAAAACCAAAGAGAGACCAAGTTTTTGTCTGAGTTGCTCATGGGCTAGACACAGACTGAGTTTCTGACTTTGAGCTATACCTCCAAATAGATTCTGCTCCTTACTGGTACGGTGTGCTCTTTTATTTGCCACTCCAGTGTTTGGCATGATGTTTGGCCCTCACCCTCATCCCATAGATAATTAATCAGTACTCTACTGACAGAACAAGGAATTGATTGTTGAATATTTCTCTTTCCCACCCGAGAAATATCAAGGCATGTGCACAGAGTTATAGCTGGTGCTGACATGAGATAGAATTGTGAGGCAGGACACAAGCTGACATAAGCGGTCAACTCAGACACTGAACTTAAGAGAAAGTAGACCTGATTCTCAACACAGATAATGTTGGGCATCATGGTATATGCTTACTGTCATTGATACTCAGGCAGAAATAAACAACAGACCCAGAGGCTGATGCAACTAAGGTGCCAGTAGCTACTGAGGATGACAACTGGTACTTCTTAAAGAAGAAAAACTGAGAAAAGAAATCATCACTGTTATTGTCATGTGGTTCCTTTCCTTCTCTTCCCATCCATCATAATCTTCCCCTTCTCTCATAACATTTTGGGTTTGTTACTTCTCAGAGTTAGTAGACATGGGGGATATATTTGAGCTGATGCTTGCAGAAATCCACATGAAGGAAAAATAAATTGCTTCTAATGAACAGCCCGGCTCTTGTTCTTATTAAAAAAAACCCAAAAATACAAAAATAATGTTTAGTATGCCTTGCACAAAAATGGGGCATAACGGTTTTTAAAGTCTTCAAATAATTTTAAATTGAATTCTCACAGCAGCCTCTTGAGGTAGAAAGAGGCCGAATAATGTAACAAAAATAAAATAAATCTGGATTCAAAAGGCTGAGGTTATGTCCTAGCCAATCACACATCAGTTGTAGGGTCTTAGGTCATATACATTTGAACACTTTTAAACTTCATTTTCATTTCCTATAAAATGGGGATTAAAATGATCTCCTTGTTGAGTAATAATTGAGTAAGGAACCTCTAAAACCCATGAAAATTTTGACTATATATTTATTCAAAACTATTTATGAAGCATGTATTGTGTGCCAAGCACTATTGGCCCTGAGATACAGTAGTGAATAATAAAATTAAAATTATTTGTGCCTGTGACTTTTTTATACTGGTGTATGTGTGTGTGTGTGTGTGTGTGTGTGTGTGTGTGTGTGTGTGTGTGTAGATAAATAGCAAAATATACAGTGCATAGTATGTCAGATGTGTAAGTACTATGGAGAAAATAAAGCAAGGAATACAGAGGGAGAGTTCAGGAAAGGGAGATGCAATTTTAAATAGGGTGAAAAGGCTGAAAACTGAGCAAAAGGACAGTTGGGACAAGAGCCTGCCAAGAAAGGGGAGGACAGCAAAAGCAAAATTCTTGTGGTGAGAATGTGCCAGGCATATTTGAAGCACAGCAGAAAAGTACATGTGTTTGCAGCAAAAGAAGTGAGTTAGAGTGTGGTAGGAGACATGCACAATAGGCACAGCATGGGACCTGCTCCTGGAGAGCTTTATGGGCAGTTATCGTACCTTTACCTTTAGCTCTGAGTAGGGCAGTTATAGAAGTAGGGGAGGTACATGACGGGACATGCAGATTAAATCACTTTTCCCCATTTTGCTGGTTAAAGAATTGAGTCTCAGGAAAGATGAGAAATTTCCACAGAGTATGTGTTTGATTTAATCTTTTTGAAACCCAAACTTCCAAGCCCTCATTGAAGAGGAAACGAACAAGGAGACATCAGTCCGCTGCTGTTTGTGAAATCAATGCAGGCAGGCGATAGGTTTAACAATGCTCCTGCAACAAGACCTTTCAGAATGGATATGCTAACATCATGTGGTAGCCCCTCTCTGAGAATTATAGTCTAGTTGTGAGGAAAACATCCAAAAGGGTTGGCTCTTCCCTCATCAAGTTCAATCACACTATTGCATATCTCCCAAACTGGCAATCAAGCCACTAATAGTATCTTACTTTCCTAATCAATTCTGTGTTATAGAAATGGCAAGCTATTTCTTGGTACTTAAGACCCAGTTTCAAATCATGGCAACTATAGTTTCTAACACTGCAAAGAAGACATTTCTAAAGCAAGCTATCAAAAATACATATTCATTTGGCTATTGAGAATGTAAAAGCATACCTTCCTTCTACCTATGGGGAACATCATTTTTTCCAGCTGCAATTTGTTCATAAAAGAGCAATATTTGTGCCAAGAATCCAAGTGAAACAAATGTTCTTCTTGATGGGAGGTGTCCGCACTAATTCGGAGCTGTAAAATAAGAATTTTAAGTTCACCTTTCCGTGATTTGGCATTTGCAGCTTCTACATAATTTAATTCATGTTGAGCTATATGAAAGGGCTCAGTGGATAGCACTACATGGTGAAATACCAGGCTGATGCTCTGAAATTTTCACTGTACCTTTCAAAGGTGCTTATTTCTGGAGTGTACTGTTAGGCGTGCTATCATCATTCTTTCTTTGAAATGTCACCCTTGTTCTGTCAGTGGCTCCTGTCTGCATGTCTGACTAGCTTTGCAAATGTCTGACAGGAAATTGTCAAAAAGGGCTATAAAAGGAGACACCTTTTGTCTCTAAGTGGAGAAAATGGTGATTTTTGGACAACACAGATCAGATGAGCAAATGCTAGGTGAGTTCACCAGCTCTTTTGAAAAGCATAAAGATAATGCCAGAGGGTTGAGCAATTTCCCAGACCCACTGTCCTCACGTAATTCTTTCAACACTACCTCCATCAAGCAATTGCAGATAAGCTCTCTAGAGCTTCCATGACTCTGACAGCTTGACGTTTGCTCAAGTGGTCAGGACTTCCCAACACGATCACTACTGTACAGATATTCAGACAAAATAGGAAAGAAAGCCTGTGTGTGAGGTAGATTCCCCACACAAACAGATGTAAATCTTTAACACAGAAAATCATCACCTGGAATTTATTTTATAACCTTCAATGAGAAAGATCTAAGTTGACAAATCCAGCCGTTCACATGGAGGAAATCAAAAGCTTCTTTGTCTCTCAGTGCCTACCTTCTATGTAATTCATGCTGAACATCTGAGCAGTACTGTAGGAGTCAAGGCTCCTCAGTTTTCAGGGTAGCACAGCAGTGTAGAATGCCAGTCGTGGGAGCAAGTGGACTGTAGCATTGACCCAGTTGTTCTAGGCTTCAGACACCTACAGTCTCCCTGCTGAGTGGTTACACATTCCACACAGAGCAGAGTAGAAGAACTCAACTCCAAATTTTAAAAGTATTTCTTTACATTACTAAGAAAATGATACTTCAAAAAGGAATAAAAATACTTCTGGTTTCTGGTTCCAAATGTAAGGAGCTTGGAAGTCACCACTCTGTCCTAAAAAGTAAAAAGCTGAACATATTGAAAAATTCACAACTCCTCTTGGATCCACAAGAAAGAAAGAACAGAGGGCAAACCACTGCCCCCAAGATTAGAGAGATAGACAAGCAAACACAGGGAGTTGTATCTTACTGAAACAGAGATTCACCAGCAGAAAACGGAGCAGGAACCAACGCCATGGTAGGAAACCCTAAACTGTAATTGACAAATTGCTGGAGCCTCATTGTGGAACCTGTGGGAATTAAAAATTCCAGAGGGACCCAGTCATAAAGGGGTGTCCCCACAATATTATAAGATATAGCTTTAGGAGCTCAACCAGAATCCCACAGTAAATACAAGAGAAAAATCCCATCACGCTTCTGGCAGGGGGAGGAGAAAAGAAACCATTTTGAAACATGTCAGAGTACTATTGACATGTTTCAAAATGGTTCTATTTTAGTGTATTCTTCTTAAAAAGGCCTTCACTCAAGGAAATTAGCTAACCAGAGCCAAACTTACTGGGGTATTATCAGAGCCTAACTGATCTGGGGAAGGGAAATACCCAAAGCCAGCCTGCAGTAGCCTTCCATGCAGGAGAAGAGAAATACCCAACTCCAGTTTACTCTAGCTCTCCTGTCCCATCTAAAGGGAGGGAAAAAAAAACAACCTGAGAAACATGTGTGACATTCACAGGCATAGGCTCACTAAAAAAGTGAGACCTAATCCTAGGATTAGAGCATGCTCCCTCTCCCTGCCATGTCACCACCACATTACTAAACGTCCATTTACAACAGTTCTTTTTACATGGCATATTATGTCCAGCAATCAAGAAAAATTACAAGGCGTACCAAAAGGCAAAACCACAATTTAAAGACACAGAACAAGCATGAGAACCAGGCATGGCAGGAATGCTGAAATTATCAGACTAGGAATTTAAAACAATTATGGTAAACATGCTGAAAGCTCTAATGGATACAATAGACAGCATAAAACAACAGATGGACAATGTAAGCAGAGAGCTGGAAATCCTAAGAAAGAATACTAAAAAGAAATTATATATATACACGCCGTTTCCCCGAAAATGAGACCTAGCCCGACAATCAGCTCTAATGCATCTTTTGAAGCAAAAATTAATGTAAGACCTGGTGTTATTTTACTATAATATAAGAACAGGTATATAATTATAATATAATATAATATAATATAATATAATATAATATAATATAATATAATATAATATAATATAATACTGGGTCTTATGTTAATTTTTGCTCCAAAAGACACATTAGGGCTGATTGTCCAGCTAGGTGTTATTTTTGGGGAAACAGATATATACATATCTGTAGAAGAAATAAAGAATGCTTTGATGGGCTTATTATTAAACTGAAGATGACTGACAAAAGAATCTTTAAGCTAGAGGGTATGTCAATAATATCCTCCAAAACCTAAAAGCAAAGTGAGCAAAAATTGATAAAAACAGAGTATAATATCCAAGAACCGTGGGACAACAGTTGTATTATAAATGGTGTAACATATGTATAATGGGATTACAAGGTGGAGAAGAAAGAGACAAAGGGACAGAAGAAATATTTGAAACAATATTTCTTGATAATTTCCCCAAATTAATGTCAGATGCAAAACCACAGATCCAGGAAGCCCAGGGAACACTAAGCAGGATAAATGTCAAAAATACCATACCAAAGCATATTGTTTTCAAATTACAGAAAATCAAATCTAAAGAAAAAAATCCTAATTGAAGCCAGAGGGACAAAAACAAAACAAAACAAAAAACCCTTACCTATAGAGTAACAAAGAAAATAATTACATTCAACTACTCCTTAGAAGCAATGCAAGCAAGAAGAGAGTGGAATCAAATATTTAAAGTGCTGAGAGGGAAATACCACCAACCTAAAATTTTGTATTCTGCAAAATTATTCTTCAAAAGTGAGGTAGAAATAAAAAGTTTCTTAGAAAAACAAAATTTGAGGGAATTTGTTGCCAGTAAACCTTCCTTGCAAGAAATGTTTAAAAAAATAAAAGTTCTCAGAAAGAAAATAATATCGATCGGAAACTCAAATTTACACACACAGAAAGAGGAGCATTGAAGAAGGCATAAATGGAGGTGAAATAAAAACTTTCATTTTTCTGATTCTTAATTGAGCTAACATAACAGTTCCAAATAATAATAGCAATAAAGTATATATCTTATGTATATCTATAAATATAGATGGTTGTATATATTCACATATATGTGTATATAACTATGTATGTTTATGTATGAATGACAATAATGATACAAGGGACAGAGGAAAAATAGGATTATTTTATTATATGGTACTCACACTATCCATGAAGTGGTCTAATGTTATTTGACAGTGGACTTCTATTAGTTGTAAGTGTATAATGCAAACACTAGGGCAACCACTTGAAAGGTAAAAAAAAAAAAAAAAAAAGGAAGCATAACTGATATACTAAGAAAGAAGAAAAAATGGAATCATACAAAATGCTCAGTTAAAACCACAAAAGGCAGAAAACAAGTGGAAAACAAAAATAGGAACAAAGAACAAGTGCAACAAATAGAAAAGAGTAATGAATATTGCAGATCCAACTATATCCGTATCACTTTGAATGCCAATGGTCTATTAAGAGACAGAGATTGTCACAGTGGATCAAAAGAATTGCACTCCGTCCAGTCAGCACAAGGACCATTCCAAGAGAGGCAGAAAGTCCAAGATTTGCAGGGGGTTCAAGGAGAAGTAGGTGGTGAGTCAACTCAAGTCGTTGGCCACAGATCTCTCCAGGGAATTGTAGTTCTTGACCAGCTGTTTGTAGAGCTTCCTCTGGCAGTTGCCTTGAAGGGATACCTACAGGAGCAACAGGGCCAGTGCCAGCTAGATGCCTCCCCATCAGTGGCATGTTGGGTCCCGGTAAGTTGGGAGAGGCCATTGTGGGAAAATGAAACAATGGAGGATACACAAAAAGAGGAGCAATGTAGGCAGGAGGAAGATGACCAAACAGAAAGAGTCACGATAGAACAATTTCCCTACCCTCACCTTCTTGGATGACAGAAGAAGGCTAGTAGTTACCATGTTTCCCCAAAAATAAGACCTAGCCGGACCATCAGCTCTAATGCGTCTTTTGGAGCAAAAATTAAGACCAGGTATTTATTATATTAATTGAGATGAGATGAGATGAGATGAGATGAGATGAGATGAGATGAGATGAGATGAGATGAGATGAGATGAGATGAGATATGAGATGATATGATATTATGCCTGGTCTTATAGTAAAATAAGACCAGGTCTTATATTAATTTTTGCTCCAATAGCCACATTAGAGCTGATTGTCCTGTTAGGTCTTATTTTTGGGGAAACATGGTAACACCAGAAGACACTTCATTTTTATTTTACTGTTTTTTAAAGTCACACAGTTTATTCTATGCTTCAAATTCTGACATTATGAATCATTTCTGTTATCTGTTTTGAGTGCCAAATTGAAAGAGCCTAGTCAGGTATGGCGAAGAAGAACCTGGAAAATTTTGAGTCCAAACTGACATAGCTGTCATGATTCCAGTGCCCAGAAGATACAGGCCATGACAGTCTGACCCCTGACAGCCCTGCTAGGCATAGACATCCTGTTGGAGTGGTCCCATGGCAAACCCAGTCATTGAGCCAGTACAAATCAGTCTTACCCAAGTACGTAGTCATGTTAGTTCAGCATCCTCCTTGACTGGCCATCCATTTCTCATTTTCATAGGGCCTATCTTCATGATCTCCAAATGTTGGAATGTCAAGAATGGAGCATTAAGATACCTAATTTCTTTCTATACCACTAAGCAGGGGATTTTAGTCACCTTGTCAGTGGGATGTTCCCTGATCAACCAATTTAAAATTGATCTTCCCAACAGTCCATATCCCCACCCTTTGTTTTATAGCTTCATAGCACTTCTTACCATCTGACATATTATAAACTAATTCGTTTGTTTATTGCCCATTCATCCCTGACCATTAGAATGTACGTTCTATAAGAGCAGAAACTGTTTTATCCCACTCCTAGAATATTTAATAGATGTTCAATAAACATTTGTTGAGTAAATGAATGAATAAATGAATATATGCATAAAAATTATAAAAGCATGTCTTGAAAAACATACTCTAATTCAAAATCTTTGCTCTCTCAACCATTGTTCCCCTGCTGGAATATCTACTAAGTGGTGTGATTATGTATATATCTTCTATCTCAACTGGATACTGAAGGACAATTGCTATCAAATAATTCTTTTGGTTTGATATATTGATCCGTGTTCCTCTAAGAGAAAAAATTCTTTTCTAAATTCAAAATAGCTCCTTTAAGAATTATCATATTCATATCTGATCTAACCAAGTCATGGCTTTCAAATTAGCCAAACCTGGAGGCCAAGAATTTTACCAGGGGCAGAGGCTAAGGAGAGGAAAACAGAGGCCCCTTTTCCCAGAATTATTGGTGTTCCTTTTGGCAGAGGCTCATTTGGCACCCCAAGGACACAGTGCAAAGCTGAACTTCAATTGTCCTTGCAAGGACTGGCATTTCTTATTATTGCCTTATACACTTTAGCCACTACCATTTTAGCTTTATGCATGTTCATTAGTGCTCTCTTTGTTTTATTTATTTATTCATTCATTTGTTTATGTACTTATTTTCTTATTTACTTTTTGCTGGAGTTGGATTCACCAGAGGGAAAACTTTTAAAGATAACAGATAACTTCAACCCAAATGAGTCTTCTTCTTACAAAAAAGATTCATTTGGCTTGGTGGCACCCAAAGCACCCTAATTGCTATCAGGAGCTCTAGATTTTATCAATATGCCTAGTTGAGTATAACAAAGAGAAACCTTTGTTATATAGCCTTTTGTTTTTCTGAGCCATGGAATTTTTTTTAAAAATGAATACACTTTGTACAATGTTCTCCTTTAGTGAGTGTGACACAATATGTTTCTTCATTACGTATCAGAATATTGGTATTCATTCATTCATATGTTCATTCATTCTTTCAACAAATATTGAGCACTTATAGTGTGTTCAATATTGTTAGAAACTGGAGAAACAAAGAGAAGTATGACCCTGCTCACGAAGAGCCCACAGTATGACAAGGGCCATTGTTCTGTATCATTTATTATATCATACTAAAACTAGTTGATGTCAAAATGTCATGGTCCTGATTTGCATTTCCCTAACAGCTCGTGAAGTTGAGCATATTTTCATATATCTGTTGTCTGTTTGTCTTCTTGGGAGAAGTATCTGTTCGGGTCCTCTGCCCATTTTTAAATTGGATTGTTTGTTTTGGTTGTTGTTGAGTTATATGAGTTATTTATATATTTTGGATATTAGCCCATTATCAGAGGTGTTATTTGACTTTGGGTAATGAACACACAACGTAATATACAGATGATGTATTATAGAATTGTACATTTAACCCCTATATAATTGTATTAACCAATGTCACTCCAACAAATTTAATAGAATTTTGTAAAAGTCATAGTTCCAGAGTCAGGAGTGTTACTGAAATCAACTTCAGAGAGATGATACCAACCAAGATTTTATCAAGTAAGATTTTAGCAATAAGGGAAGTCTGCCTTCTCTCTTGCTGAGGGTAGTGGCATCACTGTAGTAGACAAAAGAGGAGAAAAGAAGTTGTCCTGGGGAGGACATTCCAGGCCAAAGAAGATCATTTGCAAAGATAAAATAGGTGGAATAAGGACTGAAATTCCACGTAGCTGGAGCACACGATAGAAGAGAAATACTTGCCTGGGATTGGAAGCAATGTCTGTATTTCTCCATGTCAACAAGACTATTTGAATTCAAGACTGCTGTGTGATTTCCCCAAAAGTCAGAAGTCACTTTTGGCCTCAACCTTTACTGAACTCTCCTGAGGTTTCTGAAAAAAAAAATCAGGAATAATATGCAAATGTGGTGCTTTCAATGAAGTATAAACAGCACCGTCATTGCTATCAGGTAATGGGACTCACATTAGACTTTAACCATTAAACAGGTATTGCTCTGTTGCATATGGCTGAAGATGAGTCATTTTCTTAGTATCCTTCATCCTCACCATTAAACACATAATAGGAGAAAGCGAGGCATAAAATTTTCTCTCTCCGTGCTGCCAATGCTTCAATACGTAAGTAGAACAAAACAGATGAGTCCATTTAAAGCTAGAGTTCCCCCGTCTACCTGTCCAATGAAAGTGATTGTTTTGAGAAACTAACATCAGCTCTGATATACTCAAAATAAGAGCTTGCTTGCCCTGTTTTGTATGAATCCAAGTGTAATCCTCCGGGTTAGTCTGGAAAGCTAAGTCAAATATTACAAGGGACCATTAAATTGAGAACGAAGTCAGAAATGAGTACAATGCAAACATATTAAAGGGAGGCAATTAAATGCAAACAAACACTATTGCAGTTTCTTCCTAAGGAAATATAATTAGATTGCCAAGTAGATTGCTTTTGGATTATTTGGATTAAGTGTTGCATTCGTGAAAGTTTAGTGACTTCCTGGCATTTCATTTCCTTGGAAACCACAAGTTTCCACTGGTATAGGTTATGCAGATTCTCTCATATGCTTTGGGAATTTTTCTACGGTGCTTTTGTTTCTAAAACTGGGAATCACAGCATTTGAAATAAGACATTGACAAGAAGAACAAGGATTAAGGTCAAAGAATTCTGGCTGATTTGGAAAGCATGGGCGGACAGCATCATTATTACAACCTCAAAATACACTCACTGAGCTCCACAGATAAAACAGCATGAACAGCCATTCTTGCTCATAAGGTGACTTTGAGAATTTAATAAATTATACATCCACATTGAACAGCCCCTGCAAGAGTTAACTCAAGACTTTTTTCTTTCTCTCATTTTTGCCTGTTTTCCAGCCCTTGAGACCTTGAAAAATAACCTTTATTTACCATGTTGTTAGCTTCATACTGAGTTGAAAGTCACCTCCCAGGAGGAAACACTCCTGAGATTTCACCTGTGTCTTATTAATAAGGTTTCCATTTACAGAAAGAACTTAGGCATCTAAATAGAGAACCATGCTGCATACACAATAACAGATGAGAAGGAGAAGGCCAGGGAGATGCCAGTGGCAAAGATTCATTAGGAAAGCAAAAAATTAGGGGCCACTGACTTCTTGTCTGAGCTAGCCAGACTCACCAAAGAGCTGGAACCTCAATTACAGCATGAACTTGATGGAGTCAGGTTTCACCTATCAAAATACATGGGCATACAGCTATAAACTAGGTGCCGACATCCTGATTTAACTGCTCTGATTTAAGTGTTCTTTTATCATTCTGAGCCTTTCTGGACTTATTTTTGTAGCTGACCCAACCTAAGAGAGAAAGCAGTATCAAGTCTGGTCCTTAGCAACATTATGACATGGAGAAATTGTGCTTGCGTTTCATTTACCCTTCTCATAAGTTGGCCACCAGGAACAGTGTCCATCTCTTTTTTTAAGGGCCCAGGTAAGTCCGTCCAACCCAGACTGAACTGGTTGAAGTTTGAACTGACTAGCTCACAATCCTGAACCTCCAACACCAACTTCCTTTTCTGTATTCTGTTTCTTCAGGCCTGCATTTCACTAAGAGCACTTAATTAATTAGTTTAGTGGAATCATATTAATCAAATATGTACAACCTGGTGATATACTGGCTGTTTTATTAGATGCTTTCTGGAAGCTTATCTTCATCTCAACATAGAGTTTTCAGAATTGTGGCAAAACCATCAGTTTAATGGGGAAGGTAATTGGAATAAGAGAACTTTGTTTTGTTGCTTATCTCTGACCGTCAGAACAAAGGGTTCGTTGCTGTCTGAGGATGGTTCATAACTGTACCAGACAAGAGAACAGCCTAAAGTAGGGCTTTATACCAGGGGTCAGCAAACTTTCACTATAAACAGATAGTTAATATTTTAGGCAGTCCATATGGTCTCTGTTATAACTACTCAACTCTGCTGTTGTAGTGGGAAAGTGCCATCGGCAATGCATAATAAGTAGAAGTGGCTGTGTTCCAAGAAAACATTTTTTTACAAAGACAGTCAGTGGTCCAGATTTGGCCCACAATCTATAGTTTGCGGACCTCTGCTTTATACTAATCAAAGGAAGACACCAGTTACCCATCTGCCCTAGATAAGATTCAACATCCAGACACTTGGAAGAAAATTAAAAAATGATTCTTTTAGAAAGAAGATACTCTTGTGTGTGTATGTATGTGTGTTGGATTAAGAAAATACACACACACACACACACACACACACACACACGTGTGTATGTGTATACCAGGTGTGCCAAAAAATGTATACACATGACTTGTATTCATCTTTTGCTATCGGTACATATTGAGTATTATAATTTTAATACATTTTTTCCTTTTTCAAAATATTTATACATTTTTTGGCATTATATACATACACACACATACACATATACATACACATATATACACATATATATTGTATACATATACATATGGAGCATTATTGTCAAGGCTCTTTAAATTATAGTTTCCTCTGTGGTGGACTTGTGCTGTCAACTCAGCTAACCTGCAACGATGTTTTCTAGAATCCCCATCTTTGTATATGTCCAGCTTAGCATGGGTGACAAGTGACATTTTGCACGGGCTTTGGAAGAAGGCAGGCTGGAAACAACAACCACTGTTGTACACTCTCAAGGTTGGTACAGGGAGCAGGTGCTGTTGCAGCCACGCATGTTGCTGCTGATCTGCTGCCCCCCTTGTTGGTGTGTAGCAGCCGCTGAGCCCCCAGCTCCTCTAGAGCCTGCCAGACTTCCTCCTTCAGTTTTTCCAAATCCTGGCCAGGTTCACGTGTAGCTCTGTGGAGGACAGCAGCTTCTTCTGCAGCAGTTCCCTCGCATCGATGAAGCTAAGGGTCTGGAGGTGGTGAGAGGCAGCTGCAGGTTCCAGTTTGTCCTCATGGGTTGCCATCCACCTTGAGTTTCTGTTCATGCTTCTCCCCACCTTCATCATCTCTCCTTCCTGACTGTCAGCGCTGCTGACTTCAGGTCCAGCCACAGATCTGACTGCCTTACATGGACTTTAACTATCTCCCAGAACTGCATAAGGTCAAACTCTTAAAATCATCCCCTATTCTGCATCGATCATAGTGATTCTGCTTTTCTCATCAAACTGATGAGATGTATGATGATGTAAGGAATTTCCCATTCAGAGAAAGGAAATCCAAAAATTAACAAAGGAAAGGACTGTTTTTTTTTAAATATTATAATAATGGTGATACTCACTTCTCCTTTGTGAAGGTCACAATAATTCAAGCAACCCTGAAATTCTGTAAATACTGGGTTGTATAATGATGTTGACCTGTTCACATGACAGGGACTCTGATTTCTTCTCCTCTAGGGCCAATGATACACATTAGTGAGGTGGCTGGTGGAAGGCCAATGTACTAGTCTCTTGCCCCCAAACTAAGCAAAGCCATCTGGCTCTTAAAGGAATTGAACCCACGTCATTGACCTCAATTAGCACCAGACTTTTAACCAACTGCAGAAATTAAAGCTGCAATTAATCCATTGTCCTCTCTTTGATTATTCCCAATTGCAATATTGCATCTATATTTACCTTCTGAAACCCAAACATTCATGTTCCTAGGCAAGCCACATTGGAGGGCATGCTATCATAGCATTATCACTATTACAATTTGAAGTATTACAGATCATACTTTTCACTGCATCATCTAATCTCTGTCCCCAAACTCATGCTACATTAGATAAGAAAAGGACTTCCAGAGAAGTGAATTCACATGCCTATTTAGTTAATGAGAATTCATGTCCATTCCCTCTCATCTTGGCCCTCCTTCACCCGCACTATTTTCTTACTTGGCTTCTTAGAAAACAAAAGCATCCTTTCAGTTACATTTTGCTCATGTTCAATGAGATAATTTTGTTGGTTCAGTTATAATTTTCAGTATAAAATATATTCAAGTTTCATTCATCTAAGTCACTGGACCAATTGCAATGTGTTTCATACTTTCTGCTGTCTTAATTGCATTGTTAACAAAATTTAGAGGACAGAGGGAACTGCCTTATTATATGTAATAATCCTTTCAACTACCTAATTGCTTCTGCTAGTTATAGTGGTTTGTTTCCTAAACTCGGGGCATTGACTTCAGATGATTTTCAGCAAATACCCCACATCTATGCTTCTTGATGGATCAGCTCATTTGTGTTTGTTTCTACTGTCCTATAGACCAGCTCAGATAAGAACTAAATCTTAATGGATAAAGGTCACAGGAGAAAGATTGCTGTTTCTAAAGTTTCTTTTTCCATTTTAGTCATGTAATGCTATATATCTCTATTACAACCAGCAGTGCTCTTAGTTGAAAATCTTCATGAGGTCCATTTCTAGATGTAGAAAAATGGGTGCCAGTCTGGAGAACATGTGGAATGATGCAGTTGGTATATCAACTAGTAGGATTTTAGAAGTGCATTTTTCATAGTGTGGTAGACTGAAAATGGACCCAAAGATATCAGGTCCTAATTCCTGGAGCCTGCAAAAGTTACCTTATTTGGAAAAAGAGTCTTTGTAAATGTAATTAAGTTAAAAATCTTGAAGTTGGGAGATCACCCTGAATTAACGGTGTGGACCCTAAATGTAATTACACGTGTCCTTATAAAAGAGAGGCAGAAGAAGATTAGACAACAGAAATAATAAAGTTTAATAAGGTCACAGGGTGCAAGATCAATACACGATAATA
The DNA here is from genome assembly GCF_057876585.1 of Rhinolophus sinicus. Taxonomy (NCBI): domain Eukaryota; kingdom Metazoa; phylum Chordata; class Mammalia; order Chiroptera; family Rhinolophidae; genus Rhinolophus; species Rhinolophus sinicus. The sequence goes on from NC_142516.1 coordinate 130,810,982, forward strand.
ATATCTATATGCTAATTTAAAATCATATCATTTATAATCATGCCAAAGAAAATAAAATCACTTAGGTATATAATGAACAAAATAGCTACAGGATCTATATTTTGGAAGTTATAAAAGTTTAATGAAAGACATCAAAGAAAAATTTTTTAAATGTAGATATATATCATTTTCATGCTTTGGAAGATTCAATATAGGAAATTCACTCAACTAGACCTCTAGGTTTAATGTAATTCCTATCATAATACCAGCAACATTTTTTTTGTAGACATAGATAAGTTTATTCTAAAATTTCTATAGGAAAAAGATAATCCAGAAAATATTTGCAAACCACATAGTATCTTACAAAGGACCAGTATCTAAAACAACCAATCCTACCAGAAAATGGACAAAAGATATACACAAAGAGACATTTCACCTGAGGACATACAGATAACAAATAAGCACATGAAAAGATATTTAACATCATTAACTATGTAAACAAATGTAAAATAAAATAATATTAAATGTAAATTAATGAAAATTAAAACCATAATGAGATATGACTGCACATGTATAAAAATAGCCTATTTTTATAAATAATTTTTATAAATAGCCAAAAATACTGATAATACCAAATGCTGACAAGAATGCAGAGAAACTGAATTACTCATATATGGCTAGTGGGAATGTAAAATAGTATAGTCCCTCTGGAAAATAGATTAGCAGTTTTTTAAAATACTAAACATACAACTACCCTATGACCCTGTGATTGCACTCCTAGACATTTCCTCCAGAAAAATGAAAACTTATGTTCACACAAAAAACTGTCCAGGTAGAATCACCAAGAGGAATCCTGCCACAATACATGGCCTGCACCAGGGAGGCTCTTTGTCCTAGTGGGTAAATAATTCATTGGTCACATTGTCTTTAAACAAATAAATGGAAACAACTTAAAGGCCTATATGTAAAGGGACTAGTGAAAAATGGACAACCACTGTATAATGGTTAAAATGATTGAAATAGTTTTATGTATCCTAGTAAGTTGTACTCCAAAATATATTGAGAAAAAAGTTAAAAACATTTATGTTATACTATATTTGTGTTAAATCATATGACATAGATAAATCATATATTTATGTATGGATTACACAGATAGGCTATAGGTATACATACATATAATGCATATATGTATATGTATAAATACATATTTTTAAAAATAGTTCAGGAAGAAGGTATACATTTTAAATTAATTCCTCTGTTTCTAGAGTAGCTTAAGTTGAATTTTCTTTTCCTTCTAATTGAACACATTCTAATGATACGCTCTGTAAGACTGAATACAGTAGGCTAATTGAGGAGACACATTATTCTCTATTTCTCTATATCCAGAGGTATTATACATATTTGTTCCTAGTAGAACAGCATAATATAAGGAACAGAACCACATGGATTTATCTTAATTCACCCCCATTAAATGGATTCTAATCCATTTCCTTTCCTAAATATAAGAAACAAGAAATTGTTCTATATACTTTAATATCTTTTCCTGAAGCTTAGAAAACTATAAGGAAGGACTATCTCTAAATTATACTAGAATTCTTATACTATAGAGTTTTGCATTTTTATATCATTGTGTGGCCATCCGACAATCAGAATTTTTAAGTGGGAAGAAACTTTCTCTAATCTACCATCCTAGATTTTACACTAGAGAAGTAAAAAGATTTACCCAGATCATAAACTAGTGAGAGGAAGATCTAGACTCCTAAGTTCAAGTTTAATATACTTTCCATCATTCCATATGGCCAAATAACTAATAAAAAAGTGCTAAAGTGCTTTCAAAAGATTAGTTGGGTTCCAAGTCCTTGAAAGGTTGATACATTTCAACCACTCTGGCAAATGGTCCAGACAACAATATGTGTGAGGAATCTCTACTCTGATCTGTAAAAACAAAAGCTGGAGATTGTAGAAACCAACAACCAACATCCATATAGACACTGTTTAATGGACGAGAACAAATAGCCCTTGTTCTCTCATTAAAGAGCTTTCTGTGTTGGCTCCAGAGTATGCTCATAAATGTAATTTACTGTTTGGCTGTCAAGGCCTCCTGACAAATTGTTCCCCAGTCCTTTGATTGTCTTGAATAAGTAATCAGTTGACTGGCTTAAAATATCAGGTGACTCAATTGAACAGCAATATAGAATGCATGTTTTTCAGAATAGTCTTGTAAATCTGGGTAGTACATCACTTCCATCGAAAAAAGATAAAACAGCACAAGAGATGTGTGAGGCTCAGAAATAAACCCTTGCTGCCAGCCATGGAAAAGAATAACACAGTGTGATGTATTCATTGTATTTTGAATTAAAAAGGGGGAGAAAAGAAAAAAATAACAAAAATTCTAAAATTCACACCCAAAATTACCAGATGTTATAGTTCCCAGATTCTATGGTTTCGTTTTAAGTGTGTGATCTTCTTTCCGATTATGTACCCATGCATGTCCTTGCCATGGCATACACCCTGGAGAGAGAATGACTGGGCTGGAATTCTGTCTCCTCCATTGTGACCTTAGATGAGTTGTCTAACCTCGTCTGTACAGTGCAACTAATAAAAGTTTCTACGTCAGGTAGTTATTTTATTTCTGATCCAATACTTACCCAGTCAACAGGTGCTCCATAAATGAATGTCAACCAGGTGTCACGAACTCTGCTCTGCTGGGGTCATATGAGATAAGTAAAACATGGTCTTATAATGGAATGGAGGAGAGAAGAAAAAAATAAGAGAAGATCAGTGCAATAAAAAAGTACAGGCCAAGTTTTTCAGGGATTCCGAGTGGAGTAAAGTCATGTTCAATTGAAGAGAATTGGAAATTTCTTCATGAAGAGGGAATGATTTCAGATAAGACCTATAAGATAGGTAAAATTTTGATGATGTGGTGGGAATATAGAGCACATTTCTTGAGCACATTGTGAAGTCTCATTTGGTTGAAATAAATAGTAGAGAAATGGTGAGACATAATGATATAAAAGCTAGGCTAGGACTATGTCAAACTAACCTGGTAAGGAATTTTGAGTTACTTTTGTAAGCAAAACGTGTTAATGTTCTGAGTAACATAGTCATGTGATTGCAACTGGGCTTTAAGAATATTAAGTTAAACATGGTTTACGCACATGTGAATTGGGAAGAATAAACTGTTAGTAGCAGTAGGGATACCGCAGGTAATATTGTAGAAATCTCCTGAAGACAACTGGCAAAGTGCCTGCCAGGGAGCTCACATTTTAGTGAAGGAGATATACAAAATATCAATCAATCAATCAATCAATCAATCAATCAGTAACAATATTGTCAGGTCATGATAAATAAAGCAAAGTAAAAGGATGGAGTGCGATGAGTGAGGGTTGATATTGTATATAGTGATGACCAGAGATGAATACGGTAAAGAGGTGAATTTTGAACAAAGACCAGATGAAGTGAAAAAAAGACATTTTCGGAAGAATAGCAAGACAGCCAGCGAGCGTCCCTGGAGTTGAGTGAGCAGCATAGGAAGAAGTTGGAGATGAAGTGGGAGAGGAAAGAGAGGTTCAAATCCTATAAGGCCTTCAAGCCATAGTAAGGAATTTAGATTTTATTTTGAAAAATTGATGATGGTGTTTGGATTTCCTCCACAATCTAGAATTATTTGATCTTTTTGTTTTCTCTCCGTTTCCAAGCCATTAAGAGCAATGTAGACACTAACTAACACAGCTCCCTCTGGTATTCTATATTTGCCCCTCCAGTGAGTAATCTGGACTTATTTTAATGTTCTCTTACTTGTTTAATCTATTGGTGCTCTGGAGTGTCACCCATTATGCACAGAGAGCTGTATACTCTGAAGGGAGTTAACGTTTACATTATCAATTATCTCAGGGAGAGAGATGCACTTGAGTATCAGGAGGACCTTGGAGGCCAGCTTTTGGCAGGTGAAAAGCATCTATAATTCTCTGGACTGTTACCTGGGGCCTGGATTTCATAGCATCTAGTTTAGTGGTGCCCAAATGCCAGTTACACCAGAACCACCCACAACACTTTAAAAAGTAAAGATTTTCAGGTCCTGTGCCTGCTGAGTCAGAATGAGTGGAGGAAAAAGGGGAATGGACACATGAAAACAATTATTTAAAGCTTATTCTGAGCAACCAGCCATTTGAGAATCACTTCCTAGTTGAAATTCAGGGTACTATTACCACCTTCTCCCTAAAGCTCCACCCTCACTCCTTCATGCTTGTGAAAATAGACTTTAGTCACATAGAGGCGTCCCATACGGCTTAAGATCACTAAGCAAGTTTAGTCAGTAGTTACTTTTGGCATTCGTTTCTATTTTGTTATCTGTCTTTGGAATAGTCTTATTTTTAAAGCTACAGACTGTCTTCTGTTGCTCCATGATGAAATCAGGGAAGAATTTTGAACTCATTTGAGCTCACTGTGGTATCCGTAGCTATTACTAAACAACCAAGAAGGAATAAGGTTAATAGAAGGACAAAAGGGAGTCAAAACTTTGAGGTTCAGGGTACCCACCATGTAGAAATCCTTTCTCCACTGCCAGCCTTGAATATGTATGGCCTGAGTTTATGCAAGAAACCTCAGATTTCTTTTTGAGGGGAGCCAAATAATCAGAACATATAAGTAATCTGGCATCATAAAAGTCACAGCTACTTTAGCCATTCATTGCTCTGCTCAACTCTAGTACTTTACAAAGTAATGAGCAGTATCTTTCTAACTCTTGCATGGGCTTTTGAATCATCTCTCTGCTCAGGGGTATTTTTCCTCCATTGTATTATATGTCATATTTAGAATATATAAAATAGTGTAGTATAGTATAGTATACTATAGTAATTTCTCCATATAGTAATGTTATCCTTTTCCTGAACAGTTAGTAACTGATTGCCATATAGAAAGCATTTGTGGAGGTGGTTGGTTGGTAAATAGAAGAGGAAGCTGAGGGAACTATCATATCAGAGATAATGTCTGCGGTCTCTGAGGCTGTCACATCCCTCATTCTATTTCACCCTTATTCCTCTTTCCTAACCTACAGTAAAGTCTGCAGTCAGCCAAGTGCCTGATAACTCTCAAATATAAACCTGACCCTAGAGGCTCACCACCACAACCGCTATCAACATCATCAATCCAGATGAACATGACATACACATAGGAAGATAACCATATAAAGTCACACAGGCCATGTGCAAATGTAATGGAACAGACCATAAGTGTGATATAGAACATAATCACAGGAAAGGATAGAAGACATGATAGAGGAGATGAATCTTGGGAATTGAAGAACAGAATGAAATCGAGTGTTGATAGTTGGGAGTGGGCTGAATTCAGACAGGGATTGTAGGCAAACTGGCTTTAGGAAGCTAAATCTGGCCTTGATACTGAGCATAGATTTGAGGGGTTGATATTTAACAAAAGGAAATCAACTAGGAGTGTCTCACAAGGAAGATGGTCAGAGCCTGGATGATAGCGCCAAGATGAGTAGAGATGAATATATGACAAGCAAGTGTATTCTTTTTTCATGGAAATCAGTAACTGACTTGCTTTAATCAATGAATCATAGCCATAGAACGAACGTTAGAGTTGGAATGGTCTTTAAAACATTTCCCATTCAATCTATCATTTTACAGATAAAGAAATTAAATTCCATATTAAGAAAGCATTTTAACTAAAAATACACTGTACTTTTACTCATCTCCGATAAGAAAATATTAATGAAATAGATAACTTTCTAGGAAACTATAAGTGAATAATTAACTGAAGATCAAAGAAATATCATCAAAACAATAAACTACCGGTAAGAAGAAATTTAAAATGATGCCAAATAATTATTTTCAGAAAAGATGCTAATTCCAGATGGTTTTATAAGTTACTTATGCCAAATTCTTTTAGAAAAGATATAATATGAACTCCTTTAGAACACAAAGACAGAAGTCTTGAATCATTTAAAAAATGTAGCATAACCTCAATAACAGAATCTGACAACAGAACCTCAATAACAGAATCTAGTTTTAAACAATTAGAATCCAGTCCTATTCGTGCATATAGATCCAGTTATCCTTAATAAATATTATGAAATCAAGCCCAGCAGTTTATTGAACAATATATCAAAACCAAGTAAGATTTATTCCAGTAATGAAAAAATGGTTCAACAGCATCTATTAATTTTATTCAAAACAGTATTAGATAGATGTATAAAATCATAACATCAAACAGTAGATGCCTGGAAGATATTTGATAAAAGCAACACCATTTCATATATATATATATATATATATATATATATATATATATATATATATGAAATATATATACACATATAAATACAGATATATGAAATATATATATATGATTTATATCTGTATGATTATTATTAAACATACAGTTAGCATACAATATTATATATTAGTTTCAGATGTACACAATAGTTATTCAACATTTATATACCTAAAGAAGTGATCAGCATGATAAATCCAGCAACCATCTGACACCTACCACGTTATCACAATAATATTGACTATATTTCCTGTTATTCATCCCCATGGCTTGTTTTATTCGTGAAATTTTGAACCACTTCTTGCCCTTCACCTTTCCCCTCCGTTTTTAATTTTTCAGTTACAGGTGACATTCAATATTATTTTGTATTAATCTCAAGTGTACAGTATATGGTTAGAGATAATATAATTTAAGAAGTCATCCCCCTGACTAGTCTAGTACCCACCTGGCATTATACATGGTTAATACCATATTATGGACTATATTCCCTATGCTTTACTTTACATCCCCATGATTATTTTGTAGCTACCGATTTGTACTACTTAATCGCTTCACCTTTTTCACCATGCCCCCCAACCTTCTCCCATCTATCACCTCGATAAGTCTAGTACTCATCTGACACAATACACAGTTATTACAATATTAACTATAATCCTTATGCTATATCCTGCATCTCCATGACTACTTTGTAACAACCAATCTGTACTTCTTAGTCCCTTTCTCTTTTTCACCACCACCCCAAGACCCCTTTCCATCTGGCAACCATCAAAATGTTCTCTGTATCCATGAGTCTGTTTCTCTTTTGTTTATTTATTTGGTTCTTTAGATTCCACATATAAGCAAAATCACATTGCTTTTGTCTATCACTGTCTGACATACTCCACTCAGCACAATACCCTCCAGGTCCATCAGCACAATACCCTCCAGGTCCATCCATGCCACTGCTGGTGGCATTAACCCATTCCCTTCCCTGGCCAAGCAATATTCCATTGTATATATGTATCACCTCCTCTTTATCCATTCTTCTATCGACAGACACCCAGACTGCCTCCACATCTTGGCCATTGTAAACAATGATGCAATGAACATATGGATGCATACGTCCCCTTGAAATAGCCTTTTGGTTTTTTTCGGATAAATACCCTGAAGTGGTACTACTGGGTTCTTTGTCTCTTGTTTAGTTTTCGTATAAAGTCTGTTTTGTGTGGTATAACTACTGCTACCACAGCTTTTCTTTTCCTTTCCTTTTTTTTTATTTCCATTTTCATAAAATAACTTTTTCCATCCCTTTACTTTCAGTCTGTGTGTCTTTTAATCTGAAGTGAGTCTCTTATAGGCAGCATATGTAAGGGTTCTGTTTTCTTATCTATTCAGCCACCCTATGTTTTTTTTTTATTGCAGCATTTAATCCACTTACATTGAAAACAACTTTTGGTAGATATGTAGTTATTGCCATTTTATTATTCATATTTTTTTTACCTTTTTTTCTATCTGAAAGAAGTCCCTCTAAGATTTTTTGTAATACTGGTTTGGTGGTGATGAACTCCCTTAGCTTTTTCTTGTCTGGGAAGCTCTTTATCTGTCCTTCAATTTTAAATGATAGCTGTGCTGGTATCTTTCCGATGCGAATGTTGGTCTCCTTGATGTTGTCCCAGCAGTCTATTAAACTCTCCTCATTTTGGGGGGATTCTTTTTGCTTCTCCAATTGGGTGTTTTCTGCTACCTTGTCTTCCAAATCACTGATCCACTCCTTCATCTAGTCTGCTGGTGATTCTTTCTAGTACATTCTTCATTTCAGTTATTGTATTCTTCACTTCTGACTGGTTCTTTTTTATGATTTCTATGTCTTTATACTTGCTATCTGTTTGTTGAAGTTCTCACTATGTTCCTTGAGCATCCTTATAACTGTTGTTTTGAACTCTATATCTGGTAGGTTGCTTGCCTCCATTTTGTTTAGTTATTTTTCTGGAGTTTTCTCCTGTTCTTTCAATTGGAACATATTTATTTGTTTCCTAATTCTGGCTGCCTCTCTGTGTTTTCTTCTATGTATTAGGAAGGGCTGTGTCGTGCTGGGCGGCCTGCGGAGTCTCTGCTCCCACTCCCCACATAAGAACACAGGATGTGGCTAGGCCAAAAAGAAACACCCACGGAGCCATAGGTAGGGGAGTCATACCGCTAAAGTCTCACTGGAAGCTGGATTCACACGATGTGCAACCTGCTGTCCGCTTTCTGCCAACCAACCAACTCTGTCCTCGACTTCCCTCGACTCTCACTCTCGACTCCACTCCCCAATGCAGCCGCAGCAGTTACATCAGCGGCCAACGGCTCAAGGGCTACAGCTGACGGCCATCTACTACCCAAGCCAGCAACCCCCTACGTGAGGCCGAGAGCCTGGAAAGTGCTTTCTGGGGCTCTGTCCCCACAGGCTGCTGTTTCCCAGTCTTGCCGGGTCACCTTATGTAGTAGGGGTCCCATGAGGCCCAGTGGCACAGTCTCCCTGGTCACCTGAGCTGGATGCTCCAGGAGTATCCCTTATGTGGGTTGTATATGCCTCCTGTTATAGTTAAGCCTTGATTGCTGTTGGCATGTAAGTGGGTGGTATTGACCCTCAGGCTGAGTGACTACAGCTTATGGGCTACTGTTCCGGGGCTTATCCCCAGAGTAGGATTTGGCCCAGTGGACTCTGGTGCCTATGAGACTGCCCTTTGTGTGTGCCACTTTGGGGCCTAATTGGGTGGTGCTCTGCTGTGGTCTGAAACCAACCTTCAAGTATGTTGACTCTGGGGCCTATTTGGAGGGGCTCCGGTGCAGGCCCAGTTCCACCACTGCCTATGACTGGCCGGGGAGTACCTGGTAGGAGCTACAAACTGATCCCCAATTGATTGCTGCCTGTGCTGGACCTAGAGGTGTGTGGAGAGGCCATGCTGTGAACTGAGTATGGCTGCCACTTGTACAGGGTCTGGGTTAGCTCGGAAAAAAGCCAGGACTCTCAGAGGCCTGCTGTCATGTGCTGGCTCCTGATAAAGCCTCCTGCAGTAAGCAAATTGGGTTAGGCAGGGTCTCAGTGAGTCAGCCAGGTGGAGCAGTGGAGCTCACCAGGCCAATCAGATTCAGATTTGGCCTGTGGAGGCGGGCTCAACACAGGAAAGATGGCGCCTGCCTGCTGGCTCCACAGAAGGAAGGTTCCACACAGAGAAAATGGGGACTGTCCCTCGAGTCATCCCCCATGAAGTTACACAACTTAATCTCTCCCCATATTTCTCTGATGCCGCCAGAGTCACCGTACCTCCGCTGGAGTCCTGGGTGAGTGCCTCCGTGGGCCCTTTTTAGAGGATGTCTGAGTTTCCCCAAAGCCTTCTGTCCCACCTGGATGGTCAGAATCCCCACTGTTTTTCACAGCCAGAACTTGTGGGGCGTCCTCTTCTGGGCACCAGTACTCTAGGCTAGGGAGTCTAGTATGGGGGGTGGGGTCCCTTGCTCCTTTGTGGGGAACCTCTGTGGCCAAAATATCTCTCCTGATTTTCAACGACCACACATGGGTGTGGGACCAACCCGTTTCGTGTCTTTGCCCCTCCTACCAGTAGACATGGCTTCTTTATATCCTTAGTTTTAAAATTTCTGTTCAGCTAGATTTCAAATGGTTCTCCAGATTGATTATTCTATAATTTAGTTATAATTTTGGTGTGTTCACGGGATGAGGCAAGCACAGCATTTATCTTCTCTGCCATCTTGGCTCTCCCCTCATATATATATATATATATATATATATATTTTTTTAATTTAAAAAAATTCCACCTCAAAAAACTAGGAGTAAAAGTTTATTTCTTTAACAATATAAATATTATGCATCTCAAGCAGGACCATGCACCCCACATTAACAGACAACTTTTCATCTTTTATAACCCAGGAATAAGACAGGCACATCTATCACTACTGCTAATTTGTATTATTCTGGAAGTTTTATCCACTATAATAATAAAAGGACTAAAATAAACTTTAGGTATTAGAAACAAAGATTCAAAACTTATTATTGTAATGATATTTTCTAATGCCTATATGAAAAACTAAGACAATCAACTGGAAAACCATTAGAAATAATCAGAATTTAGTAAATTAAAATCTAGTAAATATATAAAAAAAATCTTTATATATCTACAAAACCAAGTAGAAAATATGGGGAAATGACCCCATTCATAAAATTTACATAAATGAGCAAATAAATATTGTAATAAATCTAGTAGTAGTTATAATTGCTCTCATTTATTGAATAGTTATTACAATGTCACACACTATGATAAATGCTTTTATATATATATTATCTCATTTAATACTCAACATTCTCCTGTAAGGTAGATACTGTTATTAATCCCATTAAGAAACATATATGTTAGACGGTTAAGTGACTCGCTTAAGTTTTCTTTACTAGTAAGTAAATATGCAGAAATGGAAAACTAACTTTAAAACTTTATTGAGTGGCCTAAAAGAAAGCCTGAATAAATTGAATAATATATCTCGGGATGGGAAGATTCAATATCATAAGTTATCAGTTTCCCAATATACATATATATGTTAAATCCTAAAGTTTATTAAACAAAATAAATAAGGAAGCATAAATCTGAAAGTTTGCAGAGAAAAAAATGAAGCAGTCTGAGGAGAAGCCTCAATCATGAATATTTGGATGTATAATATAAACCATCAAAAGCTGCAAAAGTGTATTGAATGACTTGGCAAAATATGTATCATACATATTTATGTGAAAAAGCAAGATGCAGTATTTTCTGAGGTATTATTTCTTAGAGCAATTCTATTTACGGCAGTGCCTAATGCGTGCCTGTCTTTTCTTGTGGCTTCTACAGCTGCTTCAAAGATACCATGCCTTCTAGATCATTGAGGATGGCATTTTTAATCATAATTTTCTTTTTCCTGGATTAAATAATGTTCATAGGTAGGGTGACCCATAGAGTCTTAAGTATGATTACAAATTTTCCTGGCTCAAAGTATTTTCCATAATCTTCATTATAGGAGAGTGTACTCATATGTGTGTCCTGCACGCTCACTGAGGATTGTAGAGAGCGCTCTCTAGATTATGTATTTGTCAGTAGGCCTCATAGAGTGGCTTGTCCTAGGTCTTATGGTTGATCATCAAAACTGTTTCCTGTCTCTCATGGTCATACAATTAGATTACATTTACCAGGCTACCTTGTGTGTAGTCATGTGACTAAGTTCTAGCAAGTGAAGTGTGAGCCTGGCCCATCCAAGAGTCTCTATTCTTTCTCTCTCTGCTGGCTTAATATAAACACACACGTGTTCAATATGGAAGGAGTCTGAGTTCCTGAATTGCTGCTTAGAAAGGAGTTGCCCACTAATTAGGAGCACCTTATTTAGATTTGAGGTGAGAAATAACCTTGCATTGTGTCAAACCATTGAGGTTTGGGAACTATCTTTAGAGTAGTGCTGCCCTGACACAACTCTATAGTCATACAATAAGATAGAGATGATACAATCTCACACCAAAGCAGCAAGTTGCCATAATAGCAGATAGAGAAATTCTCCTGATTATATCATATGAAGGTAAAGAAAGATTCCGCTCATCTTGTTCATCAGCACAGATAGCCAGAGAATTAATTCCCAGCTCCTTGTGGTCAGGTTACTAACATCCTTGTGGACCATACAGGCTTTCTACTTTGGTTTCTGCAGGAAAGAGAAGCAAGCCCAATTTCCTTTAATGAGAAAAAATAGGGATATTTGATAACTGAACAAAAACGATGCAATGAAATGGGATATAACACCTACAATCTGTGGTCAAGGTGATACCTGTACCCATTGCATGCACTTCCCCTGCCCCTGCTGCCAAGTTGTCTTTGGACCAAGATTTTTCTGTTTCTCACTGAATGCAGGTGAAGCCTCATTTGGCAGAGCAGAGTATGTGACCTGGTCCCAAATTAGGATGTTTGGGTCATAAAATGTTTGGGCTTTTATATTATGAGGTGTTTCTATATTTGGAGTACTGTAGCAAGTGTTTTGTGTGCATTATCAAAACAAATTAATTTTTCAATTCTCAAAACTATCCTGTAACATAGTTCTATTATACCTATCTTACTACTGAGGATATGTTAAGTTCATTGGTGTCCAGTTTCTCAACTAGGTAGAAAAATAACTGAATTAAGGAAGAAAAGAAAGAAAGAAAAGCTAGTGTACCCTTCATTGAACTGAAAATCATCCCAGTGAACAAGAGATAGTGAGATACAAGAGATACAATAATACAGAAGGAGAAAGAGGTTTTAGCATCGATAAAAGAGGCCTGCCTATTATCAGACTAAAGATTGATTTATATTCTCATTGTTATTGATTTTTTAATCTTTAATGTGGTGTGTTGGCCCATTTTGCTGGTTATGAGGAATCCACTTATGCATTGGGAGAAAGGCCATTTGTGGACCAAAAGGAAAAATCTGCTTTTCTCAATCAATCCAAAAGCCTACAATTCATTTTATGACATGCAAATAATAGATGGGCTTATTAAACAGAACAGCTGGCAAATGTACCTTGGATGTGAGTGGAATTCCCTTTTCAGATATACAACTAGGGGACAAGACATTCTTCCTCACAGGCACAGCAGGATTGAGTTAAGAGGCCTTCTCCTATCTTCACTCCTCTTCTTTGATGTGCAGAAGAGATGAAATACATGAGCAACTAGACTTATCCTGCACCAGGCTCCTCCTGTCTGCACAGTTTGCTTGCTGGAATTATAAATCCCCAAACTCAGTGCTCTACTACCAGCCCCTTTTATTTCCTGTTTTTTGTTTTGTTTTGTTTTGTTTTTGTTTTTATTTTCTAGAAAATATGCTGAGATAGCCTCAAAGTTTTCTGTTGTTGCAGGCCTGGGGTCTCTTGTTAAAAAGTGGAGGAGGAAAAGGGTGCTGCCTTAAAGTTCTTCAGAAAAGAAAGTCTGATCTCCTTCATATGTGTATCAGCATCTGTCAGCAATTTTAAGTCCCTTTTTGCCACCATGACCTTCCAAGCGTCGGAAATTACTGTTACAGTAATTGATTTGGTGAGTATGCATGCACGTGTCTGTATGTGTGTTATAACTATATCTTTTTTTATTTCTCCAAATTTTCATAAGAATTTCAAGGGAATTTAGAATGTGAAAAATCACCATTTTAAACAAGAAACAACACTTTCTTTTGAAAGGGGACATAAAATGCATAATATTTTTCAACATAAATTATATTAGTGAATTTAAGACTCGTGATATTCCCTATTTGATGTTCTTGCCTCTTGGTCTTAAATCATATTTAAATTAGGGAAATGGTCCTAAATTAGGGAAATGAGCAATAGCTCAAGGACAAGCTTCTCTTGGCCCAAAAAATCTAGCCTCCTATTGAAAGCACTGTGAAAATCTCTAGACACCTGGGTCCTAATGGATAACTTCACATTTAATGAAGCATTCTCCTGAAAGAGCCAGGAGCTGCCTTTCAGGGATGGGGTGAATCAAGGTTAATTTACATTTCTGATCCTATTCTCTGCATTATTATATGCTGACATATTTCAGTTTCTAAGAGACAACCAAAATAATACAGTAAAGCACAACTTTAATGTTATTACAAGCCAGGAAAAGCCATGATTAATTACCACCAAAGCTGAAGGGAAGAAAAGAGAACTCCAGGAATCAATTTAATTAATTACTTGGTTTAGAATTTTAAAATCTCTCTAAACTTGGTAAGAAAGGATTGACAGAGAATAAATGGTGTTTGCAATTCATGAAATTGACACAAGCTCTTAATCTGGAGAACAACTAAGGGGTCTTTGAGTCATTTGCTTTATTTTTAAAAAGCAAACAAATGACTCTGTTTTATCTATTTTGGTAAAATAGATAGCCATGCTGTCCGGGGGTTTCAAAAGGCCTTTGCAAAGAGGCGGCTATCTCATTTCTGCTGTGTGCAACTTACATGGTTTGCATGTGCTGGTTTCCCTCATGCTAATCAAAATCTCGCAGAGACAGACTGCATCTAGACTACAGGGTAAAAGATAGAATTTTGTAAATATACAGTGCATTTGATCAATGGACATAAACAACTCAAACTGTAGGTTTCAGCTTGAATGATCCACTCATCCACCTGGCACCCTAGATTATCAAGGTGATTGAAAACTCTCTTCCTTATCATATAATTGCAGAAAGGACCCAAGAGATCAACTTTAAGTTCGTAGGGAAATGATGACATATATTTCAGGCAGCTTTTATTTCTCTGAAGTGGACTGAATCAGAGTGAGAGAACTCGCATACCCAGTTGTGCATAGCTCCAGCTGTACACAGCACAGCTGCCCTGTTGGTTGCCTTAAATCCTTGCCACCGAAGCCTGTTGACCTTGTGTTCAGGGAAGAATAACATCAGTGAACACCATTAGCAGTTGCTAATGATTCATGAAAGCTTTCTATTTATCAAGTATGGTGTTTTCATGTATTATCTCACTTGACTTTTTGACTTGTGACAATAACCCTCTGAGGTTCTACAGTTAGGAGTGGGTAGGGTCAGAATTTGAATTCAGGCTTATCCAACTCTAGGCAAGATCACTTAGAGAAAAAGAAATCTTTATTTTATAGAGCTCTTTATGATGTGGTAGTCACCAATAGTTCCTTAATTCAAACTATAAACATAAAAAGGAATATAATTAATATTATTTATAATCAATGGCTGATCATGACCTCTCTCATGTGAGGTCCCCAAAAATAAAGTTTAGATCATTAATGCACCTTCCCCCTTCCTAAATCTTCCATCAAAATCTGAAATTCTCAATCCATTTTTCCTAAGGAAATACCTTTAGGTTTTCACATTCCACAATGAAAATCTGACCCATCACCTCACTGCAGATATCATTTGGGTAATCAAACAATGAAATGAACGTGAATACTTTCAGCATGATGGCTATACACCATTATTTTGTGTGGAAAGTCCTTAAGTAGAACATTCAGGATTAGAAAATATTTCTAAGGTGAAACAAAAGTGAATACAGAGTAGAATAACATTTTATATACAGGTTACTCTCTAATGTCAGCTCGTAAAACAAAAATCACATACATTGAAAATTACCTGTAAAAAATTCTTAGGAAAATGGCATGTTGGAAACTATACTAGCTCACAAGTTCAATACACCAGTATGTGATAAGACAGCTTTTTCTTTACTCAGGAACAGAAGAAGGAGTTGGTTTAATCTTGGGACATGTTGTCTAAGAAGTATATACCTCTAAAAATTCTAATTCCACTGGATGTGTCTAAAAACACTCTTTTCCTGCTCCTAACCCTGAAGCTTTTTGAGTGGGTTATTTTAGTTCTATTATTTAAATTCTCCTTTTTCCCCTGTCTTCTCCTTGCCTTTTCTTTCTTGTCACCCTCTCTCTCTCTCTCTATCTCAAATGTGTTTAACTGAATTCATTAAAATTAAAAATGCATATAACAACCTGATTTAAAATGGGCCAAATACCTTAACAGACATATCACCAAAGAAGACAGAGATAGCAAATAAGCATGAAAAGATGTGTCCACATCATATGTCATGAAAATTGAAACAACAAGGAGATACCACTACAAACGTATTAGAATGACCGAAATCCAAAATACTGACAACACCAAATGCTGGTGAGGGTGTGGAGCAACAGGAACTCTCATTCATTGCTGGTGGGAATGCACAATGGTACAGCCACTTTGGAAGACTGTGTGTCAGTTTCTTATAAAACTAAACATGCTCTTACCATACAGTTTACCAACTGCACTCCTTGATATTTAGCCAAAGGAGATGAAAACTTGTGTCCACACCAAAATCTGCACATGATGTTTATAGCGGTTTTATTCATAATTGCCAAAATTTAGAAGCAACCAAGGTGACCCTCAGTATATGAATGCATAAAGAAACTGTAGTACTTCCAGGCAATGAAATATTATTCAGTGCTAACAATAAATGAGCTATCAAGCCATGAAAAGACATGGAGGACCATTAAATGCATATTACTAAATGAAAGAAGCCAATCTGAAAGGCTATATGTTGTATGATTCCAAATATACAACATTTTAGAAAAGGCAAAACTATGGAGACAGTAAAACAGTAAGTAATTTTGGGGAGAGTGGGATGAATAGGTGAAACACAGAGGATTTTTAGAGCACTGGAACTACTCTGTATGACACAACAGTTGTGGATATGTCATTATACCTTCGTCCAAACCCACAGAATGTACAAGCGTGAACTCTAATGTAAACTATGAACTTTGAATGATAATGATGTGTCAATTCAGATTTATTACTTTTAACAAATGTATCACTCTGGTGAGGAATGTTAATAATGGGAGAGGCTTTACATGACTAGAGGTCAGGGACATATAGGAAGTCTCCGTACCTTCCTCTCAATTTTGCTATGAACCTAAAACTGCTCTAAAAAATAAAGTCTGTTTTTTAAAAGTGCATGTAAAGTAAGTCCACTCTACCTTGTTGACTCCTACCTACAGAAGCATAAAACTAGCTGGTGGCTCATCCAGCCTCAATTTGGTAAATGGTCATAGTATTTTGGACTAGTTAGATAATGGTTCACTCCTATGCCTCCTACTAAGTTAGAGACTAGCTTTACCATCTTATCATTTGAGCCAAAATCATTTAGAAATGATGATGGTGATAAATTGAAGATGATGACGGAAAACAATAGGAAGGGAAGGAGACCGAGAAGGAGAAAGGAGGAGGAGGAGGAGAAAGAGCAAGCGGGGGGGGGGGGGGGGGTAGGAGGAGAGGGAGGGTAGGGGAAAGAAGGGTTAATATTCTAATGTTTACAGAATACTTATCATGTGCCAAGCAGTATGCTAATAGTTTTTCTTGGATTGTAGGAAATCCTGCAACAACCATAAGAAGTTGGTACCATTTTTATCACCCCTAATTTAAAAATGAGGAAACTGATGCTTAGTAACTTGCCTGCGTTAGTATCTGGTATAGCCAGTATTCAAACCCAGACAGTCTGACACTAGAGCCTGAGCTCTTAACGATTATTACAGTGTGTGTCTGAGTCATCTCCAGTTCTGCCTCCTGAAAACTCAAGTTTCTCCTGCCACATCCCCACTCGCGTGGCTAGATTCAGTCTTTCACTTGGGTTTTAACAATTGATATCTGCCTAACTAGCTTTCTTCCTAGTCTGCCTATCTAGCTTCTGTCCATCTTCAAACTAATTTTCCCAGTGCTATCAGATGCTACTGAAAAACAAATTTGTCTTTAATTCCCTATGTTAAACCTATTCTACGAGTCCCCATCTCTGCATAAATATAGTCAAATTCATTAATGTGGCATACAGAACCTTCTGTGATCTTGCTTCGGTCTACCCTTTTAACCTCATCCTCCTCCATGTCCCCACACCAACTCCTAGCTCAGTTATATAAAATGATTCTCCGTACATTGTTATTTAGTCTGTTAATTTTGTTTAGAATATCTTCCTATCACCCGTGATCTTACCTTGAATGATCACCTGTATTGTGATGTTGTTCCTAGCCTCACTAGGTGAGGCAGACCCTTCCTTCTCTATTCTCTCATAGTTGCTAGGCCTTCCCCAATGACAATACTTAACCTCTTGTTTGATGGTTGTGTTAGTGGAGGCCTGTGAGCTCCAAAAGGCATTGACTATGTAACATCCAAAGCCACCTACAATCCAGTCTCTACCTGTATTTGGAGCCTTATCTCGCCACACATAACTGACGTGCATGCTATGGTCTACCAAATGACATACTCCATGTAGCTCAAGATTTATTGTTTCTGTGTAATTAATTGTTCAGACCATCAATTTTATCTGGATAAACACCCCCCCGCCCCCAATCCCTCAAATCCCCACTTACCAAAACTATACTTACATCTTCAGGTCCAACCCAAATATAACCACCTCCTCAAAATGTTCACCACCCAGAAATGGTCTCTTTTCCTTGAAATTGCCATAGAGCTCTCTGAACTTTGGCCTCATCTCCCTGCCTCAAGCCCAGCCAGGTAACATGAACAAATAAATCAATGTTAATGGCTGGCCATGATGGTCATACCACTCATCCTCGTAATACTCTTTTGCAAAAGAAAGGGCTCATGCTGGCAACAGTGGGCTAAGAAATAGTTAATACTATAAAATGGACTTTGGCTTATTCTTCTGAGTCTGGTTTATATCAAGATTAGTTCTGTCTGATCTGAATGTATTGAACTGGGAGTTGATAAAACTCTCACTGGAGAATAACAGTCATCATAACTAACATATGCTTGTGTTTACCAGGGTCTGTGCCAAGCATTTTGTGTGCTTTTGCTGATTCTTCTCAGCAACCTAATAAAGTAATACTATTGCTAATTTTACACCTGAGGAAACTGAATTGTAGAGGGGTTATGTAATTTATCTAAGATCACAGAGCTAAGTGGCAGATTTGGAAGTAAAATCCATTTCTGTCTCACTCAAAGCTCAAGCTCTTAACCATGATGCTCCTTTCTTTAGAAGGTTTTTTGTCTGACATCATCACCCAGCTCACTTACCAAGGTAGAAGGAGGAGAGCAGTAATGTCCTATTCTCTGTAGACTTACTTAAAGCCATTAGCACTATCGATAATTTTGCTGCATATTTTTGTTGGGGGATCTGTCTTGTGCATTTCAGGATATTTAGCAGTATTCTAGCCTCTGTTAGACGTGAGTAGTATCCCTGCACCTCCCTCCCATCCTCATTTTTGGCAACCAAAATGTTTCTAGACATTGCCAAATCACCCCTGCTGACAATCACTTGATTGAAGGGAACAGAAAGCCTCCTTGTTAGTATAGCATGTCTCAATCACAATTCAAGAAAAATGCTAAGTAGAATAATGTTACAAGAGAAGGAACTTAGACTAGAGCACTTAGTCTTAGCTGAGTGGCCATTAGAGCAAAATTTCCTGAGGTGTTTTCTTCAACATTCATGACTGTCCAAGCAAAGTGTATCAGAACCTTGGACAGCAATTAGGGCAGCTGAGGCAGTCACATAAATCTTCCCTCAAGAGGTAACTGAGGACCAGAGGCATTCCAAGGACGCTTAGTCTATGTGGAGCCAACTTCCAACATTTTACCCTAATAAATTCCAGCTAAAATGGTCATTGAGAGTGCTCCTTCAGGACGAACTATAAAGGAGCATTGAAAGGAAATATGAGGAAAAGAATGGAGGCTACCCCAAATTTGCCACAGTAACAGGGCCAGGTATTTCTCCTCCAAACCCTCTGTCTGCCATCATTACAGAAAATGAGGGCATAGTTCTTGGTTTTGGTTCTGCTACAGTACCTGATGAAAGATTATAAATAACTAAAGACTAAACAAAGGATGTATTAACTGAATTCACTGAGGGACCTTTGCATGTTTAAATGGGATAAAAGCTGAAAAGTCACATATTTTTAATAAGTTCTAACGGTAGAAACACAAGCAGTGGCTTTAGAATCTTTGCTTGGAGTTAGATGTGTTGAGGGCACTCTTCTTATTAGCACCTTAAATTTTACCTTGTGTCATCATCCTGGTCTTCCCATTCACTGGATGAGATTTCATTATAAAATGTAACTCTTAAGCTGACACAAGAATCAATCAACAAACACAAGGGATTCATGAAAAGTACCCTATGTATGACACTCTGAAGAACCAGTATGAGGAAAGGCAGCCCTGTGTTCTCATGTTAAGTATTTAGTCGCATTTTTGAAGGATGTTCATGTTGAAATGTACTGTTGTAATGAGAACATTTCGGAAATGATGTGGCTTCTTCCCTTAACAGCTCTAGACTTAGGGCATGTCACTCAATTTCTTTGAACCTCAGTTTTCTCTTCTTTAGGGTGAGGATAACAATATCTATATTGAAGTGTTGCTGAAGGGTTAGTGTGATTTATTTTCTCCTCTTTTTCCTTCTGGGTTTTCCCATGCTTGCCAGGAAGGCTATAAACTCTTTAAGGACATCATATATGCTATTATTCCAGTACAAGATTGTTTCTCTCCCTTTCTGTTTATTCATGGCTGCATTCATTCATCCAGCAGATTGATTTTCTCTGCTGCCAGCCAGCAGTTACAAACACAAAGAAGTCCTGAAAACTCAGCTCCATTCACTTTGGCCAGCTCGTTCATGCACTCTGTGCTGCACAAATATCTGGTATTTTCTATTACTTATGCTGCTGTCATTTCTATAAGACTCCACACAGCTTATCCTTGGTCAAACCTGGGGCATTATTCAGATTTTATCACTGACATGTGTTGCCATCCACGGAGAAGCTGGGAGCAGCCATGAAAGGCTCGGCAGTCCCTCATCTTCATTGTCCCATTTCCAGTCCTGACCATCCAAGGGTCTATAGAATAACAACCAGGATAGATAGAACAGAGCAGAGAAATAGGGTAGGAAAAGGAATTGCTTAGCAAGATGATGTTTTTTACACCAACATGCCATTTAAATGGTGTTTGGCTGAATTTGAACTTCACTGGGGTCTCCCTTATCTTAAAAATCTATCATTTTATTTTGTCCTAGGACATGTGCTGACAGCAAGTGGCATTTCTCAGCAACTATCCAGGAGAAGTTTCTGGGAAAAACTTCAGAACAAGGAGGCTGATAGTCTCCTTCAGTCCAAATAACCCTTGAATTAAGGGGTAATTTTAAACATGAGTTCTCTGGATCTATAGGGTTCTTCAGAAATGTCTGTGAGAGGGGTGGCTGGTTAGTTCAGTTGGTTAGATTGTGGTCGGTTAGCTCAGTTGATTAGAGCCTGGTGCTAATAACACCAAGGTTGCCAGTTTGATCCCCGCATGGGCCATTGTGATCTGCGCCCTCCTTAAAAAAATAAAAAAGTCTATGACAGGACCACCTTGGAAAACTAGGTAAGGGACCTGAGTTTGGGGCTCCAGGCCATCCATGCCTACTTAAATCACAGCAGCTCAGATTTAATCTATTTTAAATATATTAGAAGTATTCATGAGATTTTTTTTTTTTAAGAAAACAGTTATATTACTAAAAAGATGCTTGAATACATTTGAAGTGGTGCCTTTGGGACTTTATCTGGAAACCTCCAAACTCTGCCTATACTGGATGCTTTTCTTGTTTTTGAAAATCAATGACTTAAATAGCTACGAAAATGCAAAGGCTGTTCAGGGGAAAAAAGATAAAACAACAGTGAAAGTGGTCAGAATTTGGAAGTGTCCCTGAACCAGAAAACTTGTGAAAACCAGCAATTGCTTTCTGTCTTTTTTCACAACACAACTTCTCAAAAACATTATATTTCTCACTATCTTCACTTCCTTCTCTCTCATTCACAATTCAATCTGGTGCTACCTGACTTCCATTCTCATTGGTCCACTAAAACCAATGTTCCTTGTAATTAAATGAAATGAACATTGCTCGGCCCTTATCTCACTTGATATCTCAGCAACATTTGACACCAGTGGCCAATCCTTTTTGAAGCCATGCTGATCCATTAGACCTCATGGTCTCAAATGGATCTGGTTGTCCTTCTGCCCCTCATCCATTTTCCTTGCAGATTCTTTCTTCTTCTCCCACCCTATCAATTCTATCTTAGGTTCTTTTATCTCAGTGTTCTGTTTTCTTTGATGAACTCATTCATGGCCAAAATTTCAATTACATGTAACTGCTAATGATTTTTAAATGTTCCTTCTAACTCTGAGCTATAGACCCACAAAACTTCATTTGGATTTCCCAAAGTCACCTTAATTTCAAAATGACTGAAATCTATTTCATAACCTTCCCTGCTACCTGGTCCTACATTTTTCAGCATAGTCATCACTACCACCATCTGCAGAGTGGCCCAAGCCAGAAACCAGAGTATGGTTCTTGACTCCAGAATCCTTAACTTTCCCTTCCCTCTCCTCCTCCCTCATATTTAATCGATCATGAGGCCACCATTTTGTTCTTAAATATTGTTCATATATTTATGCTTTCGTTCCTTCCCACTTCCAGGTCTTAGGTCAGCCCACTCTCATTTTTCATCTGAATGGCAGCAGTGACCTCCCAGCTGGTCCCCCAGCATTCATTTGTGCCTTCTTCAACCCATTCTCCATATTTCAGGCAAATCAATCTTTCTAAAATGCAAATTTAAGTAGAGCTATGCTTTAATGCCCTTTAATTGTTTCTCTCTTTTCCTCAGTAAGTTCAAACTACTTCAGCAAGGCTATACAGCAGTGTATAAAATTACTCCATCTTGTCTCTACAACCTCATCTCCTGGTATTCTGTCAAAATCTGAATTTATGCATGCTTCTTGTTCTTGGCCTTTCCATGTGCTATGTTTCCTTTGGCTGGAATGGTCTTCTCCCACGTTTTTATGTAGCTAACCATGACTTAGTCTTCAAATCTCAGTGTACACATTACTTCCTGCAGGAAATGTTTACTAATTCCCCAAACCTTGGTAAACTTCCCACCTATGGCCATCCTTCCTTTCTGTATATGAGCACTTATCCCATTGTATTGCCACTGTCTGTTTATTTTTTCTATCCCCCTTCTAGACTTTAAGCTTGAAGAAGACAGAAAACTGTTATGTCTCTAGCACTTAGCAGTACACTTGTATTCAGTGAACAATCCCCAATGAATGAAAACTGAATGGCCTCTAGAGAACAAAGGAGAAAGTATCTTAATTTAGAGACTCAAGATAGTTGACATTTGAGATATATAAAAAGAAGTACCTAAAGATAGGCAAACAGTGATGAATTTGGTTCCAGCATGAAAGGGATTATTTAACATGATTTGAAGTATGAGCCTTATAACTCATGTAAAACAAAATATGCAGGATTTAAGGAAATCGGGAATTGACCACATAGATGTGAAACCTGGCTAAATATTTATTGACCACATAGATGTGAAACCTGGCTAAATATTTTAACTGGACATCTGGGACTGATGTGGGAGAGTAAATGTTATAAAGGGAAAACCTAGAAAGTAACAGAGACTCCCAAATATAGCCCTAAGCTTTTGGTGGGCGACAGTGCTCAATCAATAAACATCTTCCATAAGCAAGGGCTATGCTAGGTCCCGAGTAATTCAGAAATCTTTCTTGGTTTAATAAGTTCTCAACATTGGGCAAAAATCACCATCACGAACAACAAGGAATAACTGAACTGAATTGGTAAGCACAAAAGCTAGGGATGAAGAAAATACCGTAACTGCATACACAAGAGAACCACTAAGTCTACTGTTCAGCTAGACTTCCAAGAAAGATACCAATTTCATTAAGCCACAAAGAACAGATGAGTAAGATTTAATCTAACAGAGAAGAGTGGGGGGGGGGGAATCTTTAAGAAATTCTGGGCAGAGAAAGGAACAATCACAAAGCAAGAATCATAAGAAAAAGCGTGTTCAGGAATGATAAGCAGACCCGTGACACGCATCGTAAAGTTGACATCGGGTAGTAGAAGGTGATGAGGCTGAAAAGCCAGTAAAACGCAGACCTTACACACCCTGCTAAGGGGACTAAAAGCATTGAATAGACTCCAAGTTTTTCAGGGAAATTAGCAGCATAATCAGATCTAACCTTTAGAAAATCTCTCCAAACTGATTGGAAAGTAGAGAGACTAGAAGAGGCAGTGCTTAGATGGGTGCTAAGGCAATAATCCAGGGAACTTTGGGGAACTTGAACCATAAATGGCTCACTCACAGAGATGGCGAAGTGTGTGTGGCAGGTGGGTATGTTGAAGGAGAGTAGCTGAGGTACAATCTGTACGTTTCCAAAGCTAGATATGTTCACAAGTGGTGCTGTAGCAATCTTATTCTTCCACACAGTTTTAAAAGGTCAAATTCCAGAATTAATTTCAGGAGGTGAAGGGCAACTCAGAGAAAAGATAATGAAGCATATCACAGGAAGTAAAACAAGGTATTTCCTAGTCTTTAAAATGACTTTGTGCTATCTAAGTAAATCCATCTGTCATGTTTCATCTTGTCTCTTCAGAGCGCCTTCCTAGATGCTAGGGCAGTATTTGTCTTCAATGTATTATATATAAAATGTTAAAACCCCAGGTCTATTCAGAATGCTAAGATCAATGCAGTTGTTAAAATATCGATGTAACAAGAACAGCTGGCTTGTTCCCGTCTCTTTAAAAAAAAAAAAAAAAAAAAAAAAAAAAAAAAAAAAAAAAAAAACAAGAAAGAAAAGAAAGTCTTTCTGAATATTCCTGGCAGACCTGTCATCTCTTCCTCAAGCCAAGTGACAAGTGAGTTATACAGTGGGGCTTCAAAAGGTTCTAAACATATTGAACAGCAGATGCTCTGAAACTATTATTCAGAGAGAATACCCAGGCCCCCTATTGCCCTCTGATTCCCTTGAAGCAATTTATGACCTATTCTCTCTTTGCATCAGTTACATTATGACTACATTAATCCAAAAGATGCATTAACCTCTCCTCTACTTCAATTTCTGAAACCTCCTCCCCCCACACACACACCTCACATCTCACCACCATATATACACATTATGCTCTTTCATATATTGTCTAAAGCACGATTATTTCAGAAACATATTAGTACCAAAAATGACCCATTTGATATATACTGAACTTTTACCTAATTCACTAGTTCTGGTCCTTTCTGCTTTTGTTGCACTATCAATCCTCCAGCAGCTTTCATTTTGGAGAAAAATGATCTTTCTTCTTATTTCCATTTCATCTTATTTCCCAATCAATCTCACCTTAAAATTAACCCAGGTTAGCACTTCATACGATGCTTGCCTTATATGAAATTCTATAGATCGTCCTCAGATCCACACATTATAGGTACTCAATAATGTTCATTATAATGCTACATTCAATGAAATCTTATCTTTGACATATTGAGACTACAAAATACTTAGCATTTATAGATCTTGTTGAATTCATGAGTATTACCTACACAGCAGCAAATCATGAAAATTAGAGTTGGAAAAGTCTTATTAGGACTGAGAGTCTATCCCCAGAGGCTATGTAAGAATGTTACTTATAATTCAACATTTATTAAGCCCCCAAAATGCACTAGGCTTTTTATAGAACAAAGAGCTGGACAGTCAGAGGCTAAGTTATATACAATAATGCACCATCACCCTGTCCATTTTTCTGTCTAAAGGACTCCAGATATGGAGCTTCTAATGTTTTCCACAAACAATAATTCTATGGCTTATAAATTTTTCTGATGAGAAGCTCCTTCTGGTATCTAGTCTATATATGCATTTGAGGAGAAGCTTAATTCACCTATGCCAGTTAATAAACAGGAGCAAAATAAACCTACAGAATATGAACACTGGGAGTTTCTTCTTTGTGAGTTTCACCCAATTTCCTTTCGTGTCTTAAAGCAAGACAGAAGAAAACCAATTCTCAGTGAGCATTGTTTACATATGTTGTAATTATTAAATAGTTGAATAATGTCTCTGTTCTTTCTCTTCTCCTTTCTCTTTCTTCCTCTTTTGATAAATATACATTTGTAAATATTCTTATCACTTACAATAATACTTTACACAGTGCTTGGGACTGTGGAAAGCATTCAATCAATTTTTGTTATGTAAATATATAATGAAGACAATTTTTTTTCAATAACGTATGATTGTGGTACACTTGGTACATCTTTGTATTGTTAGACTAAGAGTACTGGGGAAAATACACCAGTACTTTGAGTATTCACCGTGCTTTTATTTTCTTTTTCTTTTTTATTTTTTTCACCATGCTTTTAAAAAGCCACTGATTCAAACATACCATTCTTTAGGGCACCTCTAAGATATATAGATTCATATATCATAAAGAATTCAAGTTAACAAACACACCAGAAATTTTGATTACCATTTAAAAATTATTTTGGCTAAAATATGCCATTGTCTATTGAGTGAGAAGTTTTAATATAAAATAAATTAAAATCAGGTCACTGGGAGTAGGGGTGGTGGGAATTTTCAAGCTAACTAATCTTTTCTCATTTTTTCTTCTTTCACTGAATTGATTGAACTGAGAAGTATTGGTCTCAGATATAGACTTATTGTTTAAATAAACATAGAGGTGCTATAGAAACTATATAGCCAGTTGATGAAGTGAATATATTACTACATCTCACCACTATTTCAATGCCAGGATCTATATTTTCAATGCAAATACCTCAGATTGCAATTTATAAACATTCTCTCATCTTGGCTCTGGAAATCACATGATAATTATACTTAACTATAAGATTTTTTTTTAATCTCATGCTATTTGCCATATAATAAATGAGACATCTATTCTCAGTTCTCTTGCCAATGGGAAAATGGACTCTCTACCGTATTTACTTTTCCAAATGCTCTCAATGTATCACAACCTTTCTTAGATCTATCTCTCTTGCTGCATCCCTACCCCAACCGAGCAGGGGACATATGCAGATGTATCACTAAAGTATTTGCCTGAAAACAAAAATATTTGTCATAAGGGAGACCTAATATTTTTAAACCTGTAACCTTGAGATGTGAAGAAATGAAATGTGAAATATTTGCAATTGAAAGTGCAAAGATCTTCACTATTTAGATTACTTGGTCGGCAATCACAACAAACCTTAGTAATGTGAGAAGGCTTCTTTAGGGATGTAGCTATGGGAGAAACTGGAACAGCCCTGGGCTGTCAGTCAGAGACCCGTGCCTCAGATCTGCCACTAACTAACCATGTGACCTTCAGAAACAACGCACATGCCTTTTTTTGGTTTTAGTTCATTTGCTTATAGAATAAAAAGATTGAACTCGATTATTTCCAGGGTCTTTGCAGCTAACAAGCTTCATGCTTTTAAATGTTTATGCTTTAAAATATGTTCTACAGATCTTGATATGATATAGAGGATATGATTTGATGCTTAGTATCATAACTACGTACAAAAACAACCCTGCATCCATAAGGTAGACATGAGGAATGCCATTCCTTAAGCGTTCAATCTTTCTTTGTCACTTTGTCTCAGTCCTGCAAGGTACCTTCACTTTATAGATGAGGACACCAAGGCTAAAAGAAGATAACTTACTCTATCACGAGGTCTTGTAAGAGGTTGGGCTAGGGCTAGAATTCAGGTCTAACTGCAAGGCGCATGTTCTTTCCATCATACCAGAACGAACCTTAAGCACTAAGTTAGAGTCTGGTACTTCATTTACAATTTCTAATTTTTCATATTCCAAGAGCCACTGAAACATAATAATAATACCTAATGTATGTGAACCTTTCCAGAGTGTCAGACACTGTTCTAAGCACTTTGTGTGTGTTATGTCATTTACATTTACAACACTCCTAAGGGGAAACAGAGTATCAGACTTAAGATTTGAATCCCTATTATCTGATGGCAGAGCTTGCTACCCTACCCCATACTGTTTCTATACTAAACACCTCCTGATTTGAAAATGAAGTTCTTTCTTAAGCAAATAGATGAAATGCTTACAAAGTTGGGCCACTGCATTGTTACCTGAAGGAAAAACATTTTCTGGCATGGGTCTCATTGTGGGTCCTATTTCCGGGAATATCCAAAAATAGAATGTTTGGTCAAATTGCGGCTCCCTCATACCCCAGAGTGCTCAAAAACATTTCCAGGAACCATCAGTTACTGCTGCTCACCTCCCTGCTCTGCCACCTCTTTTAACTTCAGCACTCATCTCTAACCTGTTCCTGTTCCATATTTAACCTGTGAGGGGTACTGATAACTAACAGAGTGATATGGTCCATTGTAATAGTCAAGATGTGCTCCACTATTTTCCACAGCTGAGTATATAATGTGACATGTAAACTGGATAGTTGTAAAATGAATTTTATTTTAATGGATTTTAAGGTACAGGAACCAAGAAGCAAGTGTGTATTTATGTAAAGCAGAGACTCTTTGTTTTCTTTTCAAATGTGTCTGCATTGTATTTTCAATTTTTCATATATCAAGTTGTTGTAAAGATTGGCATAGCAGAAAAATTGAATGTTTGAGAAACATCAATTCTTAGGTTTGCTTTTTAAGGAAAAGATTCCTTGCAAACCCTGCTGACATGTCACTCTTTGGTAAGATTTGCATTTATACTAAACATGCCTACAGTATCATATTCAGAGGGTAGAATTCATAGTCTCCCATGACCTAGAAATGCTAAATTGTTCATTTCCTCAGAAGGGTTATGCTTCTGGCTGTGACACACTGAATAAATCCATTATATTTTTGTCAGAAAGCAGTACCCCAATTTAGATTGCTTAACCTAAACAGTCTACTGTGTCCACAGATAAAAACTGACATGAAAGAAAACAACTAGCTATTGATTGAATTTAGCAAAGGTTCCGTTTTACCCTCTTCAAACAACCAGTTCATTAAATTGATCCACTTCCCCAAGCCAGTTTGTATATGTCAAGATAATTTGGCCCCTAAGAATATTTTCACGTAACACAATGAAGAGGACAAGTGTCTTTTGACCTTATTTCTCCCGTAATTTAATAAATATTGGCCACTAATCTTGATTATTGAGCCTCTGAAATGATGAAAATCTGGGAATCCTTCAATGGCTCCACAGATCTGCTCCTTTCTGGAATGTTGTTCCTTCAGTTACCTGGACAGCTCACAACCCTTTCTATTTCACGTCTTTATCTGTGAGGCTTACTCTAATCAGCTAATTTTAACCTACCACTGCACTTTCTATCTTTTTCTGTATTTTTCTCAGTAACACTATTACCTCTGACTTTCCATATTTTTTCCTTTTTTTTGTGTCTTCCCACACTACAATGTAAATTCCATAAAGGCAGAGTTTTGACTCTTTTGCTAGCTGCTGCACCCCCAATGCCTAGAACAGTGCCTGGCCCCTTGTAGGTGCTCAATAAGTATTTGTTGAATGAATGAAGACATGATATCCCCCAAATATAGGTTTGTAACACTTTTGGTATATCCTATAATGTTTCAGATTTATATCTAAATATAACTTTGTATCAGGAATACTGTCTACTAAGAGGTTTATTTTCTTTTCAAAACAGTTACAAAAATGTTGGTTGAAACATCAGTGTCTTTTTACAAAGATTTTACAACTCCAGGAAACTTTAAATTGCTTGATTTGGTCCTGATCTTGATCTAACATTGTCTTCAGCAGGATGACTTTGTTCTACTCAGATCCTTGGAACCTCAGTTTTATGGGAATGTAAATTAAGTAACATAAACTAAATGATGCTTGATTTTCGTTCCGTACTCTGAAATACGATAATTCTTAGGATATTTTCTTCCATCCATCCAATATTTTAAGCATTTCATGTGTATAGAACATGTACTGGTTGAAAAAAGATATAGACAAACTAGATGACCTTAGTGCTTATTCAACAGATATAGAAAACAAGAAATCAGGAAGATCTATTATCCAGGTTTTTACATGTAAATTTATGGAAAGTTATTTAAAAAGTCAAATGCTTTAACTTCCTTGCCTTTGCCTCCACCATTGACAGTTCTGAACTTGTGAATTATACCCTACATAAGCACGGCTTTGCAATTCTTTTTTTATCCAGATTACAAAGCCACTGAACTGCCTTTTCATCTTGGATGCTCCATTGAACATACTATACAATTTTTCAACACCATAATTTGATCTGAGAACATCTGTAAAAAATCTGGAACACGTTTTTCCTCTTCTCAGCACTTGACTACAAGCCTTACACATCAGACATTCTTCCACAGTTTCTGTGACATATTGTTGGGCAAGTCGTCAGCAACACTTCTGTTTTGGAGAGTGCCGATATGAAGAGAAAACGAGCAGATTAACATCATTAACAGAATTGCTAACTACCGGATCACCTCTGGATAAATGTGTTCTTTAAAAATAACAACCTCGTGGCATTTTTTCACTGTTATTTTTCCCCTGAAATTGCTTCTTATATACAATCAAGATTATTTCGCTCATGTATTTATTTCCCCAAATAATGTAAGTTTCCTAGAAAGAACTGTAAGACTTTCCCTGGGGTCAGTTTCAAAGGTAAAAAAGCTCAACTAAGCACTCAAATTTTACTTCAATCGTGCACACATAAAACCTAATGTTTACTTTCTCTTATTGTATTCTTCCTTCTATGCCTTATAGTCTTCTAGGCTTCATTTCCTCCATTCCATAGAAAATCAGCAAGAAATGTGACCACAGCCCTTGATTTCTCCCTCCCCATTTTTCCCTTGTTTTCTTACTTATGTTCTATTATTTGTTTATTTTCATCTTATTTCCTTGTAGATTTCTAGCTTTCTGATACTGTTCTTTATTCTGTCTCTTTATGCTTGGAGGATTTAATTTTATTTTCTCATTCTGATTGGGTGGATTAAAACAACAAAAGTTTATTTTCCCACAATTCTGGAAGATTGATCTGGAAATTTGAGATCAAGATGTCAGTAGGGTTGATGTCATCTGAGGGCTCTCTCCTTGCTTGTAGATGGCTGCCTCTGGCCATGTCTTCATAGGGTTTTCCCTCTGTGTGGTGTGTGTGTCCTAACCTTCTGTTCTTATAAGGACACCAGTGACATTGGATGGGGCCCATCCATATGACCTCGTTTTACCTTAATCACCACTTTAAAGTCCCTATTTCCAAATATTATACAATCACATTCTTAGGGACCAGGG
Source organism: Rhinolophus sinicus (assembly GCF_057876585.1). Lineage (NCBI taxonomy): Eukaryota > Metazoa > Chordata > Mammalia > Chiroptera > Rhinolophidae > Rhinolophus > Rhinolophus sinicus. The sequence continues at coordinate 130,841,793 of NC_142516.1, forward strand.
ATTAGGGCTTTCAAAACATGAATTTGTTGGTGGCAGGGGAAACAGGACACAATTCAGCCCATAACTGGTTTGTTCCTTTTTACTTTCTCTGGTTATTCAGCTACTATTATTCTATTCTTTCCTATTTTATTTTTGTAACTTACATTTTTAGTCAGATCTCCGTTCTTTTTCTCCTCCCATGCCTCAAGGACAATGTTATCCCCACTGCTCTCCAGGGCCACTCACCCTTCAAAATCACAGCAACAACAAACCCTTGTAGATTTTGGTCTTGACACTAAAGAGAGGAGTTAGAAGGTAAGGTGCTAAGGTGACCTTGCATGCCTACTCCACCCTGAACCAGATACTGGGAGGTCTTTTCTAGCCAGCATACCACCACAGACAAAAACAAGAAGGGAGACAGAAAGGACAGCTGCCAGATTTTATCTTTGTATTTGTTGCCCTGATGGATTAGAAGTATGTTATCAATTTTTTTCGTGTTAAACTTCCTGCTGACTCTTCACACAATAACTAAGCAGAAATACATCTGTTTTTTCGTTTCCACCATTTTTACAGAAGGAAAAGTTACTAATCTTATCAAGTACCTGCTGAAATACTGTTCTGTGACTGTGCAGTCATACAGCTCCAGAGAAGTTCCCATGGTTTTCTTACTCAGAGGTGTGGGGACACCAACAGTCAGTCCCTGACTGACCCCTCTGCCATAGGCATTCTTACCTCCATTCTCTTGCTCCAAGTGTTTGTTCAATGTAAACCTTAATTCTTTTCCCAGACTACAGTACAAAAGAGCTGCTACTACTCTGGAGACATACTGTGCTGTGTTCAGTTGGTTCTGAGTCCCAACAGGCAGAGAAAGCATATGCCTAGGGTACTCTGCAAAGCAGAAGCACCAAAAAGATGTTGGAAAGAGCTTTATATTTAATAATGATATTTCCTAAGAAAAGTATTAAATGAGCCAACTTTGGGGAAAGAAATAGATCCTCACTGGACTTCCTTTGTTTTATTTTACATCTTGGTATTACTATGTTGTAATTTTAATGACATATCTGGGAGCTATGGGCACAACATAAAATTATAAGTGCCGCTCTTCTAATTGTCTTAGTCCAGCCTGTTTTATATTTCAAGTGCAATTAGAAATAGTAAATTCTTTATTTTAAGAAGTCTAAATACAGACTAGTGTTTTTAACTACTGTTGAACAGTGAGTTTTTTAAAGGCATTGAGTTCGAGGCATTGATAAAAGGCAGGATTCAGAATATTCACTGGTTCTGAACTTGTAGCATTTTTATTTCATTGTGAATTTTACATATATTTTCCCAACTCCTTTAAATCCTTACCTATTGATAAGTATTTTGTCCATGAGAACCAATCTGACATGAACTGCTGGGTTGCCTCCCTAAGGAGTAAACCATAGAGTGACAGCTCAATCCTTGGCCTGACCCCATCTGCATGCCTCACTTCCATGTAGAAACTGGTAGGGAGAATTAAAGAACTCTAGGTTAAGGGTTTTAAAAAACCATCCAATTAGCCTCTATGCCCTCCTTGGTCTTAAGGTCCCGTAACTGAGTCCCAGTACTGGTAAACTGCCAGCCTCACAGCCCCCCTGGGATTGTAGCCTTTCTCCCACTCTTATAAAAGCACTTGCTCCTGTGGTACAATCTCTTCACAATAGGAGCGCATTCATTCTAAACACAACCCTGGAAAGGATTTGTGACAGATATTAACCTCATTTTTTTCTAAGTCTCTTCTACCAGTTTTATTAGTGCGGAAATTAAAATTCAGTGAGTTGCTCTTTAAGCCAGATATTCTGATTTAGCATATGTTGTTCTTATGTCAGCTCTATTTCTCTTAACCAACCCCTCTCCTTCGCAGGTAATGTGCTTCTTGCTTTCCACAAAAAAACTGACACCCAATTAAAACTGGAATTTAAATACCCAATGATTATGCATGAGCAAAAATTAGAAAGGAGAGTCAAAGAATCTGGTGTAGACCTCAGAGCAGCTCATCCCCTGGTAGTCAGCACAGACTCCGTGATTGCCCTGTGTGCTTCTGGACAAGAAGGAGCCAGTATTGGCACCCACTTGTGGCCTCTTGTCCCACCCTTGCCATTATTACATCACTTACAAAAGTCCAAGGTTAAGAGTCTAATGCTGATCTTGTTCATGTAAATTAAAGGTGTCTTTCGCTCAACTTCCCTTGCTTAGCAATTTACAGTACAATTTTTGTGTCGAAAGCCACAAAGCTCAGAAAATAAGGTAAATACTAGAAAAATTTAAGAACCAATGTTGCGTTGCTAGAATTCTGCTCCTGGTTTATCTAGATATTTTCCACCCAAGTGAACTTTAAATGACTTGTATACAATGTATGTCCCCATCCCTTTAAGAACCACTTGAATAATGTTGTAATTAATATGCACAGTCACACACATTTGCCCCATGAATATAAACACACTCTTTACTTAGCATACCTACATTTATACTTATTCTCTAAAATAAACATCAATTGATTTAAGTGGAGTGAGGTGTACAATCTGTAGCAGAACACTGAGCATGCAGAATGTACTAAAATGATGCATATGCAATACAAACAATATTAGGCACATGGCAACATGACTGATGGGCGTTCTCTGTAGTAAAGTCCACTGAGTGGGGAACATCTTGCTGTGTTACGAGACAGGTGATGTGCGAACCCTAATGTACAACGTGTAGAAGCAAATGATTTGAATGAGTCTGTTCAAACTTCCACAAGGCTATAACTGATTTTTAGTTTTTGTTTTTGTTTTAAATCAGAGCAGAGCAATAGCAATTTAAATAACCTTTTAAGGCAGAATTTCCTTTTTGCTGCTGGATATATCACTTGCTAGGAAAAGGGCTAAATGTTCAGTGTGCTACCTTTCCCATCAGGAAAGGCGGAAGGAGGAGTATTAATGAGTGTCCTTGGGGTTCAGTCTTCTGTAGGAAGATGCCTTTTATAAGTGGGGAGTGGGGTTCATGCCTATCCTCACAATGTGTTTGGGAATACGGACAGGAAATTTGAGGCAATTTCCTCAATGTCTTCATTTTACAGATGTGCCATTTGAGAGCCAGAAAGGCAGTTGTGACTTACTTAGGCTCACACAAGATGTTAACAGCAAGGTCAGGACCTTACCAAATCTCTGAATTCCTTGCCTCGGCGTGTTTAGTACTTGGAGATGGGAGGAATCAAAGATAATCAACTTGTACATTAGGCTTATACATAAAAAACTTGATATCTGAAAAATCTTTTTTCTTAACTAGCAAGACCTCCAAAAAATGAGGTAGAAAGTGAGCACTGATATCCAAGGGACCCATTACCATTAAGAAACCTGCCTTTTCTGCTCCAAGAGTTATTTACACCCAACTTCACATACTCACAGGTCTTCATGCCATGGTCATGGGCCACTTCACGCCATCACCACCGTGCTCTGGGAAGTCATGCGGCAGGGGTAGGATGTCTGAGGACCTGAAAGCCCGTCTATTAATGTACCATCCATCCCAGAGCTCTTCCCTATAATACCACTAATAGGTGTTGATGGTTCAGCCTTTGCTCTAGAACTTCCAGTGGCAGATGCTTGCCATATTCTGAGGCAGCATCATCCATTGCATTATGTTGTTTATCTGAAAATTGATGATCAGGACTACAAAGTATGGTTGTATAAGCATTTTGAGATGTGCCATAATGTCCAGCGAAGCAGAGAGAATGGCGACTCAAATGTAATAGCCCTGTGCCCCGCGAGTTATTGTGTCTACCTGAATGAAGGGCATTCTTTGTACAAAAGTACCTGTGTCTCCCAAGCCAGTCATCAGTAAAGTTGTCAGCAGTTGGGCGAAAGGGAGAGAAAATCCAGCTTTCTCCAATTTACACAGAGTATAGGCTAGTGGTGGCCCTAGTGTCCTTATGTATACTGCGTCTAGGCATCAAGCGAGAACTGAGAAGGAAGGGCTGTAAGAGACGTGTACTGAGCTGGGTACTGAAACCCAGAAGTGATTTCTCCCATATGGCAAGTAGATAAACCACTTCTTTGGTCTTATAGCACCAGTACGTTCTGCACTAAACAAAAGCTGAGGTTTCTGGACTCTTTTAAAGATGAAAGGAAGCAGTATGTGGGGACTCTGGTAGGACAACCTCAGAGGTGAAAGTAAAGAATGTACTGCTAAAGGCCTGTTATTCTGAAGGGTCTTCTTATGTACAGTATTTCCCAAAAATAAGACCTAGCCGGAGCATTACCTCTGATGTCAGGTCTTTTGGAGCAAAAATTAATATAAGACCTGGTATTATATTATATTATATCATATCATATTATTATATTAAAGACCTGGTCTTATATTATAGTAAAATAAGACCGGGTCTTGTATTAATTTTTGCTCCAAAAGATGCATTAGAGCTGATGGTCCAGCTAGGTCTTATTTTTGGGGAAACACGGTAGCAATATAGCTCTTTGAGCATCCATCTCCAACCTAACTTCCCAGCCTCATTTCCTGCCATTTTGGAATTCCCTCCCCTTATTCACCACTTCCCTTCACCAAACTGACACCACACCACGTTTCTCATCACGCTTCTCACCACTGCACAAACATCAGGGTTTTTGGCCCTCCATCCCTCTATGTTAAATTGTTCCCTGGGATTAATTGTGCTTCTCTCCTGGAATTAACCTGGCCTGCTCCTATCCATACTGCTGACCCAGCTCAGTAGTTATCTCCTGAGGGAACATGCCTTCCCCCAATCTGTTTCTGTAAGGTCTCAAAGATGGGGACCGTTTCTTGTTTGTCTTTGTGCCCTTGGTATTTAGAAAGAATAAATGAATTTTTTGTTGTATCTACTTCCTAATCAGGGTTGTTCCAATCAACCTTTCACTGGACTTTGCTTTCATGTGGTTGTAATTTTCCTACACTTGTTTTAGTCCCCAATTCTTGAAATTCCAAATCAGCATGATTTTTAGAACTTCGGTTTCCTCTTCTAAAATTGAGTCAATAATGTAAATATCTAATAGGTTTAGAGGATGAGATAACATATGTACAATGCTTTGCAAAGTGCCTGGTATATTAACAGGGACTAGATTATTATTGGCTTATATTCCATTCTCATAGTGAATATGCTTTTGGATGTGACTGAAGGGGGATTTACTAGTTAGTAAAACACAAAACTTCTAAAACCACTGATGTTAAATTAAAAGAAAAATAAATGTAAAATCAAAAAAGAACATGAATTTTTCTTTAAATTGTGATCTTGCCCTCCCCACTTCTATCACGGCATATTGTTGTTTGTTTGACATTTTGGGGAACTCACTACCAAGTTGTAAAATTTCCAGAAATCCATGCATCACTTTCGAAGACTCAATATCCTTAAGTCTAACTAGAAGTGAGGGGTAAATAGCTTAAGCTAAATATCCACATTATGGAAGAAGCCTGTCCAAGTATAGTCTAAATATTTCATAGGGTATTTAAAATCCATAATCATTGATCTGAATTTAGTTGACATTGGGATCAGACTATCACTGTCTTCCACATAAAATCCATTTTATTACAATTGCAGGTCACAGGTTGTGACTTACATGACTCAAGATTTTCCTTCATGAGGCTAACTCATCTCCCTTCCTCACAGACCCCATCTGCATCACATTTTTAAATCCCAACTAATTTAATTTAAAATCATTTTAAAGCATATCAAAATGAGGCCCTGAATATGTTTTCCAGTTAATGAAAACTGGTTTTATTGCCACATCCACGTGTCTCAAAGAAAAAGTTTAATCTTACTCAGTTCTGTCACAATTATTGGTCAGGATGAAAGCTATTAATTATTAATGGTAATTACTTGCTTAAGAAATCCCTCCCCGGGTTCTGAATTTCAAATCACAGCCCCTCCAGGCTTGCTGGCAGAGGCTATTACTGGGACTGAAGAGAGGGAGGGAGCGCAGGGTGGCAGCTCTTTCCTCCAGGAGGCCGCTGAGGAGATTGATGAAATCACAGATAGTCTTTAACCAAATACCAAGCCCACCTGACAGAAACCACACAGCAATTCAAATGGTCCAGGAGCAAGAGCGATGCATTTTAAACACACTCCCAGCCGTCGGTCTGTCAGTAACAAATTAGACTTGTCACTTTCTCCAAGCAGATTTAGTGAGGACATTACCAGTGTTAATGATCTGTGCTTGCCATGGGAGGAAGAGGCTGGAAGCAGAGTTTGGTAGTGCCTAGGGAACGCTTTGATTTTCTGTTCCTGTCTTTTCTTTTGGCCACATAGTAGCATGACAAGTGCCGCTTTTCCACACTCATCCTTCTCTCAAGTTTGGGAAATGTCAGATGATATGAAAATTGCTCATACGTTCTACTCAACAGACAGGTTGACACATACCCACTGTTTACTCCTATGTAGAAGTTCAATTTAGGAATGTCAGGGGAATTAACCTCTGTGTGTGTGTGTGTGTGTGTGTGTGTGTGTGTGTGTGTGTGTGTATGTGTGTGTGTGTGTGTGTGTGTGAATGGAGGGCTTGTTTTCAGGATGTAAGTTTTCCTAGATTGTCTACGGAGAGGCACTGTTTTAAGAGTAATGTGTTTTAAACAGGATCCGCACTCTCCTGGACCTTGCAGCCACTGAATCCCATTTTCTAGAGGAAGGTTATATTGGTGAACTGTCTATATAAAGCACCTCCAGATTTGGGAAGAAAACTCTTTTAATTTATCCCCAGTAATTAAAATTTTTTCTCTAATGCGTAGCTGCAATGCCATTAAGTACACTTTACTTTCCTATCCATTTTTTTTCTGAAAACTTTCTCAGAAAAATAAATAATAGTAAAAACAAGATGTCTCTCCATCCTCAGTGCAGCCATTTACTCTATAGTAGATCATGGAAATCAATCCATCTAAATCCATTAAGATCCAGCAATTATTTCGGTGACTCAAATTCCAAAATTTGAAAAGAAAAAAAAAAACTGAATGTTGATGGATCAGGTTGAAACTGGTTGAAAATTAAATATACCAAGCACCCACACAGATTACTAAATATAAGACAGACTGAAACATTGCGTTACATTAAAGGACATAAATGATTTCAAAGAGAAGAGTATAAGGCTGGGTACATTGAAACTGGGCTATTTATAGACCAAAGTCTTCTGCTGAGTTTGCCAATAGCTTTGCATTTGCTTTTGAAATCAAGCAGCCCCTCACACACTGACAGGCCCAGGCCCAGTGATCTACAAATGAGTTAATAAAACCCATCATAACTAATGATGATACAGAAGGGAAAGTTATTTCATGTTCTTGATATTATGGACTATTCATTAGTCATTACGATTCTTAGGGTTGTGGTGTGTGTGTGGGAGGGGTGGATTTCAATGGTAAAGAGAACACAAATCAAAGGGATAGCTGTTGCTGTGCTCATTTTCCTGCAGACTTGACAGAGTCATCTTTGCATTCAAGCCCTAAGTCTGTAGTGGCCCAGTGGCCGAAGAAACACCAAGAAGAAGAGGGAAACCAAACAACAAAAGCCCAAACAGGCAACTCCAAGGGAGGCTTACAGAAGCAGCGCTAGTTTATTTTCCCCTTCTGTAGCCCATACCAGCACCTGCCCCAGCACTGAGGCAGAGGCAGTGGAGCTGTGTTCCCTCTTCTTACTGTAGGCTAACATCTTCTTTGCTTTGATTCTCTGGGCTTTGAAGTACACACACACACACCAAGCTAAATTTCTACAGGGCAAACTTCAGTGCGTTTTTTTTAATTTTTCTTTTTTTCAGGATTTTTTTCTTTTTTACCGCCTTGTCTTCTTGCCTTTTTCTCATATATGTTTCTTCAGCATGCACTTCACCTCCAACCCCATGTTCCTTTTCAGACCTGTCATACCTAACAGTTCAGTCAAGAGATGACTGAGTTCTCTGAGGCATCTCCCGCTGGGAAACTTGCCTCGGTGAGAGCGGATTTGAATTGACTGCATTTTTGATAAGTCCTAAACATAATGTACTATCAACCAGGGAGTGAGGAAGCCAGTGGCATTTGGACTGAGTAGCTCAAGGAGCGTATTTTTCAGACATATTGGATTTTGCAATGTCCGCATTGGATTTTGCCCCACAGGTATACTACTTATTTATTCCTTTAATTTCTGGGACTTTGTAGATTTAAGAGGGCCTGAATCTTAGGAGAAAATTACAATGAAGGCTTCTAAAGTTTAGCATAAAACCCAAGATGAAAAAAAAATTAAATGGATGGCAATTCTAAACTTAATGAAAAATGGTTTATTTCCAATGTGTTGAGCAACTGTTTAAAGTCTAGCAGTCAGCAAAGGATAAACATGAAATAATACATGTTGATGTATATATTTGTCAGCTTTTGCTGTAGCAGCAAGGCTACTCAAGATCTCAGTAGCTTGTAATGCATTTATTTCTTATTTATGGGTCTGTGGATTAGGTACTGCTCTGCTGGGCTCCGCTGGGCTTGACTGGGCTTGGCTCCAGTTTGCAGTTTGGCTTCATATCTGCTCTCCTGGTTCTCTTTTTTGGGAACAGGGCTTAAGGAACAGCCTCTCTCTGGGGCATGATATTCAGGTGACAGAGGATAGAAACTTAAGAGTATGAGCAGAAATACGGAATTTCTCTTAAATCCTTCACTTGGACCTGGCATAATGTCACTGCTGCTCACGTTTTATCATTCCAAGCAAGTGATATGACCAAGGCCAAAGTCAGTGGGGGAATGAATGATATGGTATAATAGAAAATAAACATTTGGTCATTGTTTCTAGTTCCTCACACAGAACTCCTAAAGCTCTTGGAATTGATTGTCTTTTGTATGCTAAAAAGAAGACTCAAAAGGAGGGGGCTCTAGGCAGCCTTAGGATGGGGGCTGGTCACCAGAAAAACCAACCTGTGAATACAGAGTTAGAACTTTCAGCCCTACCCCGCAAGGAAAGACAAAGGACTGGCCATCGTTCAATCGCCCATGTCTAGTGATGTAATCATTTGTGCCTATATGACAAAACCCCATAAAAACTCCTATGATGGGGTTCAGGGACCTTCAGGGTTTGTGAATACAGTGCTGTGCTGGGAGGATGGCATGCCTGGAGAGGGAGTGGAAACTCTGTGTCTCCCCACTCCTCCGGCCTTGCCCTGTACATTTCTTCCATTTGGCTGTTCCTGAGTTGTGCCCTTTATAATAAACCAGTGGCATAAGTGAAGGGCTTTTCTGAGTTCTGTGAGTCATTCTAGCACATTATTGAACCTGAGTATGGGGTGGTGGTGCGGGGAGAGGGGGTTGTTGGGACCCCTCAGTTGGTAGTCAGCAGGGAGAAGTGTAGGTAGCCTGGGGACCCCATTTGCAGCTGGCATCTGAAGTGGGGGCAGTTTTACAGGACTGAGCCCTTAACCTGTGGGGTCTGTAGTAACTATGGGTAGTTAGTATCTGAATTGAATTGAATTGTTGGATACCCACTCAGTGTTGAAGAATTGGAGACTTGGAATGACATGTTTGGTATTGGAAAATACCACACAGAAGGTTATTCTAATCAAGGGACCCAAGCTAAATGAACAAATAACTACTTATGAACAAATCAGACAATTGACTATAAGGTACTTTGGAATATATTTAAATGTGTTAAAAATACTTAGTACTATTGAGTACTAAGTCTATTGATTTTTCAGTCTACTTCCCACCCAACTGTAGCAAACAATAGCTTCTCCTTTTTTTCATAAACACATCAGCATCATTCAGCATTAGTCAGAGGGTGTCCTCTATTTCCTAGTAAACATTTCACATAACTTGAAACAATAAAAGCAGAAAAATTATGGGGATCTATTCTGAGTCCCTAGTTAGGCTTCAAGTACTTGAAGGAAGAGACTCCATCTTTTATATCCCCTGTGCTGATCTATACAAAGTCTGGCACGTAGTGCCAGGTACCTTTTGCTTATTGATATCCTATAGTTCTAGGTAGCAGAACATTTACTCTTACGTGTATCATTATAAAGGCATCTGCTTAAAGAGTGTTTAAAAAATATCATATATTTGTTTTCTCAAGCTCCATGCACATCTCTGGCTTATTTCCCACTCAAGTCACACAGCAAAAAGAAATAATGATAATAAAACAAAACAAAAAGGAAAGCAACACAGACAAGTCCAGCAGACTCCGGGGTTCTTCCCTTTCCTTATCTCCTTTGATCCTCATGACAGCTCTGTAAGGGGGATACCCTCCCACACCCACACCCCCTGGTCCAGATAAGAAAACTAAGATTCAGAGACCTAAAGAATTTGCCTACAGTGACACAACGAGCATGTAATAGAACCAACATTTGAACTTAGTCCTGTACAACAGGACTTTTCTCTCTACTCAATATTTTTTTTTTTCCGAAGGAAAGGTCATAGACTTGACTTTGTCCCAAGGAAAGACTAAGAAATGCTGTCATGTTGATTATGGAATCTATCAAATGGTACCTGTATTTGGAGAGGAAAGCAGTAAAGTAAGACTCTTTTAACCTAAGTAAATGAAACTGGTGTTAGCTCTCTCTGGCTTAAGTTATTGTTCACAGCTAGGGTTTATTTGCTTATTTTTCCAGAGCCCTATGTACCTTACACTCTACAGTATATAACAAATGACCCCCCCCCCCCCCGGAAAGTAGGGAAAAGATCTGAGCGGACAGTTCACCAAAGGAGATAAACAAATGGTAAATAAACACATGAAAAGATAGCCAGCATCACTATTTATTAGGAAAATACAAATTAAACCACAGTGAGGTAATACAGTACACCTATTAGAATGGCTAAAGAAGGGGGGGAAAGACAATTACAAGCATTGACAATGATGTAGAATAACTGGAACTCTTATACACTGGTGAAAAGTAAAATTCTATTACCAAAATTGTACAACCACTTTATAAAACAGTTTGGCAGGGTTTTTTTTTAATTGTAAACAAATCATTTGACCCAACTATTTGATTACTAGATATTTACCCAATAAAAATAAGATATGTATACAAAAATATTTATTCACAAATGTTCATAGCAGCCTGATTTGTAACAACCAAAACTGGAAACAGTTCAAATGTCCATCAACAGATACATTCATAAGTATAGTGTAGTATAACCACACAATGAAAACTACTCAGTGATAAGAATAAATGAACTGGATACACACAACCACACGGTCAATCTCCATGCTAAGTTAAATAAGCCAGACCTCTCCAAAAAAAAACGATATGATTCAGTTCATGTGAAATTCTAGAAAATGCAAATTGATCTATAATGACAGAAAGCAGATCAATGGTTAGACAAGGATGGGAGGTGGGGAGACACAGGAAGGAAGAATTACAAAGAGCGTAAGGAGACTTTTGGAGATGATAAGTGGTTTTGTTTATTTTGATGGTGGTGATGGTTTCATGGAGATGATAGATAGATAGATAGATAGATAGATAGATAGATAGATAGATAGATAGATAGACAGATAGATAGATAGATAGATAGATAGATATAGATATATAAATTTATTAAATTGTACCCTTGAAGTATGTGTTGTATATACTAAATTATACCACAATAGTGAGTGAAATAAATCAGACAGAAAAAGATAAATACCATATGATTTCACTTATATGTGGAATCTAAAAAACAAAATAAATGAACAAACAAAACAGAAACAGACTCATAGATACAGAGAACAAACTGATGGTTACCAGATGGGAGGGGAGGGTTGGGGCCCAGGGTGAAAAGGTGAAGGGATTAAGAAGTACAAATTGGTAGTTACAAAGTAATCATGGAGATGTAAAGTACAGTGTATGAAATATGGTTAATAATATTGCAATAACTACATATGGTGTCAGGTGGTTGCTAGTAGACTTATCAGGGTGATCACTTCATAAATTATATAAATGTTTAGCCATGGTGTTGTGTACCTGAAACTAATGTAATATTGAATATCATCTGTAATTGAAAAAAATTTACACAATAATCCTTTTTTTATAAAGTACATCATAATAGGCATATTGTGAAGAATAGATGATTTCAGACATGAAAACCTAGAACAGTGTCTGACACATTGTAAGCATTTAATACATGTTAAGGTCTTACAACTATATTGTTATTATTATTGAGAGGGATGTTGCAGAAGCATGGCTGCCATTAAGTATAATCTGCAAAGATCTGCTTTCTACTTTCTGCCGCAATTGTCTTTCTATGTCACTGCTCAACCATGACAGAGTCGACAAAATCTAGGGCAAAACCTTAAGACTAACTCTGACCAAAAAACATTTTGTCATGTCTATATTTCACAATGCGAAAGGTATATTAGGAAAACAGAATCTGTTCTGTCTGAAGTCAAATTATTTCTACTAAGGAAAGCTTTTGCTAATCTTTAATGAGCCACAATAATTTAGCATTACTAAACTCAAGAGGTTAAGTTTTCCTCCTTCCCTTTTCACTCACTCTGAATGCTGAATGGAACCCAAAACTTTCTGAATGTTTTTCACTGTTTCTTGGGGAAAGGGAAGTAAACCTACCCCAGCTCTAAGATTAATCAGAATCCACATGCTTTGGCAGCTGTGCTAATTTCCTGGGTCATAAAGAAAAAAAATGATTTTCTCTTCACTCCTTCACTCACGCACCATGGTGTTCTAATATCACTGCTAGATGGTTTACCTACATGGTGTACAGATTCCTGTTGAGACCCAAAGACACTATAAGAAGTGACCTTGGAAATGTGACAGTTTATGAGTTTCTCTTTAGATTAGAGCCTTGGGAAAGAAAGGACCTGTGCTAAGAACACTGGGTACTAGCCAGGAAAGTCACCAGCAAAGGGGCTGTAAACTGCATCTTGGGTGGAAAGGTGACAAGAGTTAGGTCCAGGCTGAACAGTGATCAAAAATACAAGGAGGAAACAAACTCTGCAAAGATTAGGTTAGAAAAACATTGATGCTATTAACATTTCTAATTTTGAAAATAAACCACCTTGATAACTTTTATCTTCAGTATTTAACAAGATCTTATCCTCCAATTTTGTCCTGGCTACCTTACACGTACTCTCTCTATTTTACTGAGCATTAGAAGGGGACAGAGGGAAAGATGAAATTCGTGTCATCTTTATCTTCACCTAGTATAAATTTTAGCATGTTTTGCCACTTTCTTAGCAATGTTCTGTAGGAGACTAAATGTTCCTGTATGGAGAAGGTTGAACTCAGATTGAACCAAATGTGATGCTTCTCATAACTACAAATGATCAAACAAAATGCCACTTCATTAAAGCAGAACTGTCGGGCTCACCATTATATCCCCCAACTTCTAGAACACATTGACCAATAGAACACACTGTACTTAAAAGAGAAACAGAGAAAAAAAGTCTTATTTTACACATGTCAACAGTTATTCATTCACCTCTATTTTAAAGATGAGAGAAATAACATATGGATGATAAGGGATTTTTCAAAGAACAAAAAGTTATTAAGTCACAGAGCCAATATTTTTATAAGTAAACCTTTTAGTAAGGTATGACAAGCATACAAAACCCATCATAAGTATCTAGCTGGATGAATTTTCACAAATGTAACTACCTACCACCTTGGTGAAAAATAGAAAAGTACCCCAGAAGCCTTCCCAATGTCCCATCCTAGTAAATACTTTTCTACAAATTAACCACTATTCTTGCAGCCAATATTATAGATTAGTTTTGATTGCTTTTGAATCTCATGTAAATGGAAAGATATAGCATGTTCTTTTTGGTGACTGGCTTTTTTCACGCAACATCAGGTTTGTGAGACTCGTACATGTTGTAGGTACAATAGTTTCTTCACTGTTCTCATTGTATGATTTTATAAATATGTTGCCATTTATCTGATGGACATTTATGGGGTTTTTTCTGTTTGAAGATATTATAAATAGCACTACTATGAATATTCATAAAAGTGTATGACTCTACTGCATATATTCTGAGGAATGTTGAAGCTGGGTCCTGAGTATGCGTATTTCAGCTTTAGTAAACATTGCCAAACAGATCCCTAAAATGGTTGTACCAATTTACTCTCCCACCAGCAGTAGATGAGAGTTCCAATTCCACATTCTTGATAACACTTGAAATTTTCATTGTAGCAATTATGGTGGGTGTGCTATGGTACTTCATTGTGATTTAATTTGCATATTGATGATGACTAATGAAGTTGAGCACTTTTAGATACAGTATTTAATGGCCATGTGAATGACCCTTTTGTGAATTGCCTCTTCATGACTGCTGCTCTTTGTTTTCTACTGAATTTTTTCTTATTAATTTTTCTAGGATCTTTAGCTACTTTAGATGTGAATATTTTGATGAAATTATGCATTGTAAATACTCTCCTCACTCTATGGCTTGCCTTTTTATTTTCAAGTATATATTTGAAAAATAAAAGTTCTTAATTTTAACAGGTTTTCTAAGTCAATTTTTTTATAATTAGTACTTGTTCAGTCCTATTTCAGAAATCTTTACCTACTCTAAGATCATGAAATCATTCTCCTATGTTTTCTTCAAAAAGATTAATCATTTTATCTTTCCCATTCAGATCTATAATCCATCTAATGTTGATTTTTGTGTAAAGTGTGTAGTAGAGGTAAAGATGCATTTTCTCCATATGAATATCCATTTGTCCTTATACCATTTACTGAGGAAATAAAACCCATAAACTGATTTCTCCCATTTCTTTCACTTTCAGTCTATATGTGTCTTTTAATATGAGGTGGGTCTTGTGTAGACAGCATATGTGTGAGTCTTGTTTTCTGATGCATTCAGTTATCCTATGTCTTTTGATTGGAACATGTAATCCATTTACATGTAAATGGACTATTGATAGGTACATAGTTATTGCCATTTTATTATTCATATTTTTGATCTTTTATTTGTTTGTTTTCATCCTTATTCTTCTTAAAGAAGTCCCTTTAACACTTCGTGTAATACTGGTTTGATGGTAATGAATTCCTTTAGTTTTTTGTTGTTTTGTTTGTTTGTTTATTTGTTTGTCTGGGAAGCTCTTTATCTCTCCTTCAATTTTAAATGATATCCTTGCTGGCTATAGTAGTCTTGATTGTAGACCCTTATTTTTCATCACTTTGAATATTTACTGCATTCCCTTGTGCTCTGCAAAATTCCTGTTGAGAAATCACCTGACAATCTTATGGCACTTTCTTTGTAAGTAGTTGTCTTTCTCTTGATGCTTATCCTGTCTATGTCTTTAACCTTTGCCATTTTAATTATAATGAATCTTGGTGTGTGTCTGTTTGGGTTCATCTTGTTTGGGACTCTCTGCACTTTCTGGGTTTGTATGTCTATTTCCTTTGCGAGGTTAGGGAAGTTTTCAGTCATTATTTCTTCAAACAGGTTCTCAATCCCTTTGTCCATCTCTTCTCTTTCTGGTACTCCTATGATGTGAATGTTGTTATGCTTAGTGTTGTCCCAAAGGTCCCTTAAACTATCTTTGTATATTTTTTATTCTTTTGCTGTTCCAATTGGTTGTTTTCGGTACCTTGTCATCTAAATTGCTGATTCCGTCCTCTGCTTCATTTATTCTGCTGTTGATTCCTTCTAGTGTTTTCCACATTTCAGTTATTGTATTGCTTATTTCTGACTCATTCCTTTTTATGGTTTCTATGTCCTTCTTTATGCTTACAATGTCTTTGTTGAAGGTCTCACTAAGTTCCTTATGTATTCTTATAACCAGTTTTTTAACCTATGTCTCTGGTAGTTTGGTTGCCTCTATTTCATTTTGTTCTTTTTCTCAAATTTTCTCCTGTTGTTTTATTCAGGACCTGTTTCTTAGTTTCCTTAGTCTAGCGTTCTCTGTGTTTTTGCTTCTATGTATTAGGTAGATATCCTATGTCTCTCAGTCTTTGCCAAGTAGACTTATGTAGTAGGTGTCCTGTGTGGTCCAGTGGTGCAATCGCTCTGATCACGTGGGTATGTGTTCCAGGAGTGTCCCTTGTGTGTATTGTGTGTATTCTCCTGTTGTAGTTGAGCCTTGATTGCTTTTGATACATCGGTGGGTGGGATTAACTCTCAGGCTGAATGGCTTTGAGGATTGGCTATGTTCATAGCATATGAGCTGCTGTGTGTGGCTGATCCCTCAGAGGGGAATTCGCCCCAGTGGACTCCTATGCCTGTTGACACCACTCTTTGGATGTGCTGCTAGCCAGGTAGTGTTCTGCTGTGGTTGATGCTGACCTCTGGATGTATAATTTCTGGTGTCTTTTGGGAGGGGATCCTGTGCAGGCCAATTTCAGCCATGCCTGTTACCAGCCCGGGGCTATCTGGTAGAAGCTACAAAGCTATATGCAGTTGATTGCTTTCTGCATTGGGCCTGGAGGCATGTGGGGGTGGCCTTGCTGTGAACTGAGGCTGGCTACCACCAGTATTGAGCCTGGGGCAGCTTAGCAAAAGCCTCAGGGCCCCTCTAGGCCTGTTGTCACCTGCTAGTTGCCTGTAAGTCTCAGCTGAGGAAAAGGCCTCCTTAGGTGTGTGGGCCATGCTGGTTGACCCAGTGTTGACAATGCCCCCAGTGATGCCTCCTGAGTTGGGTGAAATGGGGTCCTAGGGGTCACAGGGTGTGGCTGGTGGTTTTCACAAAGTTAATGCAGATTCAGTTCTTGTGCCAGTGCTGAGCCTGTGGCCACCCCTAAACACCCCAAAAATACCACAGCCAGCCTTTACTTGTCTCAGGCCAGCAGAACCCAAGAGCTGCCAAAGAAAGGCTGCAGCATGAGATGGGGCTGACCATCTACCACCAAAAGTTCCCCAGGCTGCCTCAGGCCAACTGCTGCAGTAAAAGCCGAGAGTGCCCCGAGGGATGCCATAGTATGTGGGTAGGATTCCAGGGAGTGACCACAGTGTTGTGTGCATAGATTTTACCAGACCCATGTGGTGTCAGACTTGGCCCTTTGAGGGAGGGTTCAACACAAAAAAGATGCTGCCCTCCTATAGGCTGCACATGAGGTGGGCTCCACACAGGGATAATGGCCGCTGTCCCTCTAGTCCTTGCCATGCAGCCATACAACTCAGTCCTTTCCTATATGTCTCTGGCACCTCTCCAGTTGGCAACCCTCCATCATAGCCCAGGGTGAGTGCTTTCAAGTGAGTTAGTCTGTGTGCAGGCCCTTTAAGAGGATGTCTGGATTTCCAACTGCTTTCTGTCTCACTGGGACTGACGAGTGGAATCCTCACTGAGTTTCACTGCCAGATGTGGGAATTCCTCTAACTATCACAGGACCCCGGGGTTGGGGAGCCCACTGTGGGGCTGGGACCCCTTCACTCGTCAGGGAGAACCTTCACTGCTGTGGTGTTCCTCCTGGTGCTCAACCACTAGCTGTGGGTTTAGGGTCAGCTCATTTCACATCTCCACCCCTCCTACCCGTCTTGATGTGACCTCTTCTTTATATCACTAGTTATAAAAGTTCTATTCAGCTAGTCTTCAGATGATGCTTGAGGTTGATTTTTCTATAATTGAGATGTAATCTTAATGTAATCCTGGGAGGCCACAGGCATAGTGTTTATCTATTCTGCCATCTTGGATCTTCCCCAGGATCCTAGTGACCTCATTAAATTATTCTTTTAATTTTTCTGTAGATTTTTTTGTGTTTACTATTTGCATACTAAGGCCTTGTATAAATAATGACAATTTAATTCATCCTTTCAAATCCTTACAATTTTTACTTTATTTTCTGATCTTTGTGCATTGTCTAAGATTTTCTTACATATTGGGTAGAAATGGAAATAGCATAAATACTTATCTTTACATTTAGCTGTCAGTAAGACACCACTAAGTATATCATTTGTATAGATCATATTTTGATAAATGCTGATCTTATCAGATTAAGAATGTTTGTGGCTATCACTGATTTGCTAGGAGTTTTTATTATGAATGGCTATTAGATTTTTATCAATACTTTTTTGGCATCTTTTGAAATTAGTATATTATTTTCTCCTTTGTTCTATTTATGTAATGAATTTTGTTGATTGAATTTGTAATGTTAAATCACACATACAATCATAAAGTAATCCAATTAAATTGTGTTACAGAAAATATTCTTATGTATAGTTTGATACAATTGGCTAATATTTTATTTAAGATTTTGCATCTATGTTCATGATTTACTGATCTATAATTTTCCTTTCTTATATTGCCCTCAATACAATAATTTTGTACCAAGATATTGGTAACAGAATTACTCAAGCTTCATATGAGTGTTTTCTTTCTTTTTTTCTATTCTCTGAAAGAGTCCATGTATGTTTGGTGTTTTTTAAGCTATTTATTCACTTAATCTAAATTTTTTAAATTTGTTGGCATTATTTTCTTAAAAAGATATTATTTTTAATATCTGTAGATTATTTAGTGATGGTCCTGTTTCCATTCCTGGTATCAGTGATATGTGCTTTCTCTCTGTTTTCTTGTAGGGCTTTATCAAGTCTGTTGTTCTTTTTAAAGAACCAACATTTTTTGTCGTTGATTTTTCTCTATTGTGTATTTGTTTTCTACTTCATTAATATCTACTCTTATTATGTTTCATTCTTCTACTTTCTTGAGTTTATTACACTGTCCTTTTACTATCATGTTGATTTTGATTGTCAGATATTTGATTTTTAGCCTTTCTTTTAAAAAATATACTATAAATTACACTTTAAGAATAGCTTTAGTTTCATTCGACAAGTTTTGGCATATTGTATTTTCATTGTCATCCATACAACAAGATTTAAATCCAGAATTTCTAATTATAATCCAGAATTCTTTCAGCTGAATGTATTAGTTTTGTCATTATTTCTGTCATTCATAAATAAATGGTATTCAAACTTTTATGTGAAAATACTTAGATACCAAAGGGAATACAATTGCCATTTTTAATTTGCATATTCTGTGTTAGTAAATGATCAAGCTTTTTGTTTCTTCATTTATATGTTTATATTTAATACTCACAACAACTTTGGGTGGTATGCATTATCATCTCCTCTCTACAAATGAAGAAACATGAACAAACAGATTAAGGGATTGTGTCCATCCAGCCTAATATGCAGTAGAATCGGGATTTGAAGATAAATAACATAAACTTCTCTAGCTCTAAAGTTTGTGTTCTTTTTCTTTCATTTTCTCCTACTGCATGCTACGTATACACATATACTACCAAGTACATATTCAAGTAATAGAACCTAAGAATTCTAGAATGAGCTATCTTATACCCTTATATTTTGCAGGTAGAAAAACTAGATTCCAGAAACACTGTAGGGCTTACCCAAGGCCATTTTGCTAGCAAATTGTTGATCCAGAACCAAATCTAAGATGTCTTAATTTCTAGGGCAGTGATCTCCCTGCCCTCCTAAATTGCTTCACAATTCACCTTTCAGGAACAGTCAGCAACACCACGTCATCAACAATGCTTATATAAGCACTCAGTTTACTTGATTGCAAACCTTAAAATGAAGTTAGTTTGTCAGTATTACTATAAAAGAGTACAGAACACTGATATTGTAGATTAACTCCTTAAAAATATTTAAATAACTCCTTCAAAAGTTTTCTTGTCTCTGATTGGTCTTTCAAGTCACTGAGGGGAGTTAATGTGGAGAATACAGGATGAGAGTTCTCAAGTTGTCACCAAGAGTATTTTCTGGAAGTGTGAAAAACTGTTATCTGAGTTTAAACTTGACTTCAGGGAACAGAGTATATGGATTCAAGTATGTGGATTCTATTAGACTTGACTAATAAAACTCCACCTGCCAGTTTTTTCCATCTCTTGGCCTCTGGCACTTTTAGCAGCTTACCCCCTGCCCACCTGGGAATTCTGTTAAGGGTACCTAAAGCTTTGATGTGGGGTCCCTGTGGGCTGTGACAGGAAAGAGAAGATTGTAGCTGCATGATTTAACGTCTTTTCACTATCCATACTCCTTGCCACAGAGAATCTCTGTCACATCAGCTAAAGGCAGAGATGAAGCCAGTGAGAGAAACCAGAAATTATAAAATTCTATTCTGAGAGAACACATCATCCAATGAATGCCTGGTAGCTTTTGCTGAGAGACAATAAATGTTACTGCTCTACAGTAAAGAGAAATGAGAGATCCTACCTATTCCCAAGGGAGAAAAACTACATCTCCACATGTGACAAATAGTTAACATTATGGATAGCATCTGTCTGTGCTCTTATCGTGATGTAAATTTGTTTTCTATTCGCTGACTTGAATAGTAACAAAATAATATTAAAATGTGAATGAAGCACCAGATACAAATTTTGTTATAACTTCCATGATAATCTGGCTGTGGCGGGAGAAGTTTAGGAGCGAACAAAAGCAGACAGCAGTTATTCAACTCTAGTATTTACAACCTCTGTTGGAAAGCCAATCTGTTTATTAATAATAAGCAAAATGCTTGTTGGAATAAATAAAGTTTTTAAGCTTTGCCAACATTCTATAATTGGAGTTTCCATAAAATTTCTGAAGTGCTTTGTACTAACTTGTTGACAAGATTGTTTATCATATCTTTTGGATGAAGTATAAAATGAAATTTTGGCCACAAGGCTCATAAAAACTATTTTATACTTATTTCCCCCGGGAGTAGACATACTAGTTGTGAGGTTCTGAATAAATATACTTCAGGTTTATCCTTTATATTAAGCTGCTCAGATGCAGGACTCATATATTTAATATATACTTAGTATAGCATCTAAGTTAGGTGAATTTGAAGGTGTGCATTTACAATAATAAACAGGACACTTTTAAGATTTATGGGATGGTAACAGAACTCCTACATGAAGTGAACTCTAGCATTTCAAGTGGATATAGCAGATTTCATTAATGATCTTTTTATTCTTTATATACGTGGATTCCTCAGGGGGGTGGCATGACTTTCAGAGAGCTGCTTACTTTTACCATAAGGCTAAGTACTGTTAAGAGATAGAGATATAGGTTTACTCACTGCTAAATTTATTTAAAGAAATTAAATCAATTTCTTTAGTACTACTTTTCAATTCACTAGTTTTATGCCTACATTCAGTCTAGAGTTTAAATATTTTTATAAAACATTTACTTCAGTAATTACATTTTTTCCCAAGATTTATAATGGGTTCTCTTTCATTTTCTACCTGTTCTTGTTTTGTTTCTGTATTTGTGCTTTTCTATTAATGGTTGCTATATGTTTACATCCTTGATTATATGAATATTTTATAGAAGTTTTTCAAAATAGTTTATTAATTTCATATCATCTAGAGAAAATTTATGTTCTGGTTATCGAAATTTTATAGTCTTCCTTAGCACGAGTTGTCTACTTGTGTTTTGGAATTTGGGTTTGTAGCTACATGTGGAGAAGGGAATTGCTCCTTTTTCCTCTTCATTTATACCTGCTCTCTAGTTGTAGTATCTGTCTGTAGTCTCTTCCAGGATCCCAGCCCAGAACTTAGTCTTGTGTTAGTGATCTAAAGACTTAGTTACGGAGCCTTTGGGTGGTTTGGCTCAGATTTGGTCTTCAGACCACATCCATGTCCTCCCGAATTCCCTCCCGAAAGAGGCAGCCACAGATTCTGGCAGCTGCCAGCAGTCGTGTTTTTCAGCTTCCTTTCACAAATGAGTTGGGGGAAAGGGACACAATTTTCCCAGTTCCTAGTTTCAGTTTGTCATTTTGTGTTTTACCTATCACTTTTAATTGTTTGGATCCATAAAGAAGCTTATTTCTGAAAAGCATGTATTATTTTTATTAAAAGAAGGAGAAGGAGGAGGAGGAGGAAGAGGAGGAGGAGGAGGAGAATTTGTTTTACACACTATTGGATGTGGGATGCATTGGCCAATGGTTGTGAAAGTCAATTTTAGGATAATCTAAGTAAAAAAAGGTGATCTCAGGAGCTACAGAACAATTTCAGAGCTGCAAGTGTCCACGGTTGTCATGGATTCCAACCTCTTTATTTTAAAACAGTAGAACTGAGTCTCAGAGAGGCTGTCAGTTGCTTCTCCAACATTTAGATCCCAAGCACGTGGGGAAGACGGGCAAAGTGACTTCATTCTTTCACTAAGGTGAAGTCTGGGATCAGTCTTCTTTAAGATGAGCTATTTCCCCTTCAGGAATGCTGTCCAAGGGCCAAGGGAACTTGTCTGCATTGTGGAAACAGAAAGAAATCAAATTGTTTCTAGCCTGCGCCACACAAACCGCAAGGCTGAAGGAGCGAGGTCAATCAATATGTGTGTTATTGCATTTAGTTCTGGCTGGAACACTACCATAGACAAGCCTTAATTCTGGTTTCTGCTTCTTGTAGTTGCAAAAGTCTTCTGGATCCCTTGTGCTGAAATCTTATTGGTAATAGTCTTCCCCCTTGTTGAAAAGTGTCAGTATTCTGTGTATGGTATTCACATCTATAAATTGATTCTAGGAGCCAAGTGAGAACCCTCTTAAAGTGACAAAGTCAAATTAACTTAAAACACATACACAGAGTATAGTAGCTGGAAAAAAAAAAAAATGGAGATCTTGCTAAACCCTTGGAGTTCTTGATCCATTTCACTAAGAAAAAAGCCACTGACAAGCATACTAGAGCTTTCCAAAAAAACGTATTACTTAATAAATTTAGATTTCCTTCCTCTTCCACTCCAGTAACTAAATATAATATTAAAATCTTTCTGGGTTTTACATATCTTACATAATTTAATTCTCAATAAAACTATGGGAATTAGTTATTGTAATAGCTACTGTGATCTTCACTCACATCTCTGTCAGGACCCATTTCCCATTCAGCAACTGCAGGGGAATATTAGTTCTGACTATTCACAGCTGCCTTCCTCTGGAGAAAGTACCCTTGGTCTCAGGGAGCTGCTACACCTAAGATTTTTGCCTCTTTCCAGCATGTGGCGTATGGCCACCTCCAAAGAGCATTCACAGTATTTATGTGGCAAATACATTCTTTTTTTTCTCTCAATTGGAAAAAAAAGGTTCAGAAGCAGTTCTCACTCACCAGGGGCTGACTGACAATAGGGTACATTTATAATCTCACCTGTTACCTCATCTGTCCTTCAAATAGCTTTGGATTGTATGACCTTTCCACAGAATATTACATTGGTCTATTCTATTGATATAATGCTAATTGATCAAAGTGAGCAAAAAATGGCAATTACATTGGAGACCTTGGTAGGAATGTGCTTCAGAGGATGGGAGACAAACCCTATGAACACTCTAAGGCCTACCATATTAGTAACAATAGTATGGATTTGGTGGTCTGGGTGCACTAGAATATCTCCTCTAAAGTAAAGGAGACATTGTATCTGGTACCTCCCATCAGTAAGAAGGAATCATGATGCCAGTTAGGTCTCTTCAGGTTCTGAAAGCAGCATATTCCCACTTGGGAATACTGGTCTTAATTCTGGTGAGGACCCCGTGGACTCAGGCCTGGGTCCAGATTCCATGTTATCATTTGAACCCTAGGTACACCACTCTTAATGGGAGCCTGATGACTTTGTATCCTGGCGTTTCAATGTCAGCACGGACTCAGTATCTAACAGGTCTTGAAAGTTCTGAGTATTTCTCTTTCCCCAGCACACATTTAGCTGGGTAAATGGTGGTAGGTCCCTCTAGAGAGGACAAGTGTAATCACTACTATATGTTCTTGCCAGAGTGTTGCAGAATCCTTCTTCATTGCAATGGACCTTGGGTCCACCTCTTCCCAATTAAGTGGATTTTAGGTCCGAGTACTGGCTCGTATCTGGAACTAGGCAAGAATGCTGACTATCATCATATGGAATAGTTTTCCTCAGCCTCCTGAGCATCTATTCTTGACTTATTTGCTGTATAAAATAAGTATTATTTTTGGTGACTGCTCATCTGTTTTGCCCCCAAGAATACTGTGTCCTAGTAACCATTTTCACAGCTTTCCACATGCCAGGCTTCTCAACGACTGCTCAGACCTTGACACTCATTCCAATAATCGCTCCTACCTGACTACACTCTGTGAAGTGCAGCCACATGGACTCTATGCTATCAGAGCCTATTACCTCACTGCTATTAAATAGCCCAGTTGTGTATCAACATCTCCTACTCTTTTCCCTGGCCTGCAGAAGGCAGAGGACCATTCAGCTTTCCAACGATATGCTTGCCCAATTCTCCAGGACATTCCTCGTTGCTCTGGTAACTATAGTGTCCTTTGAATTCTCTAGAATGCAGTTGGCATGTGAGTTTCTTCTAGTATGGTCACTTCTCTGTGCTTTTTGATCCCTCCTTCCACTGTGTTCCATGGATGTTCTAGCATTTCAACTTAACTTAGTATGGGCCTTAGCTTTCTGCGAGTATCGTATCAGCCTATTTGCATCATCTCCTAATGGTCTTCACCAGGGCAAATACTGCTCATATTCCATATCTATAAATTCTCCATGAAGTTGGATAACTTTATGTTCTGCCCATCTTGATTCAGTTCCCTCAGGTTCTAGTTCCATATGGGTGCTCCTTGCTCTTGCCACCTAAATCTTTAGTTCCTTCAGGCTCTTTCCTCAGCATATCCAGCACTTCCCAGGCAGGGCTGTGTATCACTTGACCTTAGTTGTTTGACCAATGAAGGCTATGAGAGTATGTGGGGGTAGATTCTTACCATGTAAGACAAAGCATCTGAACAGTCTTTAAATAAACAGGGGGCACTAGTCTTTAACTGGGGGAAGTGAGTCACTTCTGCAATCTCAGGCAGTCTTAGGATGTAAGATTTTCAATTGCATAAACTCAGATGTGCCAACCCAGGTATCAGGGTCTTACTTCTTCCCAATCAGGTCCCTGACTTTGGTGTACCAAACTTACAAGGGCTGAGAGGTTAACCTTCTTAGGAATTTTACTACCCTTGGGCATTGGATGAAAGGCTGCCCCTGGAAAGGGGGCATACTTTGGGTGAGGCAAGCTCCCTTTGGTTGAGAGCAATTCCCAGAAAGGAACTCAGTTTTGAGACATCAACAAAAAACACTTCTGATAGCTGGGGGAGGGAGTGCTTCAGTCCTAAAAAGACAACCTGGACTGTATACCACAGCATATTTTATAGTAAGCTGTGTTTATATCTCTCAGGGATAAGGGTCTGAGTCATCTCACCAAGCAATCAACCCAAACCAGCAGAGGTGACCGCCAAGCACAAGATTAATCTAGAGTGTTTGGAGGAAGAAAGAGCTAGTGAGTGTCAGTTATTACCTTGAGATCAGCTGCACCAGTATAGGCTAATGTGGGCGAGTGACCCTTCTCTTGTACGTTTTTCTAGGAGTGGGACCAGTGAGAATTCTGAAGAAAGTGGTCCTTCATAGGCAAACTTACTGTATGAAGCAAATGGATTTGATTCAGTAAGGAGTACAGTGTAGATAGATGATTTTGTCTGGATTTCCTTTTGGGGTCAAACCACCGGTTCTCCAGAACGGGGATCACTAACTGCTAACAGTTCATGGCTGTGTCCCTCACTGAGAATTACCTTCCACCAAGGGATCTGCTTTGCTCAAGGTTATGCTCTTTTCCACGGAGGTGTCCCTCAGGCAATGACTGGCTGATATAAAGACCTATCCCCTTGGCTGACCTTGAGACAGTAGAGATCCAGGGTCCCCTGCCCTGATGTGTCTGAGTTCTCTGTATCATCAGCTGAGTCCTTAATTGCAGCCATGTTTCTGGTAGCTTCTCTTTCTCCACAATACTGCCTTTTTCACATCCTGAAAGGTATATATTCCAAGTGTTACTTCCCTTCAGCGTTCAACTGTCCATCTCACAAATTGTTTCCAAGGAAACCAGTCTAAAGAGTTATTATCATTCTTATGTATACATTAGAGAAAGTGTTCTATAATCTTATGGTTAAATCTGTCTTTCACAGCCTGTGCCTCTGAGCTGTGACCTTCGCAAATATTTATTTGTGCCCCCCCCCCCCATCCCCATGTTAGGTGAGACAGGAAGACTAGAGGGTACTATAGTGGGGTAAATGCCCTTCTTCCAGGTGAGATGAGGCTCCAGTAGTTTTTCACCCTTGGAAATAGGCCTTTGGGAGAATGGCCTGAGTACGTTCAGAATGGGTACTTTTCTGCTGCCTCTGTAGGAGCCATAAGAGGATCTCTCTTGGTTCTTCAATGTGTGAATCTGGTGGGGTTTTTGAAGGTTAAATCTACTAAACTGTGGTGATTCCCCTCAGACTGTGGCCTCAAGAAGTTTCCAATTCTCATGTTAGTCCATACTCAGCCTCTGCTAATTTGTCAAAATTACCAGTTAAAGGTTTCTACTATTTAATTGCTCAAGTGACAACTACCCCAGGTAAGAAGATTTTGGATGTGACTGTCTCGATTTTCCTGTCTCCAGATTTTGATGTGGAGGTTTTTTCTGAGAACTCAACTCTCTAATAGGCCCAAGAAAGGTCATTAATTATCCGTTTTTTCTTACTGTAAGTAGGGAGTGATGACTTGTAGCTCTTCACATATCAGAGCTGAAACTGGAAGTCTTCTAGTCTCTTTTAAAAGTTAGTGTCACAAAAAAAAAAAAAAGAAAAAGATGGAGGGAGACTATTCTAGAGGAAAAGAGTATTAACATAAATACTACCAAATGAAATGTGTGTTACTTTATTGGATCCTAGTTCGAACAATATGTATTTTTTAATACCACACATTTTGGATACAATTGGGAACATTTTAATATGCACTTGGTATTAGATTATATTAAGGACATATTACTATGTTTTGATAGTATAATGGTATTGTTAATGGTTATTTCAAAAACTATGCTTATTTTCTGAGATGCATACTGAAGAGTTTAGGGTAAAATGTCATGATATCTATACTGTTAAAAATCGAGAACAAAATAAGCAAAGTAAATATGTCAAAATGTTTATTAAATTATTAAATCTAGGTGATAAATATTCACATACATCATATAGATAGGTACATATGGGTGTTCATTACACTGTCTATTTTTCTAGTTTTTAAACTTTTTCATTATAAAATTTTCAAATAAATTTAAAATACAACAAAATTAATAAAAATTTCAAGTAAATTTACTTTGCCATGTAAATGAGTATAAAATTGTACATGAGATAACAAATAACGCAAGGCATATGGAAAGTGCTCAGTAAGTGCTATATACGAGGTCGGACAATTAAGTTTGTGAACTCATCCTAGAAAAAGTGCTACATACCTCATTGCTGAATATCACTATGGTCACCTTTGAAGTACTCCCCTTGGGAAGCTATGCACCGATGTCAGCAGCTAGTCCACCCTTCAAAGCAGTTTTGGAACTTTTTTTCTGGAATGGCCATCATAACTGTTGTCAGATTACCCTGGATGTCCCGAATGTCATCAAAATGTCTTCCTTTCAATATTTCCTTTGTCTTCAGGTAAAGAAAGAAGTCATTGGGGGTTAGATCAGGTGAGTAGGGAGGGTGTTCCAATACAGTTATTTGTTTACTGGCTAAAAGTCCCTCACAGACAGTGTCGTGTGAGCTGGTGCATTGTCGTGATGCAAGAGCCATGAATTGTTGGTGAAAAGTTCAGGTCATCTAACTTTTTCATGCAGCCTTTTCAGCACTTCCAAATGGTAAACTTGGTTAACTATTTGTCCAGTTGGTACAAATTCATAGTGAATAATCCCTCTGATATCAAAAAAGGTTAGCAACATCATTGCAACAAATTCACAAACTTAATTGTCAGAACTTCATAATATTATCCTCCAACTGGGAATTTTTTATTCTAGAATAAGAATTCGTGTGTTGGCTTTGAATAAATAATGTGGTCTTCTGAAATTAGTTTCACTTCACCTAACACTCATCTTTTTAGGGTAATGAAGGGCAAATCAATGTTGCTTGTCAAACAAACACTATTAGCATGAATGCAGCATATGTTAATGCTATTGCATCTTCATGATAAATGATCAGTAAGTGAGGCAGATACTTACAATACCATCCCAGCTGTGAATTTCCTGACATTTTGTAGACTTCCATTAAGTGATTGATGCTTATTGAGGAACTAGCAGGTCAGCAAATTTCTTGATTTTCTGTGCTTCAGAGAATGTTCCAGTCCATGAAGATACGCATACAAGAGGTTAACATGCATTTAGTATATGAACAGTTTACAAACATTGGGTTGTATGTCTTCTTACCACCCCATTAAGTTATTTGACAATTCTATATTCTATGAGCTACGAATTAGTTTCAAAATCAATTAGAACATAGAAACTATCTGGTACAATTCTCTCATTTCAAAGATGAGAAAACTATAGCTCAACAAAATCAATGAACTGCCCACCAGAAAATAGAACTCTCAAGTTTTGAGAGACATATATACATATACATATACATATACATATACATATACATATACGGAGAGAGAGAGAGCTATAGATATAGATATATAGATATATGTAGATATATATACATATCTATATATCTATATATGTATATATGGAGATAGATAGCTATCTATATCTATATATCTATATCTATATCTATATCTGTATCTATATCTATATCTATATCTCTATATATATGTCATATAAAGGAAACTTTTCCAAAAAACTTTGGAAGGGACTTCAAAATAACTTAGAAATTACTTTGTATTATGTTCTCAAATAACTTTTGTTCCATAAAATACACATTTATTAACTGTTTACCATGTGACAAGCATTCAGGATACTAAAAGAAAATTATGTGTTTCTTGCCTTCAGCAAGTTCACAATCCAGTGGGAAAATTAAATGAACAATGGTACACAAGTTTACCATGGAAACATCAAATAGAGAGGAATGGGTTATGCCAGGGTTGACCATGAGAAGAGAGTAGATGTCATGGAGGAAATCGATTTGATTGGAATTAATAAACATGTATTCACTAGATGAAGTAGGAGTGACAAGGGACAGCATGAGCAATAGCACAAAAATGTAAAATGTAGAAGAAAGGTGGAGCATGTGCTATGCAGTAGGAAGGTGGGATATCAGGAGGTGAAATTACCAGGAAGTATCCCTCAACTATCGCTGCATATTAAAATTAAAAAAAAAAAAATCAAGCAGCTCTCATAAAATACTGATGTTCAGGCCCCACTTCCAGGCCAAATTATACCTAGATATCTGAGGGTGGCTTCAAACATGGGCATTTGAAGAGTTCCCCAGGTAATTCTTGTGTGCAAGATTGAATACCAGCGAATTAAGGTGAACTTACTATGAAAGGGAAAGTCTTTAGGTCAAGTTATCTGGATCATGCTTATCTGATCAAGGCTCAGATCCTGAATATTAGATGACTTTATTTCTGAGCAGTAGTCTCACTCTAAAGGCAGTGATAACTCAAGAACCTCGCTTTTGCTGGAACTCTTAGTTTTAGTTGTTAAAAAGACTTTCTAATTCTCTGTAATAAAGTAAACATCAGAATCAGGATAAGAAACTCAATCTAAAATTAAAAGACTCTATTTCCCCAAATCTAGCTCCTACCCAGACATCTGATGACACTGGTGTTAAAGAAAGCCTAATGCAGGACATTTTCAACTTCCATGGTTTTACCAAATCGTCATATTACAATCCCAGCCCAGAAGTTCTCCAACATTGTTGTAATCCAATCATTTCAACTTTTATTCATTTAAAAAATATTTAATGCATATCAACTGTGTGCCCACCACTGACCTAGGTTCTGAGGAAACCACTGTAAACAAGACAACCCCAGGGTCTGCACTCATGGAGCTCACATTCAACCACAGAATTTTCTTTCGGTTTGTTTCAGCACTTCTAATTCACCCTCTAATTTTTTAAACAATACAAAAAACTCAGAACAAATTTTTGGTTTGATTAAAATGTGTAATCGTTTTTTTCATCGCTCTTCTTATTGCCCTTTTTCCATTCATCTTCATGATTAAATCTCTTAAAAACATCACTGTCAGTACATGGTGTTCCCTGTTCAAAATTTTCCAATAAGTCTCCATGGCTTATCGGAGTGAATTTGTGGTCATTTTTCAATCTTCTCTCCCATCTCATCCTTCTTTGAGGATCACTGTTGTGTCAGCTCCTATTATTGAGATGACTGGGGCACATTCCCCAGGTGTATTAGGATGGAGAATAAAATACAAATTCCTTACATTATCTGCAGGCATGCCTGAGCCCATAACAACCTGTTCAGCTTTATCAACCTCTGATATAGGAACATTAGTGCATGCACTGTTATTTACATGATTTGTACATCAGTGCCAGGAATTTCTTTCTTCACCTTGTTTCTCTGACTTAAAAAGCTCCATTGCTTTTGGCCTCTTAAGTTCCTTGGCAATTAAATTTTTCGTTTTCTTGAAATATTGCTCATGTTATTTTTTTTTTATCTCAATTTACTTGAACAGATGAAAAGCCTCTTAAGGGATCAAGGCAGTAATTCATAATTGTGTGCGTTCTTCACCGCATCTGGAAGTGGTGGGCACGTAGAGGCAGTGTAGGAGGCATGTGAGAGCTTTGGGCGGAGAATCTAACAAACCTCGATTCACATCTGGTTTAGAATCTGACAGGCCTTGGTTTATATAGGTGCAAAAGAATAAAAGAAAAACCTCTAGATCTTTTTTTAAAAAATTATACTCTGAGTCTATTGATTTGCCAACAAGAAATATACAGCAGTGAAGAAATTCACTCACTTGTTCACTGGGTAGAAAAAAATCAAGAAATTTTAACTGCTAGAAAGAAGGAGTTAATAGTGGCTATGCTAGTTAATCACTGAAGGCTAGCATTATAGATAGAAAAGAGTGAATCCATGGGTCCAGCACAATTAGTTGAAATAAGTCCCATCATTCATTGATTAGGACAGTGTCTTAAGTTGGGTCCAATAAGGGTCTAGAATACTGGGATCATTCAAAGTTGTGTCTTAGAAGACCCCACAATATTGTTCTGTTCAAGCTATTTAGAATCAGTTATTATGAAATACAATGATCTCCTAGGAAAGTGCTGCTTTAACTAAAAATGTGCCTTTATAAAGGGTTGTTTAAAAAAATTAAATAGAATACATGCATTGTTTATCATATAGTAAACACTTAATAAAATTATGTGGCATTTTTATTATGAGTAATATTTACTCATTGATTAATTTTTGGATTGGTCCCAAAAGTCATGTCCTTGGTTTTTTATTATTTTTGGAGAGGATTTGGAGAATGAGGAGAACTAAATACGAGGTCAGACAATTAAGTTTGTGAATGTGTTGCAACGATGTTGCTAACCTTTTTTTGATAATCAGATGGATTATTCATTATGAACTTGTACCAACAGGACAGTTAACCAAGTTTACTATTTGGAAGTGCTGAAAAGACTGCATGAAAAAGTTAGACGACCTAAACTTTTCGCCAACAATTCATGGCTCTTGCATCATGACAATGCACCAGCTCACACGCCACTGTCTGTGAGGGAGTTTTTAGCCAGTAAATAAATAACTGTATTGGAACACCCTCCCTACTCACCTGATCTGGCCCCCAATGACTTCTTTCTTTACCCAAAGATAAAGGAAATATTGAAAGGAAGACATTTTGATGACATTCAGGACATCAAGGGTAGTACGACGACAGCTCTGATGGCCATTCCAGAAAAAGAGTTCCCAAATTGCTTTGAAAGGTGGACTAGTGGCTAGCGCTGGTGCATAGCTTCCCAAGGGGAGTGCTTCGAAGGTGACTGTAGTGATATTCAGCAATGAGGTGTGTAGCACTTTTTCTAGGATGAGTTTGCAAACTTAATTGTCTGACCTCGTATATTGATTTTAATAATATTATGTAAGGGGCTGAACTGTGGCTCCTCAAGTTCATACATTTAATCTTCACCCTCAGTACTGCAGATTATGAATGTGTTTGGAGATAGCACCTTTGTAGTTAAGGTAAAATAAAGCTTCATAAGAAGGTGGGGGAGCTAATTTAATATGACTAGTGTCTTTATAAGGAGATGATTAGGGCACAGATACACAAAGAGGAAAGATCATGTGAAGATGTCAGAAGACATCTGTCTACAAGCCAGGGAGAGAGACCTCAGAGAAACCAACCTTACTGACACCTTGATTTTGGAATGCTAGCCTCCAGAATTGTGGAAAATAAATTTCTGTTGTTTAAGCTACCCAGTCTGTGGTACTTTGTTACAGCAACCCTAGCAAACTAATACCGATTTTGGTCCTGGGGAGTGAGATGTGTGCTGCTATAACAAATACCTAAAAATATGGAAGTGGCTTGGAACTGAGTAATGGGTAGGGACTAGAAGGGTTTGAGGTGCATGTGTATAAAAGCCTAGATTGTCTAGAAAATACTGTTGGTAGAAACACAAACATTAAAGATGCTTCTGGTAAGGTCTCAGACAAAAAGGAAGAACACGTTGTTGGAAACTGAAGGAAAGGTAATCCTTGTTACAAACTGGCAAAGAACTTGGCTGAGTTGTGTTCTAATGTTTTATAGAAAGTAGAACTTGTAGGTGATCAACTTGGTTATTTAGCTGAGGAGATTTCTAAGCAAAGTGTTGAAGGTATGGCTTGCTTCATCCTTGTTTCTCATATGATAATGTCTATAATGTATTTTGAAAAGGTACAGTACAAAATGTAGGTATTTTTATTTGTATGTGGATTTCTATTTTTTACTTATATATGTAGTTTTAATATGTTATATATATACATATATATGTGTGTGTGTGTATGCCTATGTATGCATGTATATATGATACAAATATGACAAAATGTTGACAACCACTTGATTTAGGTGGTGGATACATGGGTAATTGTACCATTCTTCCTGCTTTTAAATATGGTTAAAATTGTTAGAAATAAAACATTTAAAATTAAGAGGTTATCTGAGTTGGGTAGAACCAGATTATAGAGGGCTTTGGAAACTCCTCAGAAGAGCTTGGAATTGGGGTGGAAATAAACAGGGAGCTAAAGTAGCTAAACAAAGTTCAACATGGTTCAAATAGTCTCCACTTCCAATAATCTTTTATTCATGTTTCCCTAATATGTATGTTTGACTGTTATAAGCTGGGGATACTTCTACGTGTAGATCTCAGGTGAGGTGATTTTTTTATCCCCAGTAGAGTGATTATAAGCAATTTGAATATAGCAACAGTATTTTTTGTTCCCTTTGTCACTCCTTATAGCACCTACACATGTAGATACTATAATGATTGTAAGTCACCAAGAGACTCTTGAAAATTGCAAAAGGGAGGTGATAGGTTATAAAATGTGCCATAATTCTCCTCTCTGACCTTTATCCTTACCTATTTGAAATACGACTTTACAGGACTTCCCAGCAGGAGGCAGAATCTATTCCTTAATCCTTTGCATCTGGGCTGCACTTGCTTTGACTATAGAATGAGGCAGGAATGATGCTGTACCCATTCTGAACTTACTCTTCAGGAGGTTACGCATGCTCCATTCTCTCTCAAAACCCTCCCAGCCATCATGTGAACGGATACAGGCCAGCCTGCTATGTCTTAAAAGATACTTGCTTTCTTGAAACTCTCAGGAGCAGAGCCTCCTAGCTGACCACAGATGCATGACCGAATCTAGCTGAGAACAGAATTGCCAATTCACAGAACAGTGAGCTGAATAAATATTTGTTGTGCTAAGCCACTCTATTTGGGGTGGTATTTTGCATAGAGAAACATAAGTGATGTGAGGGATGAAGGGGAAGAATAAGGAAAAGAAGCAGAAGGTATCAGGAAGGAAGAAGACAGGGGCTGAAGATAGATTTTTTTCATGGAAGCGCTGAATCCTATATTTTATTTAATCAGTCAGGTTTATTTAATCAGCTTTGGTAGCATTCAGCAAAGTCACAAAAGTTTCATTGCATTTCTTCTGTTTTAGGAAACTTGAGGTTTGAAATATTCATACAGATAAAAGAACTCATTATAATTCAGGAGAAATGTCTTCATTTGCCATTAGTTCATATGTACAGAAGCAGCATCTGTCTTCTAGCAATGGGTAGCTACTTAGTCTCGCCTAGCAATTTTCCCTTTGATTAAGCCCACAGATAAGAACATTATTGCTTTCCTGTTTCTATTAGGGTACCAGTGCTTTACTTTTTTAAGGCCATTGATAGAGTATTGAGTGAGGTGATTTTTTTCAGACATTGACCTGATTCCTGAAGCCACAGGAATTCTAGACTCCAGTCTGCAGCTCCTAATTTCTGCCTCCCCCACCCCACCATACACCTCCTCTGAGTATTAAAAAAAAAAGGGAAATACATGAGGAATAGTATCCATTGAAAAATACTGACAAAGACCTGAAAAAATAATGAACAGTATCAAAGTTTAGATCAGAGATATTTATTTGACTTATCACCGGAATGTGAGTGTTTTATCTTTATACTGTGCAAGGACCTCCGAGAATATCTGTGAACAGAGGAAATATATTTTTTTAAGTAAAAGAGGTAAAATTAGAGAAATATTAAGCACCAGAATTATTTTAAAACCCCTGCGAAGGGTTTTGAAAAACTGTAAGAAGCTTGGGGAACTAAGAGGATGTGCAAGGCAGTGATGCTTAGATTATCAGAGAATACAAGGTGTGACAATTAAGTTCGTGAACTTGCTGCAAGGAGGTTGCTAACCTTTTTTGATATCAGAGGGATTATTCATTATGAATTTGTATCAATTGAACAAGTTAACCAATTTAGTATTTGGAAGTGCTGAAAAGGCTGCATGAAAAAGTCAGATATCCTAAACTTTTCACGAACAAGTAGTGGCTCTTGCATCACAATAATGCACCAGCTCACACAGCACTGTCTGTGAGGGAGTTTTTAGACAGTAAACAAATAACTGTATTGGAACACTCTCCGTACTCACATGATATGGCCTCCAGTGACTTCTTTCTTTACCCAAAGAGAAAGGAAATATTGAAAGGGAGACATTTTGATGACATTCAGGACATCAAGTATAATACGACGGCAGCTCTGATGGCCATTCCAGAAAAAGAGTTCCAAAATTGCTTTGAAGGGTGGACTAGGCATGGATGTCAGTGCATAGCTTCCCAAGGGGTGTACTTCGAAGGTGACCATAGTGGTATTCAGCAATGAAGTATGTAGCACTTTTTCTAGGATGAGTTCGTGAACATAATTGTCAGACCTCATAGACTGCAGAAAAATAGAGGAAACATGGGATAGACATCTGACCTGCTTTTGCTTCTGTAATTTTGGCTTTAGCCACCTTTCTTTTGGATCTTGGTCTTTCCATTCAGTGGACTGCTCTGGCAGATCAAAATAAAATCATTAATGCCAATAAATTTAATTCCACTTAACAGTATCCCTGGACCTCTCAAGCAGCCAAGAATCAGTAATCAACATACTTCCGTGGCCCTCCAGCCCTTTCTCACTCTTGAGTAAGAAGGACTGAAGGAGACCCATAGTACCCAACACACTTGTGCAAGAGAGTTGCCCTAGGTATTTTCTTTTCATGAACAAGGTCGACATCTCTGAGAGTTGGAGCCTGATAATCTAGACTCAGAACACTCCCCCAGTTAATTTTCTAGCAGCCACCCTTATGCTGGTTCATGACCAGATTTTTAGAAACCAATGGACAGATGAAATTAAGGTCAAGATTCTATGATAGGATATTTGTAGAGCTCTTGCTATAGTAATTGATTTCTATAAAATTAGTTTGGGCACTTCCATAAATATACCATTTGAGGGAGGTTCTAAAACAGAGAACACAAATGTAAATACCTACAGAGCAAAGTGGGAAAGTGGAAAATGTGAAAAACCAGAGAATAATGCCATCACTAAAAGTCAGCCTATTACAGCCATCTGGGAATGAAGGTGCAATTTGATTTTTCAAATACATCCAGAAATCCAGCTACTTTAAAGTGAAATTTCTTTATCTTAAAATTTTAAAAACTTATTTTTAAACACTTAGAACACTACCTTCTTTGGCTCAACTGGATGTTTCTCTGGGCTGGAACTTGACTGCTTTATAGCTAGCTACCTTAAGGTGTCTGCAGATATGACATTGCCTTTATATAATTTCACTCTGTAATAAACATTCTGCAGTATTCCAAGTATCAAAAGATTCTAAGCACAACAAAAAAATCACCCGATTGAATAATGACTAATCTTTACCAAGTACAATTTTTTTCACCTTAGTATACATTAGTGTAATATGACCTCATCCTAAAGACACACTGATACAAAGCTCAGCAACACCCCTCTCCCCACACGTAAATTCAAACACATACACGTATTTCTCTCTCAGTACTTTTTGTGTGAGTTTATGTACAAGAGTGTTTTCTGGCAGGAAGAAGGCACACTGTACAGAGATACTGGTGTAATAAGGTAAAGGAGCAACAGCAACTGCTTGCAGTGTTTCCTGAGCTGTGGCTTTCCAGGCCCTGCAGAGAATGGTGTGAAAAACCACAAGATAAAACAGCTCTTCCCTTGAGCAATCGTGTGACACTCCAAGTGTAAAGAGTGTCCAGAAAGTCAATACAGAGCCAAGGAGATGGCAGGCATTCTTTCCCCTTCTCTTCTGATTATCACATGGTCCCAGCACCCGGGAGACTGAAACATCATACAGCTTTATTTGGTACTTCTGGGATGTTGTAGCTTTTAGTGGGTTGGATCGGGGATTCAGCATGTTATGGAGGGTGGCACTGTCAGGGAAAAATGACCTACTTTGAATCACTTCACAGCAGCCACCATCCACAAGGAGACCAGAGTTGACATAAGCCAACTCATTCTTATATTCGTATATCAATGAAACCACCCAAGGAACAACCAGAAAATGGATCCCTGCCTACCTTGTACCTGCCACCGTCACCATCTATGGCCCTAGTGAAGGCATGATTCATCCTAGTGGTATCTATTTAAGGCTGACCCTAAGCTAATTTAACCATTCAGTGTCGTTAGGTTCTTTTTGGTGAATATTGGTGGTCTCCAGTGATTAGTCAAGGTTGGAGCCAACTGTTTCCTTGCAATGTCATTACCAGATACTATGTTTTCAAAAAAGAAAAAAAAAATACCTAATTCTGCCACAACTACCAGAATTTATAGGCAAGCAACCATCAAAACAGGCAAATGAGTTCTTGCCCATTTGGTGAAGTCCCTACTCTCCATCCATTCTACTCTGTCCTCTCTAGACATGCAACAAGCCCCTTGCATTAAAGGCTCATCTCACCACAACACATATTTTCAGAAGCCAGAAACAGCTATGTTTCCACTTTAATTAGAGCAAAGAATTATCTATAAGTGGAGAACTCAGGAACAAGTGGAATTCTAGACCTAGGGTCCTACTCTAAAAATATTAGCCTGCTGGATTATCATAGTATTAATCATGCAAGGGTAGGTTTTTCTGTACAAATGTTTCTCGCTGATATATATATATATATATATATATATATATATATATATATATATATATATATATATACTATTCATTTCTCCATGACATCATTTAATATTCTTTATGTTAATTAATAAGCCCTGTGGTGTCGAATCACACTGTGATATGTGAAGCACTTTCTATAGCACCCTCTGGGGACTGTGAACCATAGAATAAGGTTTTCAGATTCTAACCAACCACCTCTGAAATATTCTGAAGTGTAAATTACTGAGCAGCGTAATTCACATGTTATATGAGCATCCCTAGAGTATTACCATTAGATTAATGGTAACTTAGACATGTGCACACACCTTACACTGTCAGATGAAGTACTTCAAATAAATTTTAGAAAATTTAGAGTAATATGCCATAGAACATTGTTTTTGGCCAACGAACTCACTTTTCAGTGGACTCACTTTACAGGCAAGGAATCCAAGCCCGTGGGACTCACTGATCTTACCATCTAATCCATCATCTAGGAACAGCTAGCTCTGTAAAACAGTAGAATGGCTTATTAAGACATAATGGTAACTAGAAGGAAACAGCAAACAAGATAGGGGTGTTGTGCGTAGATTTGGTATTCACTGTACATCAGCATCCAGCAATGGAGCCCTTTCTCCCTGAATGCACAGGTGTGAAAATGAAGGGAGCCCCTTTTTTACACACATAATGACCTGCTCACAAAATTTCACCTTGTGCAGCAGTAACATATCCCCCCTTGAATAATTAACATCACTTTTCTTGCCCAATATCCCAATATCACAACCTCCTTTCTTTCTGTTTAATTGGAAGATGGAGAAGCTCAAGTTAGCCAGGTGTGTGTCAGAGCTTCAGATTTAGTGGAACCATTTTTAATGGCAGTGCATTGCTCCTGAAATATTAAAATCTTGAAACCATAGGAGCCCAGGGTCTATCTTGGTTTTGGACAATGTAAAGAGAGATATATAGCAGTAATAACATTTTTTCCTGAATATTATTTGAATCTCCTTTCATTATTTGGGGACTTGATCACATTATGAGTTGATAACAAACAGAGAGCCTACTTTCCACTATAGAAGTGCAGGTGCTGCCTTTCCAATCCCCCTTTGCAGTTAACACATGGGCACATGATTGCGTAGCAAATTAACAAGTCCTCATTCTGGAACTCGTATTAAGAAAAAAACAGATAATGCAAAGAAGCAAGACAGGAGAGAACTTCCCTGAAAATAGATGGGGGGTGCATCAAGTTTCCAAGAGCACCAACATCTGAAATGCCAGAATAGCATTCAGTTGAAGTCCTTGACAGTCCTTGACCACTCTTGTGCCCTGAGCTCATGTCAGTTTCCGATGGTTGTGTAACAAATTCCACCATCTCAGCACTTTAAAACAACACAAAGTTACTCTCTTGCAGTTCTGTAATCAGAATTCGGGGGGCGGGGAGGGGCTCGACTTGATTTCTCATAAGAAATTAAGGTGGTGGTCAGCCTGAGCTCCTAGCTGAGGCTCTGGGAGAATCCGTGTAGGAGAATGGCTCTGCCAAGGCACCCAGCTGCCCTTGCATGTATCTACGTAGGCCACGCAGGCAAAGGCTTGAACCACAGCTTACCTGAACCGTGGCAGAATGCCTTGTGATTCTCCCAGAACAGGAGAGGGTGGGAGGAGTGTAAGGAGCTTCTGTGAGGCCATCTCCCCCTGGACCCGTCTCCCCTGGGAGGCTTTCCTAAGAGTCTCATCACCTCCCATGTTAGGAAGAGTTAGGGGACTTTCTTTCCTGTCCCCCTCTCCTCTTCCCCCACTGTCAAAATGCAGCTGCAGGACAAAACTGCCTAGATGTAGTCTAGAATTGGCTCCTCAGCAATGAAATATAGTAAGTCCTCACTTAACATCATCAGTAGGTTCTTGGAACTTCAATGAAACAGCGTATAATGAAACCAATTTTACCACAGGCTAATTGATATAAAGAAGAGATAAGCTCCTATGGCATCTCATCAACATTATAACAAAATAACGTTGAATGAAGTGGCATTATTTGAGGAGCTGCTGTATTCCACAATCTGCATTACAAGGATCTGACCACTTTGCTTAGGTGCGTTCTTTCTAGGGTGTGGGGCGAGGACCATGGGGAGCTGGAGCCTTTGGCTATTCTTCCTTTTGCTGTTTATGTAAGTAATAAACTAATCTTGCCTTGTCTTGGGTGTGCTTGATGATCCACTTCCAAGCTCATTCAGGCTGTTGGAAGAATTCAGTTCCAGTTAGTAGGAGATTGATTTCCTCATATTTTGGCTACCTGTCATCCAGGAACCTCTCTCAGCTCTTTAAGGTCACCTGCACTTCATATCATGTTGCTGCCTCCATCTTCAAACCAGCAATGGTACAGAGTCCTACAGCAGCTTCACATCTCTCTGACTTCTCCCCCCACACACACACATCTGCCTCCAGTCAGAAAAAGCTCTCGATTACAGGGCTCAGGGATGAGATTGGATCCACTTGGATAAAACAAGCTAGTCTCCCTATCTTAGGGTCCGTCACCTAAAATACATCTGCAAAGTGCCTCTTGCCATGTAAAGTAACATACTCACAGGTTCTGGGTATTATAATGTAGACATCTTTGGGGATACATTCTGCCTACCATAATTAGCAATGATGATGGTATCCCAAAGACCAGGTTTATAACACTGTTTAGACTCTTGCTTTGGCTCTATGGTCCATAAGCCTGGTTATCCAGCACCGTCATCTACTCCAGCTACTGTGCGTTGCTAATATTCTTCTATAAACTCCTTTTCTTTTTATCAGGGTCAGTTTCTGTCGCTTGCAACTGAAACTCTAACTGATAGAGATATACATGATTTTCAGCACTGTTGACAGTATTGGATGAAATTTCTTGGGGCTTAACATTCTGCTCCAAATGATTACAGCTCATAGATTGCTTACAAATATCTTCTTTACAGCTCTGGTAGAAATGACAGCTTACACCTCCTTTTCTTTATTGAGACACTTTCCTACCTAAGACTTGTGGTATCAGTGTCTGCAACTCTGTCATATGAAATAATGCCTGTATTCCTAACTGTCCATTATAATAGAAAATGACTGAGAAAATAGGTACCCACAGACCAACACCTTGCTTCTTACTCACAACAAGACTCTTCCCACCTACTTCCCCTCCTTCAGTCCTGTCCCCCAGTCAAGACTGTGATACAGATATCATTTGGAATTGCAGAGGAGAACAGTCACTCAACATCATTTAGTTAATTTTGGGGAACTATAGCTGGAACTAATTGTTCTCCTTTCTCAAGGAGATTATCAGAGGTAATCCCACAATGTCCTGCTTTTCTACTTATGTAAGTACCATCTGTACTCTCATCTCTTTACTGCTACCTACACTCTCATCCTCTTCCTGCTTAGGATACCTGACCACCTGCTACATTCCCTGCACTTTTCGGCCCCTGCAAAGCTTCCACTCTGCACCTTGGATCCCCTCACCTGGAAACAGTATATCCCCCTCTAGCTCTTCATGGCTCTGCCTCTATTGAAAGCTGGCTCTTTCCAGAAGGACTCCATTTCTCCCTAATTTTCTCAGTTGGAGGCCTTTTAGCTTCCTCTCGCATGCCCCCTCACTGCAGGACCATGAGGTAGTATAAGTGTTCTCCTTGTTTCTATTGCCTCTTCCACACCACTTGTTTCTGCAATATCCCAGTTCCTCTGAAAGGCCATCAGGACATACGAGAGATACCAGCCCTCCTCACTGCTGCCATCAACAGGTATATGACTCCTTTTCATTCCTTTACTGAAGTGATTCTTCAGGCCTCTGCTCAGATTCCGTCTTCTTACAGGAGCTTTCTACGACCACCCCATTAGAAGTCACTCTACCTCCTCCCCATTTCTGCTCTAAATCACCATTCTATTCATTTCCTTCATATCATGTATATTGTAAAACTTTTTATTATTTTTTTCATTCACTTAGTATATATTTCTCTTGCTAGAATAAGTCAGAGCCCTTGTCTATGTCACAGTTGCATCCTCAGTACCTAGAAGAATATCTGACACTTTAGGTAAAATTGCCTAACTGAAATTGGGTTAAAATAAATCTACATGTACTTCATAATTCTATGAAGTTCTACCTTGATATTTTGCCTAACTAGCCAATTTTCTAGATACTACTCATGGAGTAATAGGCTTCCTCTATGCCTAACACACAATGTTTTCTCTATTACATATCACGCGCTTACGTAAGTTCTATTTTGTGATTATTCTGTCACTTGGATGCATATGTCTGGTTGTTTTGCCAAAACCAATGTATTATAATTATGGTGAATTGATAAACTTTGTAATAACTGATAGGGCAAATTGTTACTTTTCCCCTTTTAAGTTTTTCATAGGAAGTCTTTTCTAGATGCACATGACAGTTCCGATTATTGGGGCATTTTCAATGTAGAATGACAGTGGAATAAATCATAAAGGAAAAAAAAATCTAAATTTGATTACATAAAAAATGGACTTCGGTACATTGGGAAACATCAGAAACACAATTGGGGAAAGCATTTGCACATTCTGTAGCAGTTTTGGGTTAGGAGTCAGACAGATGCTGTAAGTCCTCACAACATCTGGTCACACCACTCCCTGGAGCCCCCACTGCGCTGCAAGGACCAGTCCCTACCTACTGACAAGCTGCCCAACTGCCATGGAATGCTCAAGATGGGTGGGGATGTTCAAATCAGCCTTTTACTTGGAAGGACATAGGAGCCAGACTGAAAGAGAAAACATGAATCTCGAACACATTCAAATGTGTCCTCAGATCTGACCGACGGACAGGACAGAAAGGAGAAAATTGAGGAGTATGTCTGGAAGAATATGCCAGAGCCTAGAGCTCAGTGGGAAAACTGGTTCGAAGAAATGTGTGGCACTGCCCTGGCCATCGCCTGCCACATCACTACCTCCACCCTTGATCACATGTGCTGTCTGAGGAGAAGAGGCCAGGCCTGTGGTACAATCAAAAACCCCAGCTACCTAGTGTAGAAAACCCCTTTCAAAGAGCTGGTTAAAAAACAGAGGACCCTACCTGCCAGCCATGCTGAAAGAAGAATCCCCGTTTTGGTTGGGGAATGTGGAGAACAGCATCAGGCTGTAGTTAAGGACCCTGAGATAGAAGGAGCGGACATCATGGAAAGGTGAGGCTATCGGATCTTTGTGTGAGTTCCTCCCTGTTCCTAATCAGGTTCCTAAGGAATAATATAGTGGAGGAAGGGGTTGGGGGGTGGCTAGAAGTGCCCAATCAAGGGGGAGGCTCTGAACATTAATTTTTGTGGAATTATAGAAAATTTATAATATCTGCGAGGTGAGTCTGGGACACCTGTGAGTTACAAATAAAAGAGCCACAGGGTTAATATTATCCTTAATATTGTAAGATATTCTTAACACTAAAACAAAAAAGGACTGCCTTTCCAATGGGGTGGGGGGGAGTGTAAAGGATATCAACAGATAATTTACTAGTAATAAAGGAAACCAGAATAT
This sequence comes from Rhinolophus sinicus, assembly GCF_057876585.1. Lineage (NCBI taxonomy): Eukaryota > Metazoa > Chordata > Mammalia > Chiroptera > Rhinolophidae > Rhinolophus > Rhinolophus sinicus. Next base: position 130,884,486 of record NC_142516.1, read on the forward strand.
GTTACCCCAAAATATGCCTCTTTGACATAAAAATTATTTTGCGCTGGAGGCAATTAGGAAATAGTAAATGCAGAAAAAGCTCCCCATTTTCTGCCTAAGGATAGGATATAAATTCTCCTTTCACTGGAGACAGACTTTGATCAACCCAGAGATGGCACCAGAAGAATCTGCAAACAAACCTTTGTTAAACTAACTCTTATCCTCCTAGTTACTTCACTTACTACCCCCAGCGCAGACCCTTTGTCTTGTTATTTCCTTACATTTCAGATCCAGCCAGGGACCCACACAAAAAACTGTGACTTACAAATGCACGTGTACAAACATTCGATTTAAAAATGAAAGAAGAAATAAAAATTAAAATGATAAAATACATTAAATTATCAACAGAACTAAAATTTTAAAAATGCGAACCACTACAGTGTGGGTGAAAGAAGACCCTGGAGCTTCATAGAAATGACATGAGCTTCCCAAGAAGAGATTTGACAATAAATACCGACTGCTTAAAAATCCTCGTGTTCTTTGATATAGTAATTTTACTTTTAGGACGTAATCCAAGAAAGTCACTAGAGATGAAGTGAAATATTTACTAAGATGTTTATTTTTATAATAAAAACAGCATTTTTATAACAAGAACATTGAAAATTTAAATATCTAGGAAAGGCCTAAATAATTAGGATAATATAATAAATATACACTCATTGAACAATGTTTTAAAGCAATTTTAGTGACATGGAAAATATTCAATATCTAATGTACAATAGGAGAAAAAAGGGATAACTGTATAGTATGATTACCTAAAAAGCCATAAAATCACTGAACTGTAGCTCAGGCATCACCCAGGTCCCTGCAATCATTTAATGGATGAAGAAATTAAGTTTCAAAAAAAAATAAAAGATGGGATAAAATAAATGACTTCCCCAACGTCACAGAGTTAATTAAGGGCAGACCCAGGCTGGGATTCTAGTCCCTCAATTCCTCACTCATAGTTCCTGGAATTTGCTCACATAATTTTCCTGATTCACATCATGCATTTTTAGGGGTTCCCAACCTCCCCCCACCTTCCTCACCACAACTTGCTCTTTTCATTAGCATTACCCTTGTCAATCAATTATGACTCGAGCTCAAACTACCTCATCTCCCAATCCATATCTGACTGGGTAAAGGGAATTATTTTTAACTACTTTGCATCCTTTCTAAATTATTTTGCTCTTATCTGCACCATATTGGTAACACTTTTTTAAAAATATGCATTCCTGGGGTAAGTGTCCCTAAGCCTTTTCAAATTCACAAGTTTGAAAATACCACCGTTACATATCATTTCCTCCATAAAATGCCATAAAGTGTAACTTATACTTTTAAGAGACCCTCTTTGACAATTAATGATTCTATATATTGAATTCTAAAGTCTTTTATACAGCTATTAAACTAAATTCTGGTGGAGGTAATTGCTGAAATCGTTTTTACAGGTTGCTTACTCTTGTTTCTCTGTAGAGTATCTCACAGTTTTGAGTTGAACTCACCATGTGTCTCCTTAATATTATTTTCTGGCTTAGAAACATAACCTTTGGAGCCATTTAACTTTCATTCCAAATTTAGCTGTTGACTTTCTTTCAAGATCATTTTTCAAAAGATACAAATATGTTTTTTGTTTTGTTTTTTAAATTTAATCATGAGCAATAATGAGTAGACAGTACTAAGTAGAGAATAGAATAACTAGTTGAGTCAACTAGTTTAGTTACTGGAAAGCCAACTAAGTTCACTCACTAAGAGACTCTCCATCTTAGCCCATTCTAGAACATTAAGTTCAAATTCATGAGCCCTGCAAAATTACTACAACATGTTCACAAATAATTGGAATTTTAGTTTTATATTCCACATATCAGTGAAGTCATATGGTTTTCAACTTTTTCTGTCTGACTTATTTCACTTAGCATAATAATCTCAAGATCAATCCATTTTGCCACAAATGGCACTATTTCATTGTGTATATATACCACAACTTCTTTGTCCAATCATCTATTGAAGGACACTTTGGATGTTTCCTTGTCTTGGCCATGTAAATAAAGCTGCAATGAACATCGGAGCACACATATCATTACAGATAAATGTTTTCAGATTTTTGGGGTATATACCCAGGAGAGGGATTGCTGGGTCATATGGTAATTCTACTCTTAAATTTTTAAGGACCCTCCACACTGCCTTTCATAGTCGCTGCACCAATCTGCATTCTCACCAACAGTGTATGAAGATTCCTTTTTCTCCACAGCCTCTCCAAAACTTGTCATTATTTGTCTTGTTGATGATAGCCATTCTAACTGGTGTGAGGTAATATCTCATTGTGGTTTTTATTTGCATTTCTCTGATGATTAGTGATGTTGAGCAACTTTTCATACTGAAAGCAACAAAGGAACAAGACAAACAAAAGATACAAAAACTCATAGACACAGACAATAGTTTAGTGGTTACCAGAGGGTAAGGGGGAAAGGGTTATTAGAAGAGGGTAAGCAGGGTCAAATATATGGTGATTGAAGGAGAACTTACTCTGGGTGGTGAACATACAATGTGATATTTAGATGATGCATTACAGAATTGTCCACCTGTAACCTATGTCATTTTACAAACCAGTGTCACCCCAATAAATTTTAATTAAAAAAAATTAATGTTATCCATAAATGCCGAGAATCTATTGTTTTTCCTCAGTAAGGCACTTTATTATCTACAATCTATTTTTTTTCTATGCCTATCTTATCTCCCTTCCAATTAGCTTAGGTAAATAGTTCATTGTTCCTAACCCAATCCCTAGCACAAATGTTAAACATAAAACAGTTGCTCGGTACTTATCTGTTAGTGGGACAAAAGCTCTACAACCATAGCAGGCTCAAGTTGTTAGTGAAACAAGGAGAGGAAAGACAAAAACCTGTGTTCTTGGGAAACTCCTTTGGTCTTATGCAATTGAAACTTTAACCTCCTACATTAGCCCAAAGTGAATGCCGAGGGGAAAGCAGAAAATTGCATTTTAACTGTATAGTGAAGAAAGTAAATTCCACTATACATTCCTTTTCAACAAAGTAAAGATGAACAAATAGTCATGTTCTTCTTTCTTTCCCCAGTTCACAGAACTCTTAGACAGGTCTGTATAACTTTGTCATGCTGCAGACTATGTACGGCTCTAACCTGTGGTCCTAGGGGCCTGAAACCCAGACTTCTAACTGGTGACAGACATTGGACCTGTTCATTGTTACATATGTATTCTGGACTTTGAACAAGTCAATTATTTTGATTTGGACTTACTCTTGAATATTTTTCTGGTATAAATTTGCTTTGGTTAAGGGAACAGTTTAAAGGTTTGTGTTTGTTTGTTTGTTTTTCCAATGATTATAATAAAACTCACCAGCTCTTTGAGTGTAGTAAATGAATTTCATTGAGACTTCCATGATAAATACTAGTGTGCTTTACCACCATTGCCAAGTGCAATCATGACCAGGTCCTCACAATTTAACCTCCTAAACATCTCTCACATTCATCCACTCTTCTCTGTTTCTGCCAGCATCATCCAATATCACACTGCCATATTCCCTGACTTGGAATTTGACAATCATTTTCTATTCTGGTTCCCCACCAATCTCTTCCTCCCATTACAGAGAGATTTTGAAAACATAAAATCTGGTGTCCAGTCTCTGCTTAAAATGCTTCAAAGGCTTCCCAGTGTTGTCAGGATGATACTCAAATGCACAGGAAATAAATCCCATGATCCACAGAACTTGACATGTTCTGGTCCTGCACACCTGGCATGATTCCAGCCGTACCCCCTTCCACTGTCTCCTCCTCCTCCTCCCTTCAACCCTGTTGTTCTCAGAGCCAGTGAGCCAGTTTATACCGTGTTTTCCCGAAAATAAGACCTAGCTGGACAATCAGGTCTAATGCGTCTTTTGGAGCAAAAATTAATGTAAGACCCGGTATTATGTTATTATATTATATTATATTATATTATATTATATTATATTATATTATATTATATTATATTATATTATATTATATTATATTATATTATATTATATTATATTATATTATATTCCCGGTCTTATAGTAAAATAAGACCAGGTCTTATATTAATTTTTGCTCCAAAAGACGCATTAGAGCTGATGGTCTGGCTAGGTCTTATTTTCAAGGAAACACAGTATCACCTGGAGAGAGGAACCTGGGCCAGAGGAAAGGAGGTTGGTTGGTGATGGTATTGGGAGAGTGGGGTCAGATTTGTAGGGTTTTCTTAAAAAGCCTCCCTGGTGATTTTAATACTCTGCATATGCAGCCAGAGTTGAGAACCAAGCCTTCCAACGGTCGAGGTCAGCTTACTTTGTTTTGAATTCTCACAGACACTTGTTCACTTTACTCACAGTACTTGTTTTCATTTGTAGTTTTACACTTCTTTAGGGGATTATTTTCTTAAAACCATTTGGAACCATTGTGGGCAAGTGCCTAGTACTACATACTGGCTTCTCAGAACTTGTTCAATGAGTGAATGAATGAAAAACAACTACAAGCTAGTTGATTATTTTATTTAAAACATTTACAACAAAGCAGTACCTATTGATTATAGAGACCATGAAAAATATGTAATAAAAAAATACCTATAATCTCACCACTAAAAGATAATGCATATCCCTACACTACGTTTCCTTTCAGTCTTTTTCGCCCCCCAAGCATAAATATTTAAATGTTATTGGAATAATAGTGTACATTTAATATTACTGACTTCTTAAGAACTTATTTCATGATAGTTTTCCATACTGTGAGTGGCACGATAATACTATGCCATGGCTATATTTATTCTTTTTCCATTTATTGCTTAGGTCCTTTCCATTATGTTTCCATTAAAAAATAAATTATCTTTTTGAAGTGCTTTCATAAGTTTTGATTACTTCCTCAGGATAGATACCTTAAAATAAATTATTGAGTCATAGGAAATGAATGTTTTGGTGCTTTTGCAACATTTACATTTTCAACAGCAGTAGTTGAGGCAACATGTCTGACTACCCTGGTGAAAAGAAAAACTTCCTTTTATTGGAATTTTAAGATTGTTTTCAAATACTTGTTTTTATCTTCATCACTGAATATTCATGTTCCTTTTCATCTTTCCAGTAATGCTTAGTGTTTCTTATAAGTTTTATGTTATTAATAAGAGGTATTAAAATTGGAGCCAATTAATTGTAATAAAAATATATTGCTCGGTTTTAATTTTATGATGCTTATGAACTTAAAAAAATCAATTTCCATATTATCAAAGAAATTCATTTTCCTTTTGTGATTTTTTTTTTCTTTCTCATTATGCTCAGAAAATCATTTCCCTTGCCAGATCAGATAAATAGCAACTGTATTTTCTTCTGGTTTTAATTTCTTTTTCTCTCTTCTCTTTCTGTCTCTCTCTTTCTACCTGTCTTTGCCTTTTTGAGACATTTATCTCTAAGTCTCATTTCTCTCTTATGGAACCTGAAGCTTTGATTTCTCTTCTATAGAAGCTCTGAAATTAAGAGGAGATATAGTGTAAAGAAAAGAACACATAGTTTAGGGTCAAAGGGTTGGGGCTTCTGCCTGACTAGGCCTATGATCTTTGAGAAGTTAACTCACATCTTTGAGTAAATTGGGTATCATAACACCCACCATTCAGGACTATTATAAAGGAGATGCTATAAAATGGCTGGACCCCAAAGATAATTATTTCTGTTTTCTCTTCCCTTTGCACTTATGTTCATTCTCTCATTTCATGACATAGTCTCATCTGTGATGATTTTCTGTTTCCTTCACCTTCTAAATTCTACCTGGTCTTTATTACTGTTCCCCCTTAAAAGTATTATCTGATCTCACGTCCCTCTTTCGGGCTGCACCCCTGAGGTTATAATTAAGTCCTGAATGCCTGTTCATAATTTCTCACGACTTTTTATGTGTTTGCCTTCTCTACACACTATCTCCTCTACTAAATCTGTCATGTAAAAAGAGAAAAGATTTTGCAAGAGGCTATGGAGGAGACAAAAGAAGTTTTTACAAGTATCAGCTGACTGATTTTTCTTTTTTTATTTATCAAAATAAAAGAAACATGCAAGACGTTAATTCCTACTGCCAGCCCTATGCTAACCAAGGAACTTGTACCTTAAAAAACATACATGGAGGGATTAACCTAATTCCAGCTACAGACACAAAGTGTCAATGGCAAATGATGTGTTATAGGTTATTTCCCCTTCCCAATGCATTTGGGAGCTACAGGGATATTTCCCTGTTCCAAACACAGTCTCCAGAGTTGAGACCTCAAGTTGAAGTACTTCTAGATGACCTGGGACCATTGCCCAGGGTACTCTCCTGCCTGTCCCCCAAAGGACAGTGCCTTTAAAGCACCCCAACCTCCTACTCTGACTTCTCCTTGAGAGCTCTCCTCCCTGCTCGCTGCAAAATGCTGCTAATTCGGTGTGGTGATTGGCCCCATCCCTTCTGTGTGCGCTGCCTTTCCTTTGCTCTACCCCCCACCCCTTCTTTTCTCCTTAGACTGAAGAGCTCCCCTTGGATGCGTGATTTCCAAATCACAGCTGTGGAGGCAATCAGTATAGTTATACAAGGCCATTAAAGATCCTTTATTAGCATCTAGTGCCATTTTGTAATGAACCATGTGTCCTGAAAGGAGGAAAGAGGCTTAATTTCTCTCCAAGGAAGCAGCCTTAGATGCTGTAGATTTCACTGCCGAAGATAAAGACAGTAGCTTGCAGCGGACCAGTCCATAAAGCAGTGTGGCTTAACTGTGATGGAGAGGAGGAAAGGGTTTGCCTTGATACTCTTAGGGTCCTTGGCTGTGTCTGACAAAGACACAGGTACAGGAGAAAAGGATACAAATGTTATTGAATTTTTAATGTACATGGCGCCTTCACAAGAAAACGAAGACCCAAAGAAGTGACCAGAGCAGGAAGTTTTTACACCTTTTAGACAAAGAAACAATAAATTTGTGAAGAATTGATGAGACAAAGGGGTTTGGTCTAGGGGTAGTTAATGGCAAAGGGGTAACTAGGAAAATGAAGGTTAGTTTAGCAAGGTTTATTTATGCAGCCTCCTTGGCCCTAAATTCCCTGCCTCTCGTGATGATCACGTCTTCTTTGCACCCAGTATAGGGAGGGTACATTTCACATGGGAGTATTATGACCTGTTTCAGGGAAAGGCAAGGGGAAAAAGGGAGAAGGTCAGAGTGACCTTCTTGTTTCTGCTGTTTTTTAAAATTCCTTAAGATATTTAATGTGCCAAGGCGCCATATTTTGGGTAGCATGTCCTGAACCCCATCAGTTAGAACACTGATTCTGGAGTCAACTTGACTATCGACTGGGCTTTGAATCAAAACCACCGCTTGTTAGCTTGGAGACCTTTTCAAAACTGCTGAATCTCTAGACCTCAAGTTTTTAATCTCTAAAGTAGGGAAATTTGTATCTCTCATGCACATTTTTGATGATTTAGTGAGACAATCTGTATAAAGTGTTTAATATGGAACTCTATGCTCAATAAATGGCAGCTATTATTATTGATTGTCCAAAGTGCTGTCCCACTGAGGGCTCAATACTTTAAATTTACAAAGTGCTTTCCTCATAGTAGTACCTCACTTGACCCTTCTGCCATCTATGAGGCAGACAGGTAGGTATTTTATCTCCCAGGAGACAGTTTGGTTTGGTTTGTTTTTCCCCCAGATCTGGCAAGTAGCAAAGTCAAGACTCAAAGCCATCCCTTGAGGGCCCAGGGCACTTTTCCCTGGCCATAAAGGACCCCTTGGTTGTGCAAGGGAGGAGTCACCATCTGCAGAAGCTGCAATTCCCCTGTGAATAATGAGTTTCTAAATAATGTGCAGTGGTGTGCTGGGTTGATTCAATTCCATCTATTTGACTCAGCCAGGCAGCATTAAAGCTGAGAAATCCAGCTAGTGTGTATTGTCAGTTTGTCTAATGATCATTCTAGAAACAGGTGATTTCTATTAGCGTATAAGTGACAGATTGCCCATTTGATAGAAATGCATGTTTTTCAAAGTAGGAACCTTCAGCAAACAGGAAAGCAGAGCTGGCAGGTCCACAACCACACACCCAATAGAAAGGTTAATGACATGATTATCTGGGTCTCATTTGGCCGGGCCGGGGTACGAGACTCTGAACATCTCTACCAGTTGTTGCCTCGTTCCAGAAGTGAGAAGCATATGGTACAGGAGGATGAGGAAGAATGATCATGCATGTGACACGTTTAGAAAGAAGGGTCTAGAAATCAAAAAGTCTCCCAGAGTTTATTTTCCAGCTGGAGAGGAGTATAGGGAGGAGTCACAAAGCGGAAGAAAGTACTGCATCATCTTTCTTACAGCATCACTGTCTTTCCTATGACGGAAACTATTAAATTTCTCCTAGCTTTCTGTGCTTTGTTTTATATTGTCACATCAAATGGGGAAATTTTTTTAGATTCTCCTGCCAATTTTTTGATTTCTGTGGTGAATCTTGATGGTCTGTGTTTGAGATCACTCTTGTAAGGTGGTCTTTGCAGCAAGAAAAGCCCATGCTAAAGAAGACATTTTGAGTGGAGATACAATAAAACAATTCATTGTTTTAGTTCTTTCATTAAGCTTACTAATCCAAGGATGATGCTTCAGGGCAAGGATTAACTTTGCAAACATGGTACAGTTCTCTGACATATGGAAATCCAGAGAGGAAAGGTATCCTGTGTAACCTCTCTCAAACTAATGAGATTCATGAGCACAAACCCCAACATCTGTCCCCCTAACTTCTTTGAGGTGAGCCAAGGCTTTGGCAAACAAAGGGAGAGCCAATTTATTTCATTGTTACTCAGGATTCTCTTTCTTTCCCCCTACTCTGAGCAGGAACTGCAAAAGTGTGATTTTTGAAGGGTTTATTTGGAATGTACTCTGGGGCAAAAAAAAGTCTCTTTTCCGCCCCCCGCCACCCCCCATCCCCCACCCGCTAAAAAAGGTTTTCAGTGAGAAAGTTAGTCGGTGTCGCTCCCTTGTGGCAAGATTCCCAAAGAGCAGCCTCTGCCTTGGTGAGTGACTGCAATGACACCTGCTAGGCAAGAAGCTGCCCTTGGAGCTACTGGTTAGAGATGGTGTAAAGGAGGAGGGGAAGGGTCACTTCCTCACTGATGGCCATTCCGTAGAGTATGGTTTTGTCAACTGACAAGAGAAATCTTGCCACCAAAATCACTGCGTTTTCTCCTTTCACTCTCTCTCCTGGCCAGAAAGGATTTATCCTCGTCTCTTCTGTAGCACTTCCCTCCACCCCCCATCATCAATCAGTTTAATGCTTGTCAGAAGCGAGATGAAAAGCCTTTTTAAAATATTCAGGAGGCCCAAAGATTTTACCAAATAAGCTTACCATTTTACTCCTTGCTGATTATTCACCATCATGGTTTACTTTTTTTTCTCCAAAACGCTGTGCATTTGGATGGGTTGGGGTAGTTCTGATTTCACAAATTGAAGAATAAATTCCTTTGCATTGGTCTGGGTTTCATTGTTTTTAAAAGAAACAAGTATGACTTAGGGATAAATAAATTTAACCTTCAATGCTTAGCTACATAGTTTTTGCATATTATATTCCAAAAGGCCCTTATTTCAAGGATATCATGAGAAAAGAAAATAAATGTATTAATGCAACAGTTACATTTAAACTCTATATCAAGGGCATTGCTTATATAGACAGTTTTTTGAGAAATGCAATTAAAATCCCAATACTAATGACAAATGTCAGAAATACTAACAAAAAGGGCAACACTACCTTTTGGTGGGAGGAATACTAGAGCTGGGTGAATAAGCAGGTGCTGTGTTAGAAGACCTTAACACATTTCAGAGCACTTTATTTGCTTCATGTTTGCGCCTTATGTAATTTGTTTGGATTTTCTTTAAAATATGTAGATGAAAATAAATTTGGTTTTTAGAAAGTTATTTCGTATCTATAGTTGATTTCACCCCTGAGATAACTGAAAAACTGCTGGGTTACCCCCATACCAAAGAGGGAGCTAAAGGCCAGCTTGCAAAGAGACAGGGGCATTTGGAAAGGAGTGTTTGGGTGAACATACCTGATGCAGAAAAGATGGCTTTCATCTCCTATGACATTGGTGACAACTCAGTCTTTCAACATAATCTTCAAATTGGATATGACACGCAGAGAATCAAATACATACATGCAGTTCACTAAAATTGGGATTTTGCAAACACAGTCACACAGCATCCCGAGGAATAATGCAACGAGCTGCTGGGACAATGCTTGGTGAATCAATGGTAGACAAGGAATTCCAAACAGGAGTAGCAGAGAGGATGGGCAAAGGGATGGCATGATGATCACTGCATTGGAAACATGGCCAGAATCACTATGTGGAGCTGCCAACACACCCCTTTTGCTGGTGGACATTAAGCATTCCGATGAAATCACCAGCTTGATGTTCAGCTGGCCTGATTGCTAAAGAGACTGATTGCATTATTCATTTCTCATGAAAAGATTTTTAGGGCTCTCAAGGATCCACAGAGATTATATTAGAAAAAGAAAAACAAAAAAACTCCAGAGTTATCAACAGTTTAATTTATCGTTCTATTCTTTCAAAATCGGGAGTCACAGAGGATAAACAGAGCCTGAACAGAAAATGGATTTTTGGTGAGACTGAGTTTGGAAGCCCTGAGTTTTACAAGAGTGGGTGTCCCTCTCCTGGTCTTCTAGTTTCTGTTTTTCATTGTGCCTTCCTACCTCTCTTCCAGACGGGTCCTCCATCTTCTTTTTAAAAAAATTACAACAAAACCCAAACCAAACAATCAAAACCCTGCTGCTTGTTAATTCCCTATGAAATACTTCCACCTACTGGCCAAATGGAGAAGGCTCATGTCTTAACTTTTTTTGTTATCCTTGTACCAAGACTTACGAAGATCGTACTCCAAATATTTAATAATTAGGAATCACAAATCAAAATATTAAAGAGGTTGAGGAAATTCTTCATCTTGCAGTTAATCCACCCAAGTAAAACCTCCATATATTTGATATGCATATGAACACACATACGCAGTTTGCAAATACCCAAAATGAAGCATAACTTTGCAGTACCACAGAAAGCAAATTAGTGAGGAAAAGGAATGGAAGTCTGGACAGAGAGAGGGGAAGAGATAGTCTCTCTGGAAATCAGTTAGCGTATTTCTAATTGGATCACAAAGGAAAGAGGATCTGGATTCAGAGATGGAATCAGAGACTGTGGTCAAGGTAACCATAATCCCTCCATGAAGAAAAGTAATTCCATGAGATCTGAAAAGAAATCAAATTGAGTTCCAAGTTAATTTATCAAAGGGCACACACACCCCTTCAGTAGAAAGCCACTCAGAAATGATGCTTCCTCCTTTCTGTACTTTTTTTTTTCTTTTTTCTTTTTTATTCAAAAACGTCCATCTGAGGAATGAGGTCAGACACTGGATATGCCAAAATGATTACAATCTATTAGAGAAATAAGCTGGAGTTATACAATCAAAGATCTGTAGTGTGTCAACGCTGGTAGAAGCCCCAAATACCAGTTCAGTGTCCTCATTTTACTGATGAGAAAAGTAAGATTCAGGGAGCATAAGAAACTCATCCAAAGGCTTACACTTCAGAAGTAAACCAACAAATTTGACAAAGGATAAAAACAAAACTCAAGATTTCTGTATAGATTTTAAATACAATTCCCTTGTTTACAGTATCAGCCTCTCCAGAACTTTTAGTTTCTAAAAACAAACCCACAGTGTCACCAAAATAGTTCAGGCATTCTATTGGAATAAAGGGCCTACCGACCACAGTGGAATGGCTCCATGTGGTATGTCCACTTCGAATAAATAGAGAACAACAGAGTGAAGTAAAAAGTGCAGTGCCTTTTCTAAGGATTGATAGATCATGGATCTAAGTAGAATATGGATTAAATCATATTCTTTCAAAAGTAAGCTTTCTTTAAAAGTGGTTAAAATACTATCTGTCCTATTTTATGAAAATTGAGGGGGGTTAAACCAAAAATGAAACATCAAGCAGGTAAAAGGTAAAGACTTGGTAGCTAAAAAAGCTTAATGTAAACACCTTGAGAACTGAGGCAATAATCTCTAAGGGACATTTCCACAGTGATAGATACATGAAATCAGTAAGAAGTTTACCCCAGAGACAGCTTACTGTGATAGGCTTTCACCATGGTGTGTGCGCTCTGTGGAAGGGAAGCCTTCTTCACCCTTGACTTTAGACCTGGGTCTGTCTTTGACTAGCAGCATGAACTGAGGCCTAGTATGTCTTTACCAGTGTGTTTGAGTGACGGTGTGCAGCAGGTTCCTTGAGGATAAGAAATGAACCTCTGTTTATAGAAATAGAAGAAGGTAGGGGTATATACCATTAAGTGGGACAGATGCATTAGGCCCTTAAAAGATAACATGACAACATGATGTGTTACTTTCAGGAGCTTTAAACACACACACACACACACACACACACACACACTCACACACATTCATGAGTGTTGCTATCTATGTACAATTAAAAATTGAAGTTCTTTATTTTCTCAGATATGGCACATTTCTTGAAAAGAGTAAATTTTTAAAATGAAATGTATATTCAATCTTATTATAAAGTATAATTTTTCCAGAATATTTGAGTATCCAGAAGTAAATTACAGAAATGTGTATGAAGTGAAGCTATTTTTTCTAATGAAATCGTTGACATGTTAAAAAAAAATTCACCTGGAAAAAAAAAAAAAAAACCCACTTCAGCAGCATAGTGTTCATTTTGTAGATCTAGTTATAAAGCTGTAGCAGTGAAAGGCCCCAATCACCACCCAGAAGTACCAGCAAGAAATGCAGGGTCAGACACGACACATCGTCATCTCCCACACGCAGATGTGCAGACGTCACCTCTTGGCCTTGTCCCACCCACCAGCATGCTCACTGGACTAGCCTCTTCTCTGGACCATTGTCTTCCCTGTCTGAAAGCCAGGGCGATCCTTTTATAACTGGCAA